>NC_053464.1:15399073-15699073 GCF_015227805.2 Hirundo rustica
CACACACTGTTCCTATGGCAATGAGGGATTGAGGGCTTCACCTGCAGAGCCTTTGGAAACAAAACATTTTGTCCTGGCTCCATCCCGGTGCCTGGCTCCATCCCAGGGTGCTGGAGCTGCCCTGGCCCGGGGTCCCAGCTGTGCGCTGGAGCTCACACAGCTTTGTTTGTCCACCAGGGACATGCAGCATATTCAATCCTGGCTCAGCACCGAGTCATTGCCCTGAGGCGTTGGTGAATCTCTGGGAAGCAACAGCGAATAATTCATCCTTATGCCTCCACTGGGAAAAAGTGTTTCTCCCTGATCATAACTAACTAACGTGAGCTGGGAGCTCCTGGTGCTTCAGCTCTAAAGGGTGATGTCCATTGCCCTGGGCCGTGGTTGTCCCAGGTGAGGAGGAGTTTAATGGGTGCTCTGGGCTCTCAGCGGTGCTTCCGAGCCTGAGGAAGGTGTTGGTGTGGCGGGGCTGAGGGCAGGAGGGCAGCAGGCAGGAAGGGTCATCTCCTGGGGGCCACCAAACCATTAGCACGCCTCTGAGGACGTGACCGGTCCTGCTGTGAACACCTGGACAGGCTTTGTTCCATTTTGCCTGGGTTTTTTTCTGTTTAATTTATGGAAGGGAGGCGAGCGGTGGGAGCTGCGCCCTGGGCTCAGGTGCCCCGGAGCCATCGCATCCACCCCGCCGGCCCTTGTGCCATCTGCCCCGTGTCTCGGGACCTTCTCCTCCTGCCTGCCAAGCCTCGATGTTCTCAGGCTCAGTGACACACTGGGGAAATGGAGGCTTTGGCTCTTCCAGCTTTGCCTGCGCAGCATCACCACGGCAACGATCCCGGCAAGGCTCCGTGGCATTAACGCTGTTACCGGGGAAGAGCCGCGGCGCCACGGCCGTGCCTGCGGGGTGTGCTGGGCTGAGGAGGAGCTGGGGGTCCTGCCCCACGCCAGGACCGAGCCTGGGCTGCGCCTGGCACATCCCCCAGGGACAGCCGGCTGTGGGTCCTGCGTTCCCAGCCTCGGAACAGCTCCCTGTCAATGATCCTTGTCCCCCCAAAGCCAAGTGCAGGAGGCTGCTGAAGGCACCCGGGCAGCCCCAGCCTGTCTGGGGAGTGTAGACCCCCGTGGTGAGGAGCTCGCCCTGTGCTGGATGCTGAATTTGGCAGAAATTGCTGGATTTGCTGCTCATGCCGGTCCCACCGGTGCCTGCGTGCTTTGCTGCTTCCTCGGAGCTGGTGATTGAGAAAAGCACAGCTGCATGTGTGGATGCATGATTGTTGGGGGGTCGAAGTGGGGACCCCGTCCAGGGATCTCCCTTGGAGGGGAGCGGCCCTGGATGAGCATCCATCCACAGCGTCCTGGGCAGTGCAGGGTCAGTCCAGACCCCTTCTGGGGAGCACAGCTCGTGCAGACAGACGGCCAGGATTTCATTTTTTGTCTTTTCTCCCTGGTGTTGAGCACGCTCAGCGCTGGGAGCTGTGGGGAAGCAGCCGAGCTGCGACCCCTGGGCTCTGCACGGCCCCGTTTTCCTCAGAGGAAGAGCTGGGGATTGTTGCTGCTCCTGGTGCCAGTTTTCAGAGCTGAGCCCGGATTTGGCAGCGGTGCTGGGCAGCCCCCACGGCCCCCGGTGAGGGGCTGGCAGCTGTGCCAGGCCGGTGGGGATGTGAGCCCTCCGTGCCCGGTGTCCCTGCGCCGTCCCACGGCAGCAGCGTGGCAGGGCTGCCCTCCCTGCCCTGCCCAGGGTTCACCCAGCGCCGAGGAGCTGAGCCTGGACAGGGGGTCCTGCTCTGTGGGGCCGCTCCCCAGACCCCTTTACATCGGGGTGACACGTCCAGGTGGCCTCTGGCAGGGCTGGGGCTCAGCCACTGGCTCTGTGGCTCAGCCCGAACCTGCTTCAAGCCATTCATGAGCTGCGCTGATCAGAGTGCGTGAATTAATGGGAGAAGTGCTCAACAATGCCGAAAATAACTTTGTTCCCAAGCAAGCGCTAATGCCTGGCAGATGTGATGTGTTTTTCCCTCCTGGATAACACACACGTGAGGTCAGCTCGTTCCCAGCCGGCTGTGCCGGGGGGAGCAGCGGGAGCGGGGCAGCTCTGGGAGGGCTCATTCTGCAGGGATCAGCCCCACAGCCCAGGGCAGAGTGGAAATCCTCTCCCGAGGACCTGGCCGCTCCAGCTGGAGTTCTTGGCTGAGGCTGGGCTTTTCAAACGTGCAACAAAAAAAATCGAGGAGGTCATGTGTGGGTTTTGGTTCCGTTTTGTTCGTAAAAGGGTTGGCAGTGTCTTGGAACAGCACTGCTGCCCAGACCTCCAGCACCCACAGTGAAGGATTTGGGGTGTTTTGCCTCACTGGGGTGATTTCCCAGCACATTCCTGGCTTGCAGCTCTGCTCCAGAGCCCCACCTGGGGAGAGCAAGCGATGGGGTTGGATTGGCCAAGCTGGTTTGACTGACTGCGGTGGTTTTGGCGTGGAAGCGCCGGCGTGGCTGAGCCGCAATTCCTCAGCACCTCTGCCTCTCCCGGGGCTTTCAGCAGCGCCCAAACCTGGGGAAGAGCCTGCTCTAGTAGAGCAGAAAATGGGAGAGCTGGGACTGCTGCCAGGGAGGAGGAAAAGCTTTGCGAAGATCAAAGCTTTGAGCGCACGGTGCCCGCGCTGGGGACGCTCCTGGCTTCTGCCTTGGGCCACCTGTGGGTGCATCCAGGTGGCCACCCCGGCTCTGGCAGGGGGCTGGTGGGGCAGGGGCTCTGCCTGCTCAGCCCCTGCCTCCCCAGCTCTGTCCCAGGGGGATTTCAGGATTGTTCTTGCACGAGGAAGGGGCGGATGGCCGGGCAGGACCGTGGTGGCATTGCCAGCTGGAACTGCTGTGCTCAGCGAGGGGAAGGTGAAACCTCAGGAAGCTCTGCTGGACTTTGGGGAGCAGCCAGGGGATGAGGAGGGAGCTGTCCTGCAGAGGGGCTGGGACCTGCTGTGTGCCAGCCCTGGCTGTCCCTGTTGCCACTGCACTGCGCAGAGTTGGGCTGTGGTACCAGGGAGCGCTGGGACCTGATGGGTGCCAGTCCTGAGCTCGTACAGCTGTCAGAAAATCTCATTAGAGCTCTTCAGTCACTCTTTTCCTTAAATCCTTCAAAGAATCTGGGCTCAGGTTTGCTGCACAGCAGTTTTTGGGAGCTGTCTGCCTTGGCTGTGGGTGAAGGATGGGAGTGTTTGGGATAAAAAGCTGCAGATTCCTTTGTCAGGTCTTTGGGGATTTCGTTTTCTTTAGGGATGAGAAGTGCTCTTTAATAATGCTGTTTGCAGTGCTGTCTGCAGACGCTGCTGTGTTACTGCTGGGTGCTGACAGGAATGTTTGCTGCTGGATATTCAGCCCTGATTTTTTTTTAATTGGATTGTAAAGTCTTCTCAGAAACTTCAGGCAAGTTTTCAGCCCAGGGCTGGCTGCAGTCACTGAGGCAAATCCTGGAATCGCTTAGGTTGGTAAAGACCTGTAAGGTCAGAAAAGTGCTGCTAGGCTTTATTTCTCCCCAGATAAACGATTCCCTGTCTAACAGGACCTGATGAGCCATTTTTCATCTCTGTGGCACTGACAGGGCCGTGTTTGCCGCAGATGAGAAATGATAGAGCAATAAATGCTCTGTGGAGATCCCTGTTCAGCCTTGCAGCGTGGCACGGCCTTGATGAGGAAAATTAAGATAAATTTGTCGAGCGCCACGTTACTTATTCCCAGTATTGGCACAGATCTGCGTGAGCCATCTCTGCCCCCTTTGTTTCCAAGGCTTCCTGGTTTAGAAGCAAGCAGGGATATTTTAAAAAATGTCCTTTATTTTATAAAGTAGGGGGGAAGAGAGATGGGAGGGGTGAGTGATGCGGCGCAGGGTGCGGGGAGCTGTGCAGCCCATCCCTGGTGGGCAGGATCCCATCCCGGGTGCTGGAGCTGCAGGGATGGGCTGCAGCCTTCCTGCTGCTTTCTGGCCGCTCTGGTCTCCAGGGCAGGTCCTGCCCTGAGGAATTCTGAGGGTGGGTTTCTCTGGCAGCCTGTGGGATCGGGGCTCAGGCTCACTCCCACGCTGTGGGGACATCCCAAAGCTCATGGCCCCGTGTCTCTCCTGCTGGGATGAGCCCCAGCAGCCCCGCTGGGCTTGAGAGCATCAAGTGTGCTCTGCCTGTGCCTCCCTCAAGGAGCCTTCCCCTGGATCATGCCAGGACTTTGCTGGTTTCATGGGCTGGGAGGGGACACGACCCCACCCGGGTCTGCGAATGCTGTGGGCGATGCCGGGAAGCAGAGCAGGGCTGAATTTAAAACGTATGATCCTCGGCAGATCCTCTTACCTCTAATCTGCCCCTAAGACAGGATTCTCTTCTTGCCAGAAAACCCTTTTATTTGCAGGCTGATGTGACTAGAAGATGATAAGCCACTAATTCTTCAGTGTGTCTGCTCCAACAAGAGCCTGGACTCTTATCTCGGCGGGGCTGGCAGCCTGGGAGATGTTAATTGTGGTTTAATGTAGTGAGCAGGGCTCTGGACAAGGGCTGGTGCTGCTGACATCCCTGGGGCACTTGCTGGGCGCTGTGGGGAAGGAGCTGTGCCCAGCTGGAGGCCAGACCTGGGGGTGTTTGTGCAGGGCTGTGTTTATGGCAGAGGGGACAGGGTGGGTGACCCCTCGAGGGGCTCCGGGGTGGCTCTGGCACCGGGGCAGGTTGGAAGCGCCCAGGGCTCTGAGGAGTTCATCTGCATTTCCCGGGATCTGCCGAGGAACTGAGCAGGAGCTGAGCAGCCAGAGCACGTTAGATCCTCTGAAAGGATCTTGGCACTGGCGCTGGAGCGGCTGCAGGCAGGAGTGTGCAAGGCCTGGGGAGGAAAACATCCCAAGGCAGAAGTTTCTATTTTTAGCTGCGCAGCGCAAATGCACAGAGCTGCTGAGGAATTCATCACCTGCCCCGGGAGATGGATGGTTGGGATTTTTCTCTGAAAGGAAGGATTTATAGGAGAGGCAGAGGGAACAGCGCTGGGGTGTTTTGGCCACCCAGGTCTCCCCGGGATGCTCATGGGTGTTTGTGGTGGTGGCGCAGCTGAGGAGGGGGAAGAGGATCACGGAATGCGATTCCCAGTGCCTGGGACATCCTCCAGCCCCACACAGCACGGCTGGAGCAGGACCACGTCCCACCACACCATGGCACAGCCCTGCCTCCAGCCCACAGCCCTGCCCTGCCCTGCTCTCCCCGTCCCCAGAGGCTTTCCAGGTTCCAGCCCAGCATCAGGCTGTGCCCTCCCCTCTCCTCTCCTGCAGGGAAGGTGCTCCTGGAAGGGTTTTCCCAGGCTGGAGTGGTGGCTGTGCTCTCCGTGGAGGTGCTGATGGCTGGGCTGGGCTGGGTCGGGCGCTGCTTGGGTTTAGAGGGATCAGGTTTAGGAGCACTGAGGGGACAAAGCGGGGCTGCTCCTGGATCCCGGCCTTGGCAAAGGGCCGGGATGTCCCTGAGCCTGGAGAGGTGCTGAGCCACCAGGAGCAGCTCCCTGGCTGCGCATGTCCGGGAAAACCTCGGGGTTTTAACGAGCAAATTTAATGCAGTGTCCTGCTGCTTCGGGCAGATTTCCATATCGATCCTTGATCTATTTTTGCAGCCGCCGTTGGAGGTGGTGGTTATTTGTGTGTCTGCTGTATCACAACTCATCCCATTTCCTCCTGGCGCAGGAGATCTGTGCTCGCAGGGGCTCCCTGGGCTTTGCCAGGTGGGAATTTGTCTCCTGGGCTGGCCTTGGCATGGGGCTGGGGTGCTCCAGCATCCCTTCAGCCTGTCCTCCACTGCTGGGTGTCTCCCGGCCCCCTGCAATAAAGGATAACCCAATCTAGCCCTGGCTCCCGGGTGGCCTGGCCCGGTGACACCACAACCTAATGACATTTCTGTGTGGCTGCGCTGTCAGTCCCACAGCTCATTACTGGCACTAATTAACTCTGTGCTGCCCCAGTGCCCACGCTGGCTTTGATCTACAGTCACTAACGCCATTTATCCCCATTTTGACAGGAATTTGCTCTCCCTTCAGCTGCAGGAGATGCCTCCAAGGCTCAGAAATTACATTAGAGGGGCTTCTTTTCCATGGTAGAAGTGCTTGGGTGGGCACTTGTGGGGCACCACTGGAGCCAGCGTGGGGGTCCTGTGGTTGGAGCCTGAATGGTGCCAGTGAGCAGCTTCCCGTTTGTCCAGTTAATTGCGAAGCAAATTGATCCGTGTATCCAATTTGACTTTAAAGGCTTTAATTAATGAGTTCATGCGTGTGAGAGCTGGGAGAGGCCAGGCTGTCAACGGTGCTGATCCCGGGTTGTGCTGCAGCTTCAGTGGCGTGTGCTCAGGCGCCTGGGGGATGTGCCAGCTGCTCCTGGTGGGACTCACGGGCACTGTGGGGACCCTGTGATCCGGGCTGTGGCCTTTGCCCATCCTGCAGCTGTGTGATCCAGGGAATGGCCTTTGCCCGTCCTGCAGCTGTGTGATCCAGGGAATGGCCTTTGCCCATCCTGCAGCTGTGTGATCCGGGGAATGGCCTTTGCCCCAGCTGTGTGATCCAGGGAATGGCCTTTGCCCATCCTGCAGCTGTGTGATCCAGGGCATGGCCTTTGCCCATCCTGCAGCTGCTGTGATCCAGGGAATGGCCTTTGCCCGTCCTGCAGCTGTGTGATCCAGGGCATGGCCTTTGCCCGTCCTGCAGCTGTGTGATCCAGGGAATGGCCTTTGCCCATCCTGCAGCTGTGTGATCCAGGGAATGGCCTTTGCCCATCCTGCAGCTGTGTGATCCAGGGAATGGCCTTTGCCCATCCTGTAGCTGTGTGATCCAGGGCATGGCCTTTGCCCATCCTGCAGCTGTGTGATCCAGGGAATGGCCTTTGCCCATCCTGCAGCTGTGTGATCCAGGGAATGGCCTTTGCCCACTCTGCAGCTGCTGTGATCCAGGGAATGGCCTTTGCCCATCCTGCAGCTGTGTGATCCAGGGAATGGCCTTTGCCCATCCTGCAGCTGTGTGATCCAGGGCATGGCCTTTGCCCATCCTGCAGCTGTGTGATCCAGGCTGTGGCCTTTGCCCATCCTGCAGCTGTGTGATCCAGGGCATGGCCTTTGCCCATCCTGCAGCTGTGTGATCCAGGGCATGGCCTTTGCCCACTCTGCAGCTGCTGTGAGGGCAGAGCGGGGCGGCAGGGCCGGATCTGCGTGGGAGCAGCGTCTGTGCACGTCTCAGGTTTCGCTCCATCACCTTCCCTTCCCTCCCTTCTGCTGCTGCCGGGCAGCTGTGGCCGTGGGATCGTGCCAGGGCTGCAGCCAGCGGGGCCTCGGTGTGTGATAATGCTGCTCTTAATTGAGGACCATCTGCACTCGGTAATTTAATTTTTTTTTCCCTGCATCTGCAAGGTTCCGACTTTGTTTATCTGATGTCCTGAGGATCATTTAACTTCGGAGCATGGCGTTTGTCTGCCCCAGGGGCTGCAGGCATTCCACTGCGGCCTCTGCTAGACGAGGCGCCCCAGGAAAAGGGACACAAAAGCTGAAATCGGGAAGGGCGGCAGCAGAGCTGAGCTGCTGGGATGGTTCTCCTGCCCGAGCTGTGGCAGGAGGCTGCCAGGGGCGTCACCTCTGTTCTAACACACGAGGTGAGGTGAGGAAGGAGCCCCGAGAGCACAGCCCCTCCCCTCGCAGGCAGGGCTGGCAGCACATCCCACATCCCAGTGCATCTTTGTCTTTGGATGCTCATTAGGAGCTCAGCCCCCAGCCATGCCTTGGAAGGGCTGACAGGAGGGAATTGAGGCATCTCCTTAAAAAAAACCCTAAAATTGGAAGCTGGAAAGTCCCTAGCTGTGGTATGGGGGAGACCTGGGCACCTGGTTCATCTAAAGCACGCTGGTGTGTGCTGCTGGCAGCAGCCCCTGCCCTTTCCCAGCCCAGCTCCTGCCTTCTTCCACCCTGCTCCTCCCTCACACCCTCTTCTCAGCTTCTTCACCCGTGTTCTGCAGCCACCCTGAGCCTGGGGCAGGCAGGGATCACAGAATCCTGGAATGGTTTGGCTTGGAAAGGACCTTAATCCGCTCCCTGCCCTGGGCAGGGACACCTCCCACTAAACCAGCTCACTCCAAGCCCTGGAGTCCAACCTGGCCTTGGACACTTCCAGGGATCCAGGGGCAGCCACAGCTGCTCTGGGCAAGCTTCTTTGGGATGCAGGCAGGGATGCAGGTAGGAGTGATGCTCTGGCTTTCTCTGGCTGTGTCTCCTGCCTGCAGGAGCACTTCTACACCTTCTCACCCTGGAACCCTGCTCTGTTCCACACCCAATCAGCAGAAAATCAATTTTTTCCCCAGGCTGCTCCAGCCGCACCTGGATCCCTGTGCAGACTTTAATTAGGTAGGTCTAAGCATTTACCTCCCTAAAATATAGGTCAGTCGTAATTAGTGTGACTCCTGTTGCTGCCGGCTCCGTGTTAATTAACTCCTGAAGGGGAGGTCAGTGCATCTGGGGCACCTTTGAAGATTCAGCTCTTCTGGCTGCTCACCAGGTGCTTCAAGGTGGCTTTGGCCTGGATGATCCACGCTCAGGGCTGGGGACATGTTCTCCCTCCCTCACACCCACGGTGTCCTGTCAGCCTTGGAGCTCGGCCACCCTGGGGACACAGCCACACACACTGCTCTGTGCTGGAGGTGCTCCTGTGGCCATGGGTAAGGGCAGGGTGCCTGTTTGGTGCTGGTTTAAACGTGACACTCACTGTGTCCTTGTCCCCTGTCACCATCCATCACACCAAGTGTCCTCATCCCCTCGTGCCAAGAGCTGGGGCCGATGGTGAAGCGCCTTTGCCTTCCTCTGCAGTCCCTGGCACGGTCCCTGGCAGGATTCCTGGCAGGTGGTATTGGCAGCTGGCTGCCAGCACCTGGGAATGGTGTTTGGAATGGCACTGTGCCAGTGCAGAGCCTGTGGGATGAGCCTGTGGGATGAGCCTGTGGGATGTGCCTGCAGGTCCAGCACCTGCACGTAGGAGCCAGGGTTTTGGAGAGCAAGGTGAGCTCAGAGAGTGGATCTCCTGCAGAGCAGAACCTGCCGTGTCTCACCTGTGGCACAGGTTAGGACCAGGCTGTTCCCACCCTCGGGGACAGTGGGGGTGCAGCTGTGGTTCTGCCCCGGGGGTGGCTCTGTCCCTGCTCACCTGGAGCCCCGGGCAGAGGCACCGAGCTCCGGGGAGCACTTTGTGGCAGCGGGGACCCTGCGTTTTAGGCACTTCAAGCCTTCAGGAGCCCGGGTGTCACATCCTGGGAAAGGCTCGGCTCCCCGAGCCCCGGCTTTTCCCCGAGTACTTCCCAGCTCCCCCACCCCAGTCCCTGGCTGCCTATTTTTACAGCTCCCGGGCTGTGAATCACTTCTCTCCCCCGTCTCAGTCGCTGCCTTTGAAGGTATTTATAAACCTCGGCCGTCTCCCTGCGCCTGCCTGAGCAGACGGAGGATTCAGCGCTCCGGCTCTCTCCTGCCCTCTCCTCCTCGCCGGATCCTGGTGTAGATGTGCAGGAGATGAGAGGCTCCCTCTGCCCTCCTTAAGACTATCAATGAGGAGCCTGGCAGCACCTGAAGGGCTGGTGGTGCTGGGATGTGCAGGGATGGATCGTGGCATGGATCCCTGGGGGGGTTTGGTGGCACTGGAGGGGCCGGTGGCGTGTCCAGTGCCAAGGGTGGATGAGCCAGGGCTGAGCCCATCTGGGGTCCTGGCAGCCTTGGCCATCCCATGGCCACGTGGGAGCATCCCAAACCAAGCTCCAGAGCAAATGGAGGAAATGGGATTTAAATTATCACCAGAGCAGCCACCAGCTGCCTCATCCCACTGGTGCGCTGTTCCCTGGCCGTGTTTCCAGCACGTCCCACTGATTACTGTGCTAATTTCTATGGATCTGGCGAGCAAATTAATCTCTTCTCTGCTCCTTCCCCTGGGACCGCTGGTCTGCAGGCTTGCATTCCTTTGATGTTTGGAGAGGCTGGTGCAGATTGCTGGGAGGGTGATTGCACTGGGACACGGTCAGGATCCATCTCCTGCCCTCCAGCCACCCTGGGCGTCACTGAGGGGCTCCCACACAGCTCCCAGCTCTGCCAGAGCATCCTTCCACACAAAATATCCTGTTGGCTTTGGGGAAGATCCAGTGCAAAGGGACACTGCCCCCTCTCCTCCTTGGTTCCACCTCTCCTAAAACCAAGCAAAACAGGGAGAAAAACATCCTGAGAAACCAGGAGAAAAACAGGTCCAAGAGGCAGGAGCAGGAGTTATTTTTAATTTGCTGGCTGGATGTGGAGTGGTTGACTCTGTCTTTTGAAGGCCATTAAGGTGGGATGCTGGTGCTCTTTAATTTATGGCCAGAGGTCTCCAGCCTGAGCTGGGTGTGGCATTGCCAGGGTTTAGGTGCCCAAATAGATGCAACTTGTGCTGATACAGGGAGAGACCCTCTAGCTGGGCCAGGTTAAAATGGCTCTGCAGGTGCTGGGACCAATGGATGGGAGTTGAAGAAGCAGGAGAGGGGATCAGCCCGATGGCTTGGGGGAAACACTGCCTGGGGTGGGGGCTGGCTCTGTCTCCCTTGGTGTTCTGCAGCTGTGCTCACCCCTCACCACCCTTTCCGTTCTCTTTCAGAACAAGGTGCTGACGGTGGATGGGGTGAAGGTGAAGCTGCAGGTATGTCCCCATGTCCCTGGAAGCATCTCCCCTGCTGCCCTGGGTGTTCAGAGATGGACTAAGCCCCTCAAAGGACAAAGCAGAGGAGCACCCCCACAATGGGGCCTACCTCTATGCTTTGTGGTCGTGTCTCCTGCCCTGGGACAGCCTTAGGGACCCTTCTGGCTGCTCTGTGCCCTTGGCAGGAGCCTGCTCAGGGCTGGGGGCTGTTCTGCCCACAGTGATCCCCATCCCAGCCTGTGTGCCCCTGCAGCCAGAGCTGCTCCAACCCCAACTGTCCAACCAGACAGTTTCCCCAAGCCCTTTGCCCAGAGCTCAGTAACACAGATTCCCCCAGGCAGCAGCGTGCACTCTGCAAACCTCCTGCTGCATTAAGGACTGAAAAATCACATTAGTGGGTCCCCATGCATCCATCTGCTCCATGGATTTTCCAATTAATGGCCGTGTTGGGAGCCCTTGGCCACATCGTGTCCCCACACCGAGGAGCAGGGAGAGGCTGCTTCCATATTTATTGTTCTGGCCATTTTTCCTATTGACATCTCTGGGAGCAAAAGCTGGAGAATCTTCCTGGGGTTGCACCGTGCTGTTTAGGCTGGTTTGGGATGGGTTCTGGTCAGGTCTGACCCCTCTGCTCCTGTCTGCCTTCCAGATCTGGGACACGGCCGGGCAGGAGCGCTTCCGCAGTGTCACCCACGCCTACTACCGGGATGCCCACGGTAAGCACGGCTCCTCTGCTCTGGGGGAGCCCCTCTCTCCGGCTCTCGGGGGCCCTGAGCTGCCACTGCAGGCCAGGTGAGCCACGAATCCCTGCGGTGGTTTTCCATGGGAAGCAGCTGCCGTGGATGGAGGAGGCTCTGCAAACACCAGCAGCGTGAGGTGTTGCAGTGCTGGATTTTGGTGTGTTCTGTCTCTCGCAGGGGCTGTGCAGAGTGTGCTCTGAGCCATGGGTTTGGCATGGGAACTAACGGCCTGTCCCTCTCTCCACAGCCCTGCTCCTGCTCTACGATGTCACCAACAAAGCGTCCTTTGACAACATCCAGGTACAGCAGCAGCCCCGGCCCCTCACGTGTGACTGCCTGCGTTGTGGCTGTGGGTTCGTTCGGGAGCTGTGGTCACTTGCAGAAAGGCTGTGGATGCTGCTGAGCACCTGCAAGGACAGGCAGGGGACAGGCAGAGAAGGTTTTCCCTCTCACAGCAAATAAAGGGTGATGGATTCACCGCTCCGGCCAATTAACGCTGCGTAATTACAGCACTGGCAGAGAACTTGCTGCGGTAGCTGAGCACGGGAGCTTTCCCCAGCGAGCTGCTCCCTCATCCCTGTCTGCTCCTTCAGGTCACAGTGGCCTGGGGTTGGGCACCTCATTGCCCCCCCAGCTTAGTCCAAACCTGGCAGGGAGAGGGTCCCATCGTGCGGCACCTCCCCAGCCCACCTGCCCAGCTTTGGGGGCTTCCAGGTGCTGCCCGAGTTTGTCCCCTCCCCTGGGTCCTTCAGCTGGGCAGCAGTGCTGGGGCTCTCAAAGCTGGCAGAGGGGAGAGCAGATGCTGCCCACATCGCACTGGGGGGGTCAGGGGCACTTAGGGGCACTCAATGTCCCCTCCTTTCGCCCCACCGGCCCCATGTGGCTGCTGGAGGCCACCTGTGCCAGCACTGCCAGAGCGTGTCCCGAGCCGGGGAGCAATTATGAACGGGATGCAATTGCTCCTGTGCCGGGCATGAGAACGCCGTGTGCATCCACGGGGAGCAGCTGTGCCTGCACAAACACCCTGTGCCGTGGTGGCATCCACGCCCCGTGGCTGTGATGTGTCACACACAGCCCCTGATCCCCCGGCGGCCTGGAGCTCTCCCTGCTCCGAGCATCCTTCCCTCGGCAGCACCACACCTGCCACCCCCCTGTGCCTGCGGTCCCATGGCAGGGACAGGGCACGTCCTGCCACCCTGCTCCCGTGTCACCGGTGCTGGGAAGGCTTCCCACCAGCTGGGACTGGCCAGCAATGGCATTTTCCAGCCTGAGGAGCTGGATGGCTCAAGGAGGGTGAGTGCTGGGTGTTAACCAGGCTCTGAATCTGCTTGGAGCTGGTGAGCCTGTGAAAAAAAACCTCTGGAGGTTTCATGTGGCTGGGTAACATGGCCCTGTATGCAACATCAGCAACCCTGGGGACACAGGAGGGATGTCCCTGCAGGACACACAGCCCCAGTGGGAAGGAATGAGCACCCAGGGGAATTGCCAGGCTTTGGAAAGAAGGATGGAGCCAGAGTGGAGTTAGAAGGAAGCCAAAGGGAGTCAGGAGTGACTCCAACCCATGACAGAACTGAGCACTGAGCCCAGCCTACATGCAGTGCAATCCTGGGGCTGCAGCCACATCGTGGGCTCCTGCTGGGTTTGGAGCAGGGATCACCAGGGACCACCGGGGATCACCAGGGATCACCAGGGACCACCAGGAATGACCAGGAATCGCCGTGAGCCCAGCACCAGCACTGGAGACAGCAGGCAGCTGCTCACACCATGGGGTCAGGGATTACAGGGAATTAGAGCAGGTTTGATTGGATTAGGCTGGATTAGAGGGCAGGGAAGCCACCCCACGGCTCAGGGAGGCAGGTTCAGGTGCCTGCTGGGAGCAGTGTGCTCGGCACGGGGGCAGCACGTGCAGGACACGGGCACAGGGAGCCAACCCTTGGCTTGTCCTCTGAAAGGTTCAGTCTGAGCACCCCAGCTGAGGGGGAATTGGGGTCAAAGCCCTACAAGCACCCCTGGGCAGATGGAGTGGGCAGGGGGGGTCAGAAGGCTGCTGTTACCCTGGGAAATGGGGATCTGGTAGCAGCCAAAGTGGGTCCCCCAGGGCACCCTCTTGTTGACAGGGATCATCCATGGAACATCCCCAGCATTTCTTGGGATGGCAGCATTGCCTGCTGAGGGTGTCCATGCCAGGACCGGGGCAGCTCCCCATCATTCCCACTCCCCTCCTCCTCCTGGAGCCGTTGCCAACCCCTCTCCTTGGCTGTGTCCCTCCAGGCTTGGCTGACAGAGATCCATGAATACGCACAGCAGGACGTGGTCCTCATGTTACTGGGAAACAAGGTGAGCCTGGCCCCAGGGCTTTGCCAGAGCCTCCTCTTCCTCCCACGCCAGAGCCACAGGCAGGGGAGCCTGGCAGGGCACGAGGGGACAGGGAGGGACATGCTGGTGACCTTCCAAATCACCACAAATTGCTCTTTGCCTTTCCTATTGCAGGTGGATTCCGCCCAGGACAGAGTGGTGAAAAGGGAAGATGGAGAGAAACTTGCCAAGGTAGGTGAGGTACCTGAGGATGCCCCCGAGGATGTGCACAGGAAATGATCACCTGGAGATGTCTGACCCAAAATACACCTGAGAATACTTGACTTTTTTTTCCCTTGTCGTGCTCTCCCCTTTCTCCTCATCTGTTGTTCTTAAGTTTCTACTAACACCTCTTGTTTCTTTATCCTCAAAAATCACTCCCTGAGAGTCCCTGGGAACACCACTGGTGCCATCCTGACCCTGCTGTGTCTCATCCCACAGGAGTACGGAGTGCCCTTCATGGAGACCAGCGCCAAGAGCGGCCTCAACGTGGAATTAGCGTTCACAGCCATCGCAAAGTAAGTGACCAGAGCGGTGGCCTTGTCATCATGAGGAGCTTTAGCAGTGTCCAGGCCACGCTGAGATCAACTGAGCTGGGCAAGGCAGTTTGGAATCATAGAATCCTGGGGTTTGGGTTGGAAGGACCTTAAAGCCCATCCTGCCATGGGCAGGGACACCTTCCACTATCCCAGGTTGCTCCAAGTGCTGTCCAGTCTGGCTTTGGACACTTTCAGGGATCCAGAGACAGCCACAGCTTCTCTGGGCACCATGCCATGGCCTCACTATCCTCACAGGGAAGAATTCCTTCTGAACATCCCATCTATCCTTGCCCTGGCAGTGGAAAGCCATTCCCCTCTGTCCTATCACTCCATGCCCTTGTCCAAACTCTCTCTCTGGCTCCAACCAGACAAAACCCTCTCCCTGCCAGGAGCAGCACATAAGGGTAACATCTTTCCCCTCTCCCAGGGAGCTGAAGCACAGGTCCATGAAGCTGCCCAACGAGCCCAAATTCAAGCTCCACGACTACGTGAAGAAGGAAGTGCGAGGCTCGGGCTGCTGCAGGTCCTAACGCGCGTGTGTACAGAGACTGGGGCCCGCGGGCAGTGTGTGCATGTCCGTCTGTCGTGTCTGTGTCTGCCCCTAAGGCCAGCTGACACCAGGGCACGGGAGCAGCAGGAAAAGCTCTCAGATTCTGCAGCCCCGTCGCGCCCATCGGTTCCGGCTCCCCTCGCCAGCGTTCCTGCCCAGCTCGCAGGTGGGAAGTGGGTGTTTGGGAAGGGGCTGGGGTCTCCCTCTGTGCCTGCTCTGTGAGGCTGCTGAACCCTTTGTGACACAGGGGAACCAACACCTCCTCCCCACCTAGGAGGAAGAAATGTCCTGAATTCCCTTTTCATTCCCTTTGTACCTGAAATTCAGCTGAGAGCCCTGGCCTGGGGCGTGCAGGAAAAGTGTGTTTGAAGGCAGCCAGTTTTGTAGTTGCTTTCTCCTGTCTGACCATCCCTGTGAGGTGGGACATGTTTCCACAGTGAGGGATTCTCCTGCTCCCTGCAAAGGCAGAGCTTGGCTGTCTGAGTGAGCTCCTGCACACCTGGCAGTGTACAGAGATTTCTGAACGTTCATCCCTCCGGGAAAGGCTCCGCTTCTCCTTCCGCCCTTTCTAGTACTTTGAGAAGAAACCTAATGTATTGCAGCTTATTCTAAATACCTTCCTGTAAGTGTGATGGTGTTTTCAGACTGCAACAACGCTTTGATATCTTCAAAGTTCTCTTGGGCAGCTCTTTTCTTTTCACCACAGAGAGCCAGGGGGAAGCTGCAGGCAGTGATTTTAAAGGCTGCAGACTCCTGCCAGCTCTCTTCAAGGGCCTCCTCACCCCTTTGGTCTGTGTCAGGCTTTTGGCTGTTTTTTTGTCAAGCTGCACTTCTCAGTACAAATTTGAATCTGGATGAAGTGTTTGGCCTTTGGCAATTTTTCCCTTTGAAAACTCCACGCACACATCAGCAGGTGCCCGCTGCGCCGAGAGCCTCGGTGGCTTCTCCAAATGAAATAGAATAGCCCATCCTCTGCCCTCCAGCCAGCACCAGCCCCCCAGCTGCCGACTCAGATGCCCCCCCCCTCATTTTTCCTGGGATTTTGGCTCCAGCACTGCCTTCCTGATGGGCACAAGGAGCCTCTGCAGCTCCCACGTGCTCCGAGCTTCCCTCCTCAGGGAGCCACCGCAGTACAAGCAGCTCCAGCTTCACAGGGTGAAAAAAGATCTCAAAATGGACTTGGTTTTTCCCTTAAATAGTATTTTAGGGGAGAGACGAGTCTTAAAACTGTCTGATTTAAATCTTAGAATCACTTGCAGAAAACCCATTCCTGCAGGATCGTTTGCATTCCTGGCAAACCCTGCTGCCAGTCCCACAGGAGCAGCCAGGTGAGCTGTGATGGGGGGCCTTGCCAGGGCCCCCTCGCCCCAGTAATGTGGTTTTGTGTGGGGTAGGACCAGCCTGGCAGAGGCAGGGAACAGCCAGGCAGCTCCATGACTGTTTCCTCATCCTGCTCTTGGACTAGGAGTCTCCCCAAAGGCAAAGTTTAGGATTCCTAATGGATTAGTCAGGTTGCTACCATCCCTTTCCCTCAGCCTGGCATCTGTCCAGGTTACAAAGCTGACAACTGCCCAATTCTTGCTTGGCGTGGGTCTAAAACCAGTAAAAGCTCCTTTAAATGCAGATGAAGATGTTTCCCTTTGGAGCACTCCCAGCCTGCCTGTGGGGAACAGACTCTGCTAGAGCAGAGGCCTCACAGCCACGGTTGTGGTTCAGACCTAAACTTCGAGCAGGCTCAGCCCCAGTCACCCGTTCCCAGTGTGGGACTGGTTTCCCAGTGCCTGCACAACTGGCCTGGCCCCAAAGCTCCTCCTCACGGTCATTTGGGATTTTTCCACGGGCCTTTGCTGCCACCACGCGGAATTGCTCAGCGCAGCGTTAATTACTCGAGTTAACTGCTCAGTGCACTCAGCCATGTGCGAGGACTCTGCCTCACCTGCAACATCCCATTTCTGCTGGCTCTTGTTTACAGCTTTTGGTTCATTCCTGATAATAAAGTTTTTTAATAATCTCCATGGCTACAGCGGCGTTTTGATTGTCCAAACGCACAGCACTGTCAGTCAATTATATATTTCAGGTCAGCCTTGAACCCGTCTGGATCCACATGGCAGAAACAGGGTATGACACGGTTTAAACTGGATATTGGGAGAATTTCTCCCCCAAAAGAGTTGTGCAGCCCTGGCACAGCTGCCCAGAGCAGTGTTAGGAGTTCCCATCCCCGAAGGGACGGAGCAGCCACGTGGATGTGGCACAACAGTTGGACTTGGGTCTCAAAAGTCTTTTCCAACCCAAAGTCACTCCAAGATTTCAATGAAGGGAGCGGGGCTGAACAAATGCAGCAAATTTTAATGCACTGCAGTTCCACTGGGTAACCACACAGCATTTCCAGTCAGCCTGTGGAGTCAGAGGTCATGCATGGGAACTGTGATAAACAGAAACAAAACCCAGACTTTTCAAAACTTTATTTCACTGTAAGCTACAAAATTTGCTTTATGTAGAAGCCAAGACAGAAATACAGCAGTAAGGCATTTATGATTAAGGCTGGTCTTGAGACTGTGAAAACATTATAGGAGTAACTTGTTATTTTTGAAAAAAGATTTAAATTCTCCATCTACACACTGTAGCACTAGAGTTAAGAGTGTAAATCCCTTCACTTACGCTACTGCACTCACCACCTTGCCAGGATATTCACCTTGAACTAACTCACGCGGAAGACTCAAACTCGGTGAATTCTTTCCTCAAGCCCACTCTGCAGCTGCTTCTTTGTGCGTTAAGAGCCGCCTCGTCGTAGAGCAGGAGCCATTTCCCCACGTGGCTCAGCCCCACTTACCGCAAACACCAGAACAGGGGACACCGCGTTTTACCGGTCCAGAACGCCGGGGACTGCCGCGGATCGGGCACCGAGGCTCCGGGACGCCGCCACCACCGAGTCCCACGTCGCGGCCGGCTCCCGCCGAGCCCTGAGGGGAGAAGGCAACGCGTGAGGGGGAGGAGTCCGACCGACCGCGCAGCCGGGCCGCGGGCACCGCGGACCTCAGCCGTGGCTGCTCAGCAGGGGCTGCGGCCGCCCGCCGCCCTCAGACGAGGTGTCAGAAAGGTGAATGTGGATCATCACCGGCCCGCCCTCGGTAATATCCCCGATACCAGCCCCGCTCCCGCCCGTCCCAACCCGACCCACCCCATCCCGTACCTTCGTCTGGAAAGGACACGCGTGCCCCGCGCTACATCTTTTATGGCCTCTGCGACGCCGCTATTGGTCAGGCTGCTGTGGGCACAGCCAATTGACAGCGGCTGATTGGCCACCGTTCTCCTCCGTGCCAATGGCGACGCGCAGCGCAGCGTGGCCCGAGGCGGCGGTTGCCGCCTTCTGATTGGTCACGGCAGGAGGCCGGGGCGAACCAGTAGCAACAGTGGTTGTAGCATGGAGTGACTGTCTGCGGCGGCTGTTGGGAGTTGTAGTCCGAGCGGCTCGGCGGGGCTGGCAGGAAGCGGCGCACGGGACTACAAGTCCCGAGGAGCGCTGGGCGCGGCTCTTCCGGGCCGGGCGGCAGCGGGGAACAGGCCCGGGCGCGATGTGCCGGGACCGGGCACCGGCGCTGCGGCCGCCGCCGCCGCTGGGAGGTACGGGCGGGCCGTGGGGAGCCGGGCGGGCCGCGCCGGGCGGCTCCGTGAGGGGAGGGGCCGGGCCGGGGGCGCTGGGCCGCGGGCCGGGGAGGTGCCGGCGGAGGCTCCCGGGGCTGCCCCGTGCCCAGTGTCCGCTGTGTCTGGGGGTGCCAGCGGCTCTCTTGGGGCGCTCAGAGGAGCTCGAGCATCATCTGCGCTGTTCCGTCCCCGGTGAATCCCGCCCATGGTTCGCTCACCGCCCCCGCTGCCCTCCCGGTGTGTTCGCCGGGTCTCATCGCAGGCTCTGCTTGGCTTTTTCTGCTGAGTTTTGTGCGTTTCTGCTCCATTCCCTGTCCGACCGCAGCACGTGTTGCTGCTGGTTCTTTCCTGCCCTCCCAGTAAGCTCATTTCCCTGGCCTTTGGGGTCACAATATACAAAATGCGGGATATCTGCGGGTAGGTGTCTGTAGCTGCCCCAGAACATTGGCGGGTCTGGATCAGGCTGTGGATTGCGGATTGTGCCGTCCTCTTCTCATTTCAAACGAGCTCCTGGGCTCTGTCCCGGTGAGAGACCTCAGCCGGTGTGCTGGGAAGGGCAGCGGGGAGGATTTCCCGTGGGTTGCGCTTCCTTTTGAGCTCCGCTGGGGTCAGAGACAGCGACCCTGTGCTGCCGTGGGCTGCCGAGTGTTAAAAGAGCTGCTTTGGCGTGCCCATAACGCGCCAGGTGCACGCTGTTGTCCCTGCCAGGGCGCAGCTGTGTTAAGAACTGTGACCTAGCAGTTGTTGTTTCCACTTTGGCAACGTTGCTCTGCCTTTGTCTCAATCGCAGCACTCTAATTTTGCCTCCCTGTGCGTTTCCCCCCGCAGCGATGTGTTTCCAGCAGTCGGGTTCCTCTTGAGCAGCTGCTGCAATTTGGGCTCAAGAGTTTGTCTGCCAGTGGTTTGAGCTTCCAGCCACAGCGAGGATAGTGGGGCTTGAAGGAGAGGGTTTGGGGATAAGGGATGGTTCCAGAAAGCCCTTGATGAGTGAAAGTAGTGTGAGATCACAGAATCCCAGACTTGTTTAGGTTGGAAAAGACCTCCAAGACCACTGAGTCCATCCTGTGCCTGATCCCAGAGCACTGAGTCCAGGTGTTCCTTGGACACCTGCAGGGATGAGGACTCCAAACCTCCCTGGGCATTCCCTTCCAATTCCTGACAACCCCTTCCAAGAAGAAATTCCTCCTGATGTCCAACCTGCACCTCCCCTGGCAAGGCGAATCCCTAAAATCATGCAGGAGGCTGCAGAGGCAGGTACTGTCTGCAGTCTGCTGGATTCCCTCCTGGTCCTGGGGTCCATGTCTGGAGCAGGGAAGGGACAGGCTGAGTCCACCCAGAAAGCTCCAGCCAGCGCTGGGCTTTGGTTTGTGTGCAGGTGACACTGCCTGGGGCAGGGAACGTTTCACCCCGTGGAAGTGGGAAACCTGAGCCACGGTGGTGTTTGCAGTCAGGGGATGCTGGTACTGCAAACACTCTGACAGGGGTTTTCACATTGATTGGAGTCAAGGAAGGGGAAAAAAAACCCAATAAAACAATCCATAGTTTTTGTGTGGTTTGGTTCCCTGACTCAGGGGATCCCAGGGTGAGCCCTCCTGTGGCAGCACAGCCTCTGACGGCCTAGAGCCACGTGTGAACATCACATGGAAGTTTGTGTCCCCTGCCTGAAGCCAGCCCTTCCCTCCCCCAGGGCTCCACAATCCCGAGGTGCTGCCGGAGCCTCAGGGAACCCTGCAGGCTCTGGATGGTTGCAGGGTGCTGGTGCCAGCTCTGCCCTGCACCTGGGGGTGCTCCCGAGCACTGCCGAGCACTTTGCAGTGGTGTTCAGCCATGGGTCACCTCGAGGGCTGAGCATTCCCCCGTTCCCAGGGACCTTCCAAGCCCTGCTGGCCCTGGGTGTGGGATTTCCTGGAGCGTGACTGTACCTTTCTCACGGGTTATCTCAGCCAAGCCCAGGTGTGCCAGGAGGAGTGCATGGGAGGGGAAATCCTTCCTGGCTTTCAGTTCTCGGATTACGTGACCACGTTCAGTCTGTTGGAACTCTTCCCTGCCGGTTTTTATTCCCTTTGTCCCTTCCCTGCCTGTGCCCCTTTGCCATGGGCATGGTGAGGCACGCACCAGCACGTCCCTGTGCCCGTGGGTCGGATCAGGGGCTGTAGGGACAGCTGGGACCAGGCAGCTGGTTGCTCACAGGGGTACTTGTCACCCTCCTTTGTGCTCAGCTAAGCTAAGATAGCAGCACCCAAATTATCAATCCAGGCTGCTCCTGCTCTGCCTTGAGCACAGCCCGAGCTTGGAGCTTCAGAGTCACCCTCCTGCTGTGTCCTGGGGCTGGAGCAGGGCAGTGCCTGTGCCTGGGAGAGCTGTCCTGGCTGTAGAGTCCCCCAACACCATCAGTGTCTGTGTTTTGGGCTAGTCCTGCTCCCCTGCTCTGCCTTTTTGTGGCTGTTCCTAGTTTAACAGGATTGCCCTGGATCGTCTCTCCAGGCAAAGGGCGCATTGCTATTTGTTATTCAGGATTCTGAATAGTTTGGGAACTATAAAAGAGGATGAGCGACTCAAACTCTGCTTAAAGCAAGCGAAGGACTTTTCTGTCTCCGGAGCTTTCTCGGATCAGGGGAATAAATCCATGTGTGCTACGAGAGGGGTTGTTTTTCCTGCACTGAACTGAACCCGGAGCAGCCGGGGCAAAGCTCGGAGGCAGCGTGGAGATTGGCTGAGCTGTGGGATTTTCCAGCTGGATTTACATATCGCCCACTGCTCCGCATGCCTTTGTGTTTACATCACTGGGGAGCGATCCACACACGCACACACGTAGCGGAAGAGGCACTTTGGCCGAGGAAAAGCCTGTCCACAGCTCAGGAATTGGGCATGGTGGTGGCATCTTGCCGGGCTCTGCCGCTCCGGGATGGCCAAGGGTGAGTTTCCTCCAAGGAGAAGCGTTTGCTCCGGGTGCCGGGTGTCAGGCTGTGGGCAGCATTCCCGGGAAGCTGCTCCCCTCCAGCAGTGAGGGAGGAACTGCTTTCATCCCTCGGTGGAGAGCAGGAGGTACCTGGAGTCCAGCACCAGTTTGGAAGCGGGTACCTGTAGCCTGTCCAGCAGCTGGAGCTCTGTTACGCTGATTTTGGGATCCTTCAGAGTGACCTTTGCGAGGGCGTGGAATGCTTGATTGCAGCAACCCAGCAAGTGTGTGCTGAGGTTGTTCTGGTGGTTCAGAAGTGGGAAATCCTCGGTATTCCTTAGGCAGAGTTGTGAGCACAGAGCACCACTCAGTGTCCCGCTGCCTCCCCGGGAATTCTGAGTCACCCTGGGGGAGAGTTGAGTCCCTGGTGTTTGGGGGTTGTGGGACACTGAGTGGTGCTTCTGTCTCAAAGCTCTCAGTAGATTTGCCGTGGTGGAAGTGTCCACATCCCCTGATTTCTTTTGGAATCAAGGATTTGGCGCTGTTTCTCCCGGGATCACTGATTTGATCGATGAGTGTTGGTGTCTGTGGGTGCCTCCTGCTCATTCTCAGTGGCAAAGCCCAAGGAAGCTGTTCCAAAAAAAAAGAGCAGGTGACTGGAATTTGCTGGAATGTTTTTTGGTTTTTTTTCTGAAGGAGATGATGCATTTCAGCTGGATCCTTGAAGTGTTAAAGTTGCATCCAGAGGGCAGAGAAGAGTGTGTGTCACGAGGTGTCGAAGCTTTGGGGGATGCTGGGGGGAACAGGGGGTGGAGGTGATACTTTGTGCTCTTTGAGTCATGGCTATGGGCTCAGGTTTCCTATGACTTTAATCTGGAAGATTCCTGTAGTGTGATGGGGTGGTTGCAGCTTTCCTGAGGATGCAGTGCAGCCATCCTGAAGGCAAAGCAGTTGGAAAAGGCCTCAGCCATGGCACAGGGATCGGGGAATAAAGGAGAGAGGAGCTTGGATTGCTTTGGGTCTAGCAGGACTCCAGGAGAGCAGGATCCAGGCGAGACAAAGATTCCTCTGCCCTCCATGGAAGAACAGAGGCCAAGTTTCTCCATCCCCCAGGCTTTGCTGCCACCCTGCCATGTCTTCAGGGGTTTTCAGTTGAGTTGCAAGCCCCTCTGTCTGCCAGATTTACAGCAGGGAGACCAACACAGAGCTGAGCCAGCCCACAGGACCCCGTGGGGTCTTGGCAGCCTCTTGTTCTCTGTCAGACACGGCTGAGGAGCACCAGTGAGCCCCAGCTGTGGTGTGAGTGTGAGGGGGACTGTTGTCAGCTTCTGAAGTGTGATATCTTTTTCATCAGGATCTGCCTTGCCCCGAGTTGGCCATTCCCTCCCAAGGAACTGCAGCAGGACTGAGATTTTTGCCTTGGAGGGGAAGGACGTTGTTGGTTTCAGGGCTTGGCTGGGGTTTTATTCTTTTTCCTTCACCAAATCCACAGTTTTACAATGTGATGGTCTCGGAAGGGGTCTGTTCTTTGAGGGAGGATGTGGAAGAGCACAAGCTGTGAGAGGCACAGCACGCTGCTCTGCGGTGGCAGGGCCAACTTTTAAAGCAGCTTTTGATTGTGGGCCTTGTGTGGCAGAGCTGTGGATGTGCCCGTTCCTGCCCAGCAGAGACTGAGGGGGTGCTGAGCCCACACAGGACAATTTTGGTTGCAGGGTCAGAACTGTTGAGACCTGGGCTGCGTAACAGAAATGGTGCTGTAGGTGGATCCTCCCAGGTTACCTGAAATGGAAGTAAAGCTTCAAATGTAGCTTTTATGTCGTGGAACAGCCTCTGTTCCAACTTCTAATTTAATTCTATTTTTCTGGGAAAATTGAGGTGCTTCGTTTCACCAGAGCAATCACTTTTGATCCAGCTGTGGGAACATTTGAAAGTTACAGCTTCAGGTTTTAGCATGGAGTCTTGCAAACGTTCTCCTATCCCAAGGCTTCATTATCCTTTAGGAAAAGCATCACATGAAATGCTCTTCCTTTCTGAACTCCATTTGTTCAAAGGCATGGCAGTGTTCAAACAGCTGTTGAATGTGCTCTCTCAGTCCTGCAGTCAGGGCAAGCGCTGGAAAAAGTAGCAGCAATTAAAAATATCCCTTTTATTTTTATTGATGACGGCTCAGTACAATTATGGTCTCACTGTAAGACACTCTGAAAAGCTGATGTGACTTACAGGAAAAACATATAAACAGTAAAATGACTGTGTCACAGATTTCATCAGTAAGGCTGAGCTTCTCTTCGTGTATTACGTCCTTCCTGCACAGACTGACATCTAAAGAGCGTAAGAAATGTCCTGCTGGGTCAGGTCTTTTAGATTCTACCTCATCTACAACCTCTTTGCCTCCTTCGTTTCGTGGGGTTTTTCCTAAGTTCTCCACCACCAGCTGGCGTTGGCTGCTGAGAGGAGCTGAGTGTCACCTGCAGACGTGGTGATTTCAGCGCTGGCTTTTGTTCACCACTTCACCCTGCAGCTGGAACGAGCTGACTCGGCTCTGGTGCTTGGGAGCCGTGGCCTGGTGTTCCCTGAGCTGAGGAGCGACCAGAGGGGCTCCCCTGCCTGCTTCTCGGCCCTGTCCATCGAGAGGTGTCTGTCTCAGGGATCTGCTGCAGCTCTGCATTCTTCCAGCCCGTGCTGTACAGGTCAGGCCAGATGCTGAGAGTCCTCGTCACCCTGATGAGGTGCTGATGGGCACAGAATAGTTAATTAGCCCCTTAACACCCTGTGCCCTTGGCACCTGCCGGTCTTGTCCTTGTCCCACGCATGCTTTTGTGGGAGTGTTTCCCTGGGGATGTGCCAATGCTCTCCAGGATGTGTAACCCTTCTTCTTGTGAGTGCAGTGTTGTAAGGGGAACAGAGGCTCGTGTCTTACGCCATCGGTACCCAAGCTGTGAGCTAAGGAGGTTCACGTCAGCCAGGGCAGGATCACCCCTGCCTGCCTTTCCCACTGGCAGCACTCCTGCTGTGGGACAATTTGCCAGCCCAGCGGTTTCCTTGGGGCTGAATAACCTCGGAGAGAGCTTCAGTGGGCAGAGAGGGGGAATTACCCAGGCCACTGGTCCTGGTTCTGCCAGCTCTGAGGTGCAGTCACGGGATGATGTGTGGCTTTGGATCTCCCCTCAGCAGTGGGGAGAAGGAGCACTGCTTCCCCCTGCAGCTGCCTCTGGTGGTTGGGTTTTTTCTTGCCTGGATTACTACAGTAGGATTTCAAGGCTTTTTTTCTCACTGAGTCTCAAAAGCCTCGAGTTGATCCCTGCAATGTGCAAATGCTGAAACCTATCCCTGCCCCCCCTCACATCTGGTTATGATCAGCTGTGGGATTTACTGAATTTTGGGTCCCCACAGCTTCCTTTTTCCAGGGGAGACTTCCCCCCCACTTTGTTTACTGTAAAAAACCACCGATTTTGCATGTTAAAAAAATGTAAAAAATTAAGTCCAGGCAAGGAGAATCTGGATCACAGGCTGGGTTCCCAAGAGGGACACATCCCCCAGGCCTGGGAGCACAGGACAGTGTAGCTGGCAGGGTTCAGGTGCCAAGCAAAGGTGCAGAGATCTGGCAGAGATTTTTTGCAAGTGCTGTAGGAATCTGGTATTAATGCTGACACCATCAGCTCTTTTCTGCCTCCTTTTAAATTCTTCGATATCGGTTGGAGAAGGTTCTGTGATGGAAAGGAAGGTGTGAGGAGCTTGTCAGACAGACAGTGCTCTGGAGAGGAGTCTGCTCTGCTGAAATGCTCCTGTCTGTGGTGGATGCAGGGGTTTGTGCTGAAATCAGATATTGCTGTGGCAGCTGGGGTTGTGCAGCCTGGCTGAAATTCCGCTGGACATTTTTTGCATTGCTCGCATTCCTCTGGTCTCTGCTGGGAGCAGACAGGAGCAGGCTCCCTGCTGCTGCTGCAGGTACCTTGCTCAGCCAAGCTGCAGGCACAGGTCAAGCTTAGAAACAGTGAGTGGAAAATCTCTGTATTCCACATTCCCTTCCCCGCTTTGGCTTTCTTGGAGGTTCCCAGGCAGGGATTGATGGGTCACTGCAGGGGCTCAGTGGCTGCAGTCACTGCTCGTGGCACATCTGACCCAACCTTTAATGATATCACAGAGCTCCTCACGCTGTCAGTTTATCCCCATTTTTGTTTTCCCTGTCTCTGAGTGTTTCCCATTGCTTGAGTCTCCATCTGTTCCATCTGAAGGTGATAAACCTGCAAATGAGAGGGAACAAAGCTCTGCCTGAGCCTCCAGACAGCCCACGATCCTCCATCAGGGTGGGCTTCCTCTCTTTCCATCTGGGGGTGATTGTTGGCCCTAAACCCCAAGAGGAATATTTGATACGCAAGGTTCCCTTAACCTTAACTGACATGGCTGATGAAGTGGGAGCAAATCTCTGCTCCTGCCTTTGAGTAGTGCAGGATCCAGGGTGTGTGGGTAGGTGTTGCATGGTTTCGTATCCCTGGGAATTTGAATGTTTCTCTATTTCCACCCAGTGCTGGGAGGAGCAGAGTGCTGAATCCCTTTTCCAGAGGAGAATGGTGAGCCCAGCTATACTGCTAGGTGTAGGGGACCTGTGGAGAGGGAATTTTAGGGGTACACGTGTTATTGGACATGAGATAATGCAGCCTTGAGATGGGAAATCCCAGGGAATGCGGCAGTTTGTGCCATCGCTCATGGAAGTACTTGCTTTGCTTAATTTATGAGCACTGCATCATCTGGAGACCCCAGCTGGAGACCTCTCATCTTCAGCTTTGTGGTTGAAGAGGGGAATCTTCAGCCTTGTGCAGGAGGGGGGAATTTTTGCCCGGAGGAAGCCGAGAGCTCCAGTGGCTCATCCAAGGCTGCCAGAGGGAGAGAGGCTGAGTCAGTGGGGCTCAGATCTCCTGGGGCCAGTGGCCCAAACCCTTTGTCTGCCCTCTCCCATCTCCCAGCCTCCCGGTTCCCTCTGCTCTCTCTGCCCTCAGGAACACGGACAGGAATGAAAGGATCCAGTGGCCAAAGCCAAGCTTCTGTCTTGCTGGAGCCCAGCTTTAAACTCTGCAGGTCTCCCTGATGCTGCAGCACAACTCTGCTTCATTCCTGCTGCTTCTGAGACAGCTCCAGACTCTGTGCTCAGCATCTCCTCAGGGATCTGGCATTTGCAAGCAGCCAGGACAGCGCTGTCACGTGTGTGGAAAACATTATCCAGATCCCTGGTTTTCAGATGGTTTTGGGTTTGGTTTCAGGCTTTCTGTTTGTTTGTTTCTTTCTTCAGAGTTTTGGGGGTTTTTTTTATGATTTTTGCCCATTTTAGTTGTTTCTGAGGGTTTAGACCTGAGCAGCAATCCCCTGCTCAGGATTCTGCTGCTGCAGTTCCTGGCTGCCTGAGAGCTGTCGGATCCAGGGCTGCAGGGAGGTGCTGTGTCAGGCCCTGAGCACAGCCCGGCCGTCACCTTTGCAGCGTTTGCACTGTGTGCGCAGGATGTGCCCAGCCCCGTGTGCCAGGGCTCTCCAGGGAGCTGGGAATGCCTGCACAGATCCCAGGCCACAGCTGCGTGCTGGGAGCCTGTCTCCCCCTGAGCCTCAGTTTCCCTTTCTGTCGAGCGGAGAAATCACAGTGGTGTTTTTATAGAGAGCTTGGAGGTTTGGGACTTGGCACTCTCGGATGAGGGAAAACCAGTTGGTAGAAACACCTGAGACACTCCACCTCCCCAATGCCAGGCTGAGCTCTGTCCTCTCTGAGGGAAACTCCTGCCTGGGCCAGGAGTACCTCTGTGTGATGGCAGAGGAGCTGCAGCTCCTCCCTGAGGGTGTCGTGTCTCTGAAGGAGACTGAGAGCATCTTGTCAGATTTGCTGGGACAGCAGCATAATTGTGCCCTGAAGCAGTATCAGGTTTCAGCAGAGGTTAAAGAAAGCAAATTCCATGTGTTTCTGCAGATTATTACTGTGGGATTCTTGACTTTGCAAACTCGAGCCCAATGAAACGGTGGAGGGAGAGAAACGAGGCTTTCATTAAAAGATAATCATATATTTTAAAAAATGCTGAACACTCACCCAGGAACGATTTGAATGAATCTGACTTTGTCCTCGCCTCTTGCTTCTGAAAATCCAGGTTTATGTGAGTTTAGGTAAACACTTGGGCTTTGTGCTGCAGGAGAGTGTTCTCTGAGCCCAGGAAAATACCCACAGCGAGCCTAACTCCCTTTGTGTCCTTCTCCTTCCACAGAGCAAGCTTCCCATGACTAACAGATGCTGGCCTAGATTATGAGCTCAAACAAGAACGCTCGCTACAATCGTTTCTCCAGTGGCACAACAAACATCACCACTTCTGAAAACACTAACGGGGTAAGGCCACTGCTGGTGGCACAGACGGGGACAGGGCTGCTCCCTCTGCTCGCATCCTTTCTTTCGAAATGGGGTGTTCTCTTGCCACTTCAAATCTCACTATTCACAGATAAAAGCTGGGAATGTGTGTGCAGTATTTCACCAGCTCAGGCAAAGTCTGAAGGCTTTCAGTGCCCTGACATTCATTTTTTCAATGTTTTAGACAAGAATGGAAACAACTTTCGGGCCAGCCTTCTCTGCTGTGACCACCATCACAAAGGGTGAGTATTTCATGTGTACTCTGGGTGATTCCAGGGTGGTTGTTGTTGTTTTACAGATCATAAAGACGTTGGGAGAATCTCTGTGCTCATTAACCAGGGGTTGAGGGGCTGGGTTTGGTGTTACTCAGCCCGAGAGTCCTGACATGATGGAAGTGAGCAGGCACAGGAATTTTCTCTCCTCAGGCAGACTGAGCAGTACCACTGGGACGCCCTTGCTGGAAACAGAGTAGTACAATAGGGTTTGATACTGAGCTCAGCACCAAATCTTATTGATCCCTGTGACAGTCGTCACTGATGCTGAAAATTTCCATCTTCCTTCTGTGCCTGCCTGTGAGTCACTCTGGAGCTTCGGTGAAACCCCGTGGCCATTTTTAGCTCAGACAGGAGGGGATGCAAATGTCCCTGCTCATTTACAATTGCTCCTCAAAGCTCAGCAGGTGAGAGGAGCCTGAGCCCTGGCATGTGGGGTGAATGTAGGAAGAGGCCTGGTTTCATTTTGGAATACAAGTATCGTTCCTTTAATAGAAACAAAAAGTGTTGACACAGATTTTGATAAGGAAATGAACATCTGCTCGAGAAAGATGTTTGGATTACATTTGTCCTGGACTCTGGATGGTTTTGGACCCACGAATATTTACATTCAGACTTTGATACGTATAAGAGTCAGTTACATGATCTCTATACAAATATTTCATATTTAATTTAGCATGGCTCCCCTGTGCCTCAGGGATACCCAGACCTCCCTGGCTTCAGGCAATTTTCATTTGTGACTGAGATATGTGGGAGTATAAAATTTCCTTTTAATAGTATTTTTAACCCGTGGACCTGACAGAATATTATCTGTGCTCTTTTCTGGGCGAGCTCTCAGAGATCAGGGCTGTTCTACCGGTGCTGATACATCCAGTCATGAACCAGCATTGGAGAATCCCCAGTCTTTTCATTTTCTAAAGAACACTCACAGCTACAGAGCCTGTCCCATAGCTTGGAAATGTTTCTGAGGACCCTAAATGCCTTTTTTCTTTTTTAATTCCCTTTAAAGCTGACGGGACCAATACTTTCAAGCAGCACCGTCGGACCCCGTCCTCCTCCAGCACCCTCACCTACTCCCCACGGGACGAGGATGATGGCATGGTAGGTGTTGTCAGGACCCTCCTGACTGGCTTAGCTGATCAGAAGTGAAATGAGAGGTGCCTGGAGCCCCTCTGGACTCCTCTGCCTCCCTCATCATTCTCTGTGTTGCATGTGCCCCAGAGGCAGCACCAGCCTCAGCACTCCTAGCTGCTCCCAAGCTTGGTGCTGTGGGGGATCAGCTCGTTCTGACCTGGGGCTTTAGGCTGGAGCTGCTTTTCACACTGCTTGAAATTGTTATGTGGGAACTACAAGTCCCAGAGCCTCCTTGTGAGGGTGTTCTGGCTCCTGGGACAGCAGGGAGCTCCTCGGGAGGAAGCAGCTCCTGCCAGGGATGGCTGGGCTGTGACTGGGGCCAGGCACTCTCGGTGTTGGATGGATCCCAGCTGGCTCTGCAGTTCTGGCCGTAGAATCCATTCCTATTCCCACCTCCAGATGGGGCCTCTGACCACAGGGAGAGGGTTTGGGACCTGCAGAGTGGGATGTTGGACACTATGGGCTGGGCTTCCCGCACAAACCGTTCCCGTGTCTCCCAATATCTTGGGGGTAAAGCAGTTCCCAATTTTGTATCCAGTTTTCTCACTCGCTTCTGAGTAAGTTCTTTTTGGGGAATTTAGTGATTCAACAGGCTCCAGGGTTAGCTGCTTGGAGAGAAATTAAATTAGCTAAATCCATTAAATCAAGAACAGCAACAGCAAAGCAAGCCTTGATGGAGGGAAGGACAGCTCCGAGGCTGGATCTCCTCTCGTCTCTGGTGCTTCTGCCACATCTCACAACCACAAGCTCTGTTCAGATCTAAACATGTTAGTAGCAAACTCCCAGTAAAGTACTTGTAGACTTAGGTTACAAGACCCAATTTCCAAGCCAGCCATAAATGGATCATTGCTGCTGGAGTTAGTGACTGGGGTCAGCAACAGTGTGGAGCTGCAGCACTTCTTAAAATAAATTTGACACCAGATTGTAAAGAATTTTATTGTCAGCATCCTATAAAGTTCCTTCTGTTGCTCAGAGATCTTGCTGTGTTTTATGTGAGCCCGTGGGGGTTTTGTTTGTTGTTGGTCTTTTTTTCTAACAAGTCCTTTGAAGATCTGCCTGGTGTCCTTGGCAAGTGCAGCTCTCCAGCCCACCACTGACCCCACGAGCTGGGCCAGGGCTCAGGCCACCCCTGGCTGTCAGCACAGACCCTGTGGGCTGAGTGCTGGGCTCACAGTGCCCTTTTCACGAGCTGAGCAGTTCTCACAGGGCCAAGGGGAGGATTCTTCCAGAGGAGGGGATGCTGTGAATATTTCATTTAGCCAGGTGTGATAAAGAAACTCCCTGACTCCTTTGAAAACCCCATTGGCACGAACTGGGGTGTGCAGCCAAGAATGGGGGAGATCTCTGCTGGGAGCCAGCTTCAATCCTCTTGGACAGTCTCAGCCCACTTTCCCTGGAGTGTTAAATATTCTTTAGTAAAAATAGTGAGAGGATTAATGAGTGGTTCAGGAAGCAGCGTGAGGTGCTGACAAACCAGAACGGCCTCAGTCCAGCTCTGCCTGCTGCTCCAGGCAGACTCACTAACCCTCTTAGGAAGCCTCATTTGCTTTGTCAAGAAATAATCTGGGATTTCCCTTCCTCATGACTGAGTTTTCCCTCCTCCAGAAGCTGCCAAGAGCTTCTCAGCCATCAGAGAGACAGTTGGAGACGAGTGGGAGCCCTCCTGTGACCTGCACCACCCCTTCTTCTTTCCTTGTAAAGCTGCTGTTAATGAAACAAAAGCAGAGCAGTGTGTTCTGTGTGCAGGGCAGGGATTACTGAGTGGCTGCTGTCGTCCCTCCTGGACACAGAGCCACAGGTTCCCAGCTTGCTGTGCCTGCGTGGAGCTGGAAGCAGGGCGGTGCTGGAGGCTGCTCCTGTCTCTGAGGTGATGGGAGCTGCAGCTGAAGATTGGAACAGTTGGATGCTGTGGATGGAGGCTGCCTGGCTGTCCAAAGTCTTGTTGTTTACAGGGAGCTTCATCTCTGAGCCACAGGCTGGATTGAATTGCCAGCAAAAAACTCTCCATCTTCCATCAGATGTTTGCGTGCTCCATCCTTGGGCTCTTTGAAGCTGTGCCTGATGTTTAGTGCAGAAATGAGGTCTCTTGAGTTTTATCTTTATTTGCTTGGCAAAACCAAGGCTGCAGGTACCCAGAGGGTCTGGAGCTGCCAGCACGCCCTCTGCCATTCTGTGTTGTCCCCACAGCCCGGGGGAGTGAGGGATCCTTCTCAGCATATCCCCTTCTCTGCTGTGCAGTTAACACCAGCGTTATCCAAACCAGGGCGCAGGGAGCTGAGCCCACAGTCTTACACAAACCTTCCATCTCACACCCCTGCCCCTGGGAGTGCTGCAGTCCCCGTTCTCTGTTGGTGCTGCTCACTGGATGTTGCTGGTGACAAACCTGCCTCCCTGCCTTTGCTGCCCTCATCCCCCTGTCACCTCCAGGGTGGGAACTGTGCACAGTCATCCTGGATATTTTAATACTTTCTGCTGCTAGTGGAGGAAAATAATAAAACGAATGGGTACACATAAAATGGATTTACCTCATTATAACCATTCCTCCTTAAGGTTTATGTATTTAGTCAATAAATATGCTGTCTTTAAGGGAAAGACATTTATGCTTTGGCTTCTAAGCAGATGCAGCATTTCTGAGTTCCTCGGAGCCCGGGATCATAAAAATGAAGCAGCAGAGCAGTGTGAGGAACCATCAGGATCCTGGTCTGCTGCTGTCCTGCAGCCCAGCCGACTGCACCAGGACTGCAGCGTGCTTTGAGGAGAACAGCAGCCTCTGAATCTCATCTTGCAGCTTTCATTGCTGACTTTCCTGCCAGCCCCACTGCCCTCCTGCATTGCCTTTGTCTGTGCTGGGGTCTGATGTCACCCACTTTGAGCCAGGGCAGGCACACAGAATGCAGCTCCCGAGGCTCAGCTGGAACACGAGGAAGAGCGTTTTTCTCACAAGGTGCAGGATAGGAACTCAGCAGAGTCTGCTCTGTGCAGCTTTCCCTGTTCCCTGGGCAGTGCCAGGCCTGATCTGGGCCAGGACTAGGGAGAGTCCCTTTTCCAGTGGGCAGCCAGGGATCTCCAGAGCTCCTTCCAGCCCACACTCCTCAGGACTAGAGACTGCCAGAGGCTCCAGCCAAGCCTTGGAGAGTGCGGCACGTGCAGATGCTCATCCATCATGCCTTGTCTGAAGCTTCTGGCTTCATTCTTCCATTTCTTTGTCAGAGCATCAGTTCTGCTCATTGGAGACCTTTATTCCTCCTCTCTGCACCTTTTCCACTCCACCAGCAGCATCTCTTGCAGAGTAACCCTGCAGTTACACTGGCTCCTCGAATCCAGTCTCCCCATGGTCTGCAGTCTCCGGTGGCACTTTGACACGGAATGGCACCTTGGCTACGTGCTGGTGCTTGATATTCCACCCTCGGAGCCGTGCTGCTGGTTAATATTCCGGCGGCAGCGCTCCCCCAAAGCCAATCCCAAGGCCGCCGTAGGCAGAGGATCTCTCTGGATTGGTGCGCGCGGTGTCCGCTCCGCTCTCCCCTCCCGAGCAGGAAGCGGCAGAGCCGGGCTCACAGAGAATTCAATAGAAGGAAGTCTCCACACTTACGCAAAGAAATTTGGCAGAAGTTAGATAGTGAGTGCAACAACAAGTGCTGCTGCAGAGATTAGAGACGTTGCAGGAGCTGGAGCAGTCTCTGGGGGAGGTTTTCGGAGCTTTCCGTGAAGGATTAATTCTTCCAGACCGTTGCTTTGCGGGTGTGCACGGTAAGTGTGCAGGGAATGCACCTTGGAGCAAGTGGTGTGCTTGGAATTTCGATGTCAGCTCGGCTTAGGGAGTTAAACCCCAGTGATTCCTGTCTCTGGGCACGGTGCAGGGAAGGGCGCACAGCAGCTGGGAGCGGAGCAGCCGAGTGTTGTGGAGGGGGAAAACTGAACCTGAAGGCTTTTCCTGGAGTTTGGGGATTATTTGCACTGACCAGAGGTGCTCTGTGTCCGCAGCCTCCGATCAGCACCCCGCGCCGCTCCGACTCCGCAATCTCCGTCCGCTCCTTGCACTCCGAGTCCAACATGTCCTTGCGCTCCACGTTCTCACTCCATGAGGAAGAGGAGGAGCCAGTAGGTATTTGGGATTGTCTGAAGGAGCAGGATTAGGAAGCTCAGTGTCAAAACAGTAACTTAGTGGACTGTCGTGAGTACACAGAGCTCTCTCACGGGCAGATTTTGTGCCCTGCCTGGCTCGGGCTCCTGCTTTTAACTTTGTTTCCACCACTGACTTTGCTTCCTCATGTACCATTTCCCTGCCTGGAAAGCGAGGACAATGGTGAGGCTTTTCTGCTTCCCAGAAAAACTGTAAGTCTTTGCAAAGTCCTGCGTGATTCCCTGGCCCTGCAGCAGAGCAGGGCGGGTTGCAAGGCTCAGGCTGGTGGGCTGGCCTCAGGCAGCAAGAGAAATTCAATTCCCCATGGATTTGGAGCCCCATCCTCATTCAGGGCTGTGTGGCACCCCACAGACTTGGTTGTAAGCCCTGGGAGGGTGCACGGATTTATCTACATGCTGGGGGAGGATAGTTTTAAACTGAGCTTAGCTTGTGACACAGTAACCAACCCCAAACTGGATGAATTAAAGGTCAGGCAGTGTTCTGCCACTGATCTGGGATAAGAATATGTTTCATATTTAGCAATCCGTGGGGCTGAGTTTGCATTTCTGAGAGCAGCACAGGATGAAAAGACAGAGCAAACTGCAGAGATTGCTTGGAAACGCTCTGAAATGTGAGCGTGGAGAGCCGTGGTGCTCCTGGAGGACGTGCTTGGAGCCCTGGAGAGGCATGGTGCTCTGGGAGGATGGGCTTGGAGCCCTGTGCTGGCTGTCCTAGTTGCTAAACAAAACTGGAGAGATGGGCCCATTGCAGCAGAAACAATGTTGTTTCTGCTTCCTGAGGAGTGAAGGAGCCCTTCCTTCAGAATGCTTCAAAAGCACAAGAGTGTGCCGGCTGCTTTAAAATTGCTCAACTTTTTTGACAACTCTGTGCTCAGGCCAACCAAGGGCTAAGTCCCAGCCAGTGCAGCTCATGCCGTTCTGGTGACTCGAACCATTGGCAAAGAAGGGTCTGTGCACTTTGCTGACAGGTGCTGGTGGCCCCCAGTTTATGATGAGCTGAGGGTCTCCAGCCATTCCCAAGTTCATTCTTCCCCTGCTGGAGCTCAGCAGATCCAGACAGAATTTAATGTTGAGACAATGAAACCCTCGGTGTGCCCCAGGCTCCCTGAGGCTCACCACTGAGGGAGTAGCACATTATTCCTTCTGCAGAGCTGCAGGCTCTTGGTTTGGACTAATCCAGGCTGTCTGTGTCCCTCTGTGTGCCCTGCAGGAGCCCCTGGTGTTTGCAGAGCAGCCGTCCGTGAAGCTGTGCTGCCAGCTGTGCTGCAGTGTGTTTAAGGATCCCGTCATCACAACCTGTGGGGTAAGGCAGGGCTCTCTCAAATACCCTGTGGGAGCCAGAGCCACACTGGACTGTCCCCTCTGTCTCTCCATGGGGACTGTCAAGCAAAACTAGGGCTTGCTTAAAGTGGGGTTGCTTTTCCCAGGGGAGCTGTACTGTCAGCCACCCTGTCCTGGCCATCTTCATTCTCCTTGTGGCTTCCCTGAGGTTGAAAACTCCTCCTGAAGGTCTCTGCAGGAGCTCCTGGGCACCCCAGGAATGGCTGTGCTTCAGTTGTTGAAGGAAGTGTTGCTTATAAAACAAGAATGGCTTGAAGCTTCATTTAGTTAATGTTTGCAAAGGGATTTGAGATCCTCAAATGAAAGGCAGGGGGTATTATGAATATTCTTCAGGATTCCATTTTACTGGGACTTAATAGAAGCTGTATATTATTGCTGCTTCTGTGCTGCTTGTGAAGAAAGATGGCTTTGAGATGCCTCTAATGCTTCTGACGTGCTTCTGATCACCAGGATGGGGCTGTAGCAACAGCAGCAGAGCTCAGGATTGTTTATTGCAGTGAGGGTGCTATTCCCCAAAAAAAAGTGCTAGAAGCTGGTGCAGCTTGGCTGCACCATTCCAGTAAGCAGCTCTGCACAGAGACACTGAGATTTACTGGTTAATGTGGAAAAAAAACCCCAGTGCAGGAAGCAGCCTGGCTTCGTCTGCAGCCCTGCTCTGGCAGCTCTGGAGGGAGCTCGGTGCAGCTGTGCCGGGCAGGAAAAGGCCATGGGAGCAGGGCAGCGGATAACAGCTCCAGAGGGGGACTCACAGCCCTGCCAAGAGCTGGCTCTGTGGCCAGGGAATGTGGCTGAGGAGGCTCCAGGGAATGCACGGGGCAGGATCAGGACCAGTGGAACGCCGCAGCCTTTATGTTCATTAGTGTGTTAGATTGTGTTTGCTACTTTGTCAAGTTAAACTGTCAGAACGGAGAGGGGAGCTATTTAAAGTGCTCAAATTTACAGAGCATTTAATGGGCTTACAAACCAGCTGTTCCATCTGCCTGACAGCAGGACAGGGCAGCTTCTGCTGCCTTAAGAGGGCTCCAGAGGGATGGATGTGCTGGGCTGACTGGGCAAGGACAGGGAGAGGCCAGGCTCCCCCTTCCCTCGAGGGTTCCCAGGGGAATGGGAGGGATGGCATGGGATACAGTGGAGGGTGCAGTAGAGATGCAGATGTGCAGGGTGGGAAAGACTTGGGTGTGTTCAAGAGCAGGCTGGACGGAGCTCTGAGCCCTGGTCTGGTGCAAGGTGTCCCTGCCCATGGGAGGGAGCTGGAACTTGATGATCTCTAAGATCCCTTCCAACCCAAACCATTCCAGGATTCTGTGATCCCATGAATATCAGAGCGTGGCAGAACTTGCCCCTGGCTTTGGCTTCACCACGATCATGGCCTGATCCTGAATGGGGAGAGCATCAAAGCTCCAAACTGTGTGCTCAGTGCTCTCTGGAGCAGGAGCTGTGCTTCACCCTGAGCTGCCTGAGCAAGCAGCTGGGCTTTGCCCTGTGGTGCTGAGCTAAAACAGGCTGAACAGCTGCTGAGGCTCCTGAGCCACAGGCTTTGGTATCTCCCACCTTTCCCATCAGTAGCCACAGGGAATAATTTGCCTGCTCTCGTTTTACGCTGACGCCGCTGTTCCTTTCTCTCTCCGCAGCACACGTTTTGCAGGAGATGTGCCTTAACATCTGGTGAGTACGGAGCTGTTCTTGTGTGATGCAGCCAAAACACTGTTATTTTCTGGTTTGTTTGCTTTCACCTAAAGAGAAGCCTGCAGAAAAAATGTCCAAAGGGCTTAAAACAAGCTGTCAGTCAGATGTGCCACTGCAGCGGTGAGGGGCTGGGGGCTGATGGTACACTCTGGAGCATGGGCGCTGCAGAGAGGGCTGGGCCCTGCTCCTGGGCACAGGATGTTCTCAGATCCTGGAAAATGCAATGGATAATCCCAGGATAATACATCTCTCGCCCAGAGTTGACCCACTGATTTCAAGCTGAAAGCTTTCTGTGGCTGCCTGGATAAAGAACCAGGGGCCACGTTTGGCATCAACCCCTTGTCCCCCATGCCCTCAGTGCCAGGGCTCTGGCCCCTGAGTGAGCCCCACTGAGCTGCTTTAGCTCACCCAGCCCTTCCAGAGCCCTGGGAGAGCCCAAGCCCCTGGCTGCTGGCCTGGGCTAACCAGCTCCTGCTTAGGTTGGACTCTGGCTGCAAAAAAAAGCCTTTTTTTGGCACAGGCCCATGCCCCTCTTGGCAAGCTGTTGTTCAGCACAGAGCCAAGCCATTGGCATTACCAGGACCACAAGCCCTGAAGGGGCTCCCTGGGGAGTCCTGCAAAGCAGCAGCTCTTTTTGCCTTAAGAGTTTTGTGTCCCTCTGCTTTGCATGTTAATCCCCTCACCGAGCTCTGCTGTATCAACGCCAGCCCACAGATCTGTAGCAAAAGGCTTTGCAGTTGCGTTCCCCATGCCTGGAATGTTCCATAAACACCTGGATGTGGCAGAGCTCACAGCGTGAGGAGGTGTTGATCGCTCCAAGGCTTGGGCTTGATGACCTTGGAGGTTTTATCCAACCTAAAGGATTCTGGGTTTCAGTGGTTGCTGGCAGCAGGAGCTGAGCCCAGGCCTGGGTGAGGAGCAGGCTGTGGCTGGGGCATCTGGAGATTTGTGCTCACTGCCTGTGGACACTCACCCTTCAGACAAAGCAGTCTGAACCAGTGTGGGCTTCTTTCATCAGCAGCTCCCTCAAATCATTAAGGATTAACATAAACTGTAACTTTCCCACGCCCCAAGACAAACAAAAGGTAACGGCTTGCAGACCTTGGGTGAATATTCCTGACTTCCCATGGCCACTCACCTGGGAGTTGGCTGGCTTGACGGGGGAAGGCAGAACACCCCAATTTCCACGCAGGGGCTCTCGGAAATGCCCATGCCCCATCTCAGCCCTGGCTGACGGCGTCACCCTTCCCTCCCTTGGCAGAGAAGTGCCCCGTGGACAACGCCAAGCTGACGGTGGTGGTGAACAACATCGCGGTGGCCGAGCAGATCGGGGAGCTCTTCATCCACTGCAAGTACGGCTGCCGGCCCGCCGCCAGCAGCAAGCCCACCGCCTTTGAGGTGGACCCCCGTGGCTGCCCCTTCACCATCAAGCTGAGTGCCAGGAAGTGAGTGCCTGTTCCAGCCTGCAGCCTCTCCAGGGACAGGGCTGTGCCAGCCTGGCCTGCCTGAGCTGCCCCACGGCTCCTGCCAGCGCTGCCCCGCTGGGCCGTGCCAGGGGGTGGCCAGGGTGGCTTCAGGGGACGGTGCAGGTGGAGGCAGATGGGCTGGTGGCAGGGGAAGGACGGTGTTTTCTGCTCCCTGAGTGCAGGGGTGAATTGTGGGAGCAGCCACCTTATCTGGGATGAAACTCCATGGCTGTGGTCAAGTAGAGAACTTGGGATTCTTTTTGTGAGGGGAATTGTCTTGGTTGTATCCTGTGAATTTGGAATCTGTCTCCCTCCCCATCCTAAATGTTTTCCCTGCCTGTTGTTGATGGCTGCCTGAAGGCTCAGCCCATCGGCTGCAGAAGTAGATGTGCCCTGTGAAAATGTGGCCTGTTATTATTACTCTCAATTTTCTGTCTAAATGAGAGTTTAAAGCTGGAATTGCAGTCTCAGAGCAGGAGGCTTTGGATCATCTGGCAGCCTCACAGGGCTGGTGCGCTCCTCTCCTGATGATCTGCGTTGTTGCCATTAATTTTTGCTTGTTGCTGATTTTCCCTGCTTGTTTTGCTTCTCTCCGTGGACAGGGATCATGAGAGCAGCTGCGATTACCGGCCCGTGCGCTGCCCCAACAACCCCAGCTGCCCTCCCCTCCTCAAAATGAACCTGGAGGCTCACCTGAAGGAGTGTGAGCACATCAAGTGTCCCCACTCCAAATACGGGTAAGGAGCTGATGCTTTGGGGTGGGGGAGCTGCACTGAGCTCATGGCTGAGCTGCTTTTTGGCCGCTGCAGCCTTGGGGTGGCCCCGAGGCCTCGGAGCAGCTTTACCCAGTGCTGTGCGTTGGCTGAGGCTGAGCTGGGGGTTACAGGGACTGCAGGAGGCAGCCCCAGAGCCTCTGGGTGGGGACAGGAGGGTCAGGGTGCCTGCTGAGGAGGAGGGTGAGTGCACAGGCAGAGCAGCTGCAGGAGAGTCAGAGCGTGAAGAGAGGGGGATGAGGACAAGAGTAATTTGAGCACCAGGGCGGTGTCTTGCCTAGCAGGCCTTGTCCCAGGGCAAGGAAGTGCTGATTCAGCTCGGAGGGTTCCCTGTCACCCGAGCCCCGGGGCAGCCCCTGCTTGGGTTCACAGAAAGTTCTTCCTGCACGGGCACAGGGCAGTGGTGGAGTCCCCACCCCCGAGGGATTTCGATGCCACGTAGATGTGGCACTTGGGGACATGGGTTAGTGGTGGCTTTGAGGGAATGCGTGGGCTCGATGATCTTAGAGACCTTCTCCAACCTCAGTGACTCTGATTTCATGATCCTAAGCCATGTCTTGGTAGAGGCAGAGCAAGGCAAGTCCTGGCAGAGCAGCCCTGACTCTGTGCCATGCTGCAGGCCAAAGTCAGCATCTGCTGAGGGCAGCTGCAGTTTTTTCCACTGGTTGAGACGGCTCCTGGTGAACACAACAAACTGATGGCACGCTCTGTGTCCTGCCCAAGATCTGCTTTTCCTTGCAACTTCCCAGCCAGACAGTCCAGTTTGGGGCCAATGCCCTGGCTGGAAGAATGGGAGCTGCTTGGCCTCTCATGTCCTGCACTTGCCTCTCCCAGAAGGATCATTAAAATTGGAAAGGACCTCCAGGGTGATCAAGTCCACCCTCTGAAGGATCATGAACCACAGCATCCCTGCTGCTGGCAGGAGGATCAGGACAGCTGGGGCCCCTCACAGGCCTGGAGCTCCCCTGAGGAGCCAGCTGAGCCCTGCTCCAGCCAGCATCTCCCTCCCCTTCAGGTGCACGTTCATAGGAAACCAGGACACCTACGAGACCCACCTGGAGACGTGCAAGTTCGAGGGCCTGAAGGAGTTCCTGCAGCAGACGGACGATCGCTTCCACGAGATGCAGGTGGCAATGGCCCAGAAGGACCAGGAGATCGCCTTCCTGCGCTCCATGCTGGGGAAACTCTCCGAGAAGATCGACCAGCTGGAGAAGAACCTGGAGCTGAAGTTTGGTGAGTGTGCTCCAGATGAGCTCTGTGGTCTGCAGGGACAGGGCAGCTCCTTGGGTGGTGCATTCCGGGGTTGCTTTCCCTGCTGCTTGCAGCAAGGTTGGGTGGCCCTGGGTGCCCTCTGCCTGCTCCCTGGGATGCCATCAGCGGCTCTGCGGTGACTGTGGGCCTGTCCCTCTCTCGCAGATGTGCTGGACGAGAACCAGAGCAAGCTGAGCGAGGACCTGATGGAATTCCGCAGGGACGCCTCCATGCTGAACGTGAGGGCCGCCCTGGGATGGAGTTACCTGGCTCTGCTCCTAGCTGGGCTTCTCCTGCACTGCAGGGAGGCTTTGGGGAGAGGCTTCTGCTCTAAAGCCGGGCCTTTTACAGGGGCATTGTCCCCTCCTCTCTGCCTGCAGAGAGCAGAGATGTAAGATCCGAGCAGTCTGGTGAACTGCAGAGCGAGGACAGTGTATTCTGAGAGGTATTTCTGGGCCTCTCTGAATACTGAAGAGTTTGGTGCAGGTCTGAGGTGCTGTCAGAGCCCTGTGGTCCCTGGAGGGAGGTGACGGAGGGGTGTGGCAGTCACAGAGTAGAGCAGAGTCAGAGGATGAGTCGGCTGAGGAAGGGCCCTGTGGGAGTCAAGAGGACAAAGGGGAGGGGTTGGAGCAGTGGTGGGGACAGTCCTGAAGCCATGTCCAGGGCTGGCTGGCCCGGATGGCTCCACAGCTCACACAGCTTGTTGTGTTTTTCAGGATGAGCTCTCCCACATCAATGCTCGGCTCAACATGGGCATCCTTGGATGTGAGTGTCCCCGTGGTCCCCGTGGTCCCCATTGCCTCGGGCTGGCTGGGGGATGCCCAGGGAGCTCTCCTGGGTGCTCTCACAGCTGTGCAGAGCAGCAGCTCTGCTCTCCCTCCCTCACCTGGCTCTCCTTTCTGCAGCCTATGACCCTCAGCAGATCTTCAAGTGCAAGGGGACCTTTGTGGGCCACCAGGGCCCCGTGTGGTGTTTGTGTGTGTACTCCATAGGAGACTTGCTCTTCAGTGGCTCCTCAGACAAAACCATTAAGGTAAGAACTTCCCTCTTCCATGCACCTTCTGCATTTGCATGTGGAACAGAAGCTGAGTTCATTTGTGGGGTGGGGAGATGTCAGTTCCTAAAGTTTCTTCTGAAGAATCAAATGATTCATTGTGATTACAGTTGGACAAAATTCTCAGTAAGGAAACGTTATGTGCTAGTGAAACTGAGAGACAAACAGAGATCTTTGCAAAGCCCTGATTAGAATCTCATTCCTGCAGCTGCTGGTTTTGCTTTATGTGGCATTTAGGGTATTCAGGACTATTTCAGCTTCTGATTTTATGTTCCTTTGTTACAAAAAGTCATCTTAGAACAAAGCATTTGTCCCTGATCCAATGTGTCCTTTCCCTATTTTATAGCATGTTTGTTTTCCTTTGTCCTGTTTTCAGTAACTCAAACTGACAGCACTGCCCCGGTGCAGCCTCCACAGCCCTGCCCAGTGTCACCATGGTGGCTGCTGGTGGCTGCTGGCCGGGCTGGGGACCCCCGTGGGCTGCCACAACTCACCCTGCCAGGAGCAGAGCTTTGGTTTCATTTCCTTGGTTTTAGAGCCACGTGGAAGGAAATGGATATTGCTGTACTTTAGGGAAGGAAAGCAGATTTCTGCCCTGTCCCGGCTGCTCTGGGCACCACATTCCCACTTTTCTCTCAGGGGAAAAGCCTTTGCAGTGGCAGAGGAAGCTGTGCTGTGCCATTCTGAGCACACATTGGAGCCGTGGCATGAGGTGGAAATGCTAAAGCAGGAGCCTGAGAGCTGCTCCTTTGTCTCAGTGCGTTGTGTTGGCCGGGGGTGAGGGAGGCAGAGCTGGAGCAGCTGATTCCTGCTGCTGGCCTATGTCTCATGAGCTTCAGCCTGACCCTCTGCAGTCCATTCATTCCCTTTGCTAGCCAAGCCTCGGGGCCTGGGGGCCAGCAGGCAGTGCCCAGGTGACAGCCGGCCCCCAGGTGACAGCCAGCCTGTTCCCTCCTCTGGATGCTGACATCCTGCCCGGGCTCCAGCCTCTGCCTTGTGTTTTCTGTTAGGTGTGGGATACCTGTACCACGTACAAGTGCCAAAAGACCCTGGAGGGTCATGATGGAATTGTGCTGGCTCTCTGCATCCAGGGGTGAGTGAGGAGGGGCACCTGGGCCGCTCTGGGGTGGGTGGGTGTGCACAGCCTTGGCCCAGCGAGGCCGTGGGGCTGCAGCTCGTGTCCCCCCCAGTGCCTGGGGACGAGCTGGGTGGGACCCTGCACGTGGCACTGTCCCTCTGTGACCCCGCTTTGTGTCCCGGTGTCGTTGCAGGAACAAGCTGTACAGCGGCTCTGCTGACTGCACCATCATCGTGAGTACCCACAGCCTGCTCTGCAGCAGGGACTGTCCCTGCTCTGCCAGGCCTGTGGGGCTGATAATCCTCCTTTGCTGCCTCCTGGCTTGGGCTTGGGGCTTTTCCTGGGGGTGGATTTCCCAGTCCCTGCTCCTGCCTGGGAGCAGGAGGCTGCTGCTCTGAGCTGAGGCAGGGTGACCTGCCTGGCCCCTCATGGGTGCTCTGCTTTGGTGGGCTTCACGGTGCTGGACTTGATCTTAGAGGGCTTTTCCCACCTAAACCATTCCCTGATTCTTGTTTGCAGGTCTGGGATATTCAAAACCTGCAGAAGGTGAACACGATCCGAGCACACGACAATCCCGTTTGCACTTTGGTCTCCTCACACAACATGCTCTTCAGTGGCTCCCTCAAAGCCATCAAGGTGCGGCTCCAGGGCTCCTCTGGGGCTGCTTGGGGATCAGGAGCACAAACTCTCAAGCAGAAGTGTCCAGAGAGGAAGGAAGTGGCATTTTGACCTGCAAGTGACCTTGTTGCTAAGGTCTCCTGAGCCACAGAGCAGCCTGCCCTGCAGAGGCTTAGCCCATGCCCTGTGCTCAGGGGGAAGCTGTTCCCTGGCTGCAAAAACACTGTATTTCTTCCAGCTCTGTAAACCTGAGGCTGCAGCTGGAGTATCCTGGCAGTTCCTGAGCATGTGTTTCCTCAGGCCCCTAGCAGACCTCCCCAAACCATTGGGAATTGTGTCTGGGCTCCAGAACTGGCTGGAGATTCAGGCTGCCTGTTTTGAAACCGCCTCCAAAGGATCTTGAATCTGAATTCCCTACCTAAAACATGCAGAAATCAGGAACAGCTTTTGAGGCTGCCCTTTAGAGCCTTGGCTAGATTCCCATGGTTCTGCTTCCAGCTCCTGGTGAGACAGCTTATGGGCCCGTCCATCTGTGAGAGGACTCTGCTCTTTTCTTTATCTGGAGCCTGGAGTGGTTCAGCTCTGGAGAGGGCTCAAGGCTGGAGCAGCCACATAGCACAGGGAGAAATTTGGGTTTGTCATCCCTGGCCACTTCCTGCCAATGCGCCAAGCAGGCTCAGAGTGGGGAGAGTGAGCTCTGCCAGTCCCCGTGTGCCAGGGGTGGGCAGAGGAGCTCTGTGGGAGTGGAAGTGCAGGGCACTGCCCTGCTGCAGCTGTGGTTTAGGTTTTGCAGCCCGTGGCTCAGCTAGGGGAGGGTCTCTGCCAGCAGCAATGCAGGCTCCAGGCTGGCTCCCTCAGGGAATGTGCTTCCTCAGCAGTAACTGGGTTTTATTGGCAAGTCAGTGGGATCAGGCAATTCCCATCAGGCAGGGGAGCTGGCACAAGGATCCTCCCAGGGGCTGTGAGAGCCTCGGGCGGGTGAGCAGGGAGGGTGGGCACTGCTGTCTGTGTCCTGCCCAGCTCCACTGAGATTCCTCCCTCTGTGTGTGTGCGTGTGTGTGTCCCTGCTTTCCACAGGTGTGGGACATCGTGGGTACTGAGCTCAAGCTGAAGAAGGAGCTGACAGGTCTCAACCACTGGGTTCGAGCGCTGGTGGCTTCCCAGAACTATCTCTACAGTGGATCTTACCAGACCATCAAGGTGGGACCCTGGCACCGGCGACACCCTGAGCCACCTCTCGCTGTTCCTCTCTGTGCTCTGCCCTGGGGCAGGGGCAGCTGCTGGGATGTGAGAGCGCTGCTGACACGTGGGACTTTCCTGTGCTGATCCCATCTCCGCAGGCTGGGCCTTGGGGGCTGCTGGAGAGGCTCACTGGGATAAACCGGGGCCTCAGCCGTGGCGCCTGGCGGCTGCCGCAGCCTTATCTGCACTGACACCCGTGCTGATAACAGGGAAGGTCACTGTCTGCCTGCAGAGTTACCGTAAATCCGTGAGAGGGTTCCCACTGCCCTCCCTGCTCGCTGCTGGCTCAGGTTTTGATGAATAGTTCACCTCTCGGCATCTGGGGGACACAGGAAAATTGGAAGTTGCCCTTCTCAGTGTTAATGAATCTCTGTTAATTTGTCTGCGTTGGGTTTTTAGTGCTGACGTTAGGGCTGGGCTGCGTGTGCACATGTGTGCAGTCACGCACAAAGGGTGTGAAGTCTCCACAGGTTTCCAGCCTTGATATTTAAAGTTGTGCAGCTAAATAAGATAACAGGGATGGGCTCTTCAGTGCTGAACATTCCCAGCTGGATAGGTTTGTCCCTAAAGGTGTGATCTGGGCACACGGGCAGCCCAGGCTGACTCCGTGCATGGCAGAATGGCCGCAAGGGATCTCCCCTCTGGAGACGGGTCTCATCCTGCCTCTGCTGGGTCTCCCTCAGATCTGGGACATCCGGAACCTGGAGTGTGTGCACGTGCTGCAGACGTCGGGAGGCAGCGTGTACTCCATCGCCGTCACCAACCACCACATCGTGTGCGGCACCTACGAGAACCTCATCCACGTAGGGATCGGCTGGGACGGGCTGCTGGGCTTGGGGACGGGGACAGGGGCGAGGGGATGGGGACAGGGGTGTGGGGATGGGGACGGGGACAGGGGTGTGGGGATGGAGACAGGGGTGTGGGGATGGAGACAGGGGTGTGGGGACGGGGACGGGGCATGGGGACGGGGACAGGAGTGTGGGGACGGGGACAGGGGCGAGGGTATGGGGACAGGGGCGAGGGGATGGGGACAGGGGTGTGGGGATGGGGACAGAGGCGAGGGGATGGGGACAGGGATGTGGGGATGGGGACGGGGATAGGGGCGTGGGGATGGGGACAGGGGTGTGGGGATGGGGACAGGGGCGTGGGGATGAGCACCTGGTTCTGCGTGTCCCCTCGGGCACAGCACCTGGCTCTGCCTGTCCCTCGGGCACAGCCCTGGCGGTGTGGGAGATGGAAGCACCATGGGGAGCTCGGTGGCCTGAGCCCAGTGCCGACCCCAAGCCCGGCTCTCCCGCGCAGGTCTGGGACATCGAGACCAAGGAGCAGGTCCGCACGCTGACCGGGCACGTGGGGACAGTCTACGCCCTCGCCGTCATCTCCACGCCCGATCAAACCAAAGTCTTCAGCGCGTCCTACGACCGCTCGCTCAGGGTACGCATGCGGGGCCAGACCCAGAGTCTGGGGATCCCCAGCCCTGTGTGTCACCTCCGTGTGTCACCTCCGTGTGTCACCCATGGCACTCAGCATCCCCGTCCCCGGCGCTGCTCCGGGCTGGGCCCGGCTCACGCTCCCCGTGTCCCCGCAGGTGTGGAGCATGGACAACATGATCTGCACCCAGACGCTGCTGCGCCACCAGGGCAGTGTCACCGCCCTCGCCGTGTCCCGCGGCCGCCTCTTCTCCGGCGCCGTGGACAGCACTGTAAAGGTGGGTTTGCTCGGGCTCCTCCTGCGTGGTTTGGGTTCGTCCAGTGCTGGAATTGGGGCACTAAATGAGTTAGGAGCCCTCGTCAAAGGGAGAGGTGAGGGTTGAGCTCTGCTCCCAGGGAACAAGTGACCGGGCAAGAGGACATAACCTCAAGGTGGGCCAGGGGAGGTTCAGGTTGGACACCAGGAAGAATTTCTTCATGGAAAGGGTTGCTAAGGAAAGGGCTGTGGTGGAGTCCTCGTCCCTGGAGGTGTCGAGGAAATGACTGGATGTGGCACTCAGTGCTCTGGGCTGGGTGACAAGGTTGGGATCAGTCACGGATTGGATTCAATGATCTTGGAGGTCATTTCCAACCTTAACGATTCTGGGATTCTTTGAAACAAGGGGATGGTTCTCCAGTGGGTGGGAGGTTTCCCTCCTGACAGCTTTGTGGATGCTGGCAGCGCAGAGGGAAGCTCCGTGGGGGATGAGGAGAAGCCCACAGGGCTGCTCAGGAGTCACAGGTGCCGTTCCCTGTCCACAGGTCTGGACGTGCTAACGAGAGCGTCGCACGAGTCCTGCACACTGAAAGACCAAAAACTCTCCCCTCCATCGGCCTGTGGGTGACCACACCTCTGAAACGACTGCTGCAGCTCCTCCTGCACCGACCACTGCCTGCTGCTGCTGCCCCCCGGCCGGCTCCCCCCGGGACCCCGGCTGGTGGCTCTGCCCCACGGACGCTCCAGGTGTTCCCTCAGATCTGCCCCAGTTGATTGGAAAAGAGGAAGCTGTTCCAGTGCCAGTGTCCTCCTGTGCCTGTGTCCCCCCAGCTGGGGACACCCCCAGGCTGGGGCTGGGGTGACACCGGGGCTCGGGGCCAGGCGCCAGGACCGGACAGATCCTCCTGTCCTGGTGGGGACAGCGGGAGGCTGGGCCCTGTCCTTGGCAGGACTGAGCTTGAGGCCCCCCTGGGTGTGCACCCCACCCCTTTCTGTCTCTAATATTTAATTTTACTGCCAAGGCACCGGGCCGATCCGTCTGGGAAGAGGTGTTCCCTTGAGTAGCCAGGTACGATTTTTATGCCACAGCTAGTTCTCAAATCAAGTTCCACAAGCCCATTGTTCACCACCCTGTAATAATGGTCTCCACATTAAAGACAAAAAGCCTCCGTTGCATTTTTACTCACATTTTCTACTGTTTTTAAGATTGTAATATAGATTTGATTATTTCTTCATTGACAATAAAAGCAGAAAGAGTTGTTCCTGCCCGGTGTGAGTTATTGCAGGGAGCCAGCGGCCAGCACTGGGGTGAAAATTGGGGTGTAGGGCCCAGGCACCTCGCTGGGGACAGGTCCCAGCACCCACAGAGGCACCCAGGGGTGCCCTCAGACCGTGCAGCACAAACACCCGGCACGCCACGAGGACTCGGGAGGGCTTGGGGACACAAACAGTGGTGGCAGCCTGGCAGGGGTTTTATTTTTTTTATTTTTGTTTAAATATTTGTTGCCAGACTTGGTATAGGAGCAAACGTCTTCACAGCACCACGAGCCATCTACAATTCAGAATAGGAAGAATAAAGACGAGTAGAGGTGAAATCTTAAGCACAGAAGAGCAGGGAGCAGCACCAAGATGCAGAGCTGGACAGATGGGATACAATACAGAGTCCATAACTTAATCATAAAAAATATATATATGTATATATCCATCATGTAGAACTTTATGGATTTTTTTTTTTTTTTTTAGATACGTTTTTTTTTTTCTTTTCAACAGATATTTTCAGGCGGGTGATTTATTTATTTTTTTAAATTATTTTTAAAGTCTTTTTTTTTTTTTTTTTTTAAGTGTGTTTTGTTGGGGGTTTTTTTTGTAGTTTTTTGGTTTTTTTTTTTTTCAAAAGAAATTTCAAAGTTGTGCCAAACACATCTGGATCAGCGACCACAACGGGAGAGACGGGGGAGACGGGGCAGGGAGGGAGAGGGAAGGAGGGAGAGACCACTCCACGTCTCGAGAAAAGAAAGGGACAGCAACACTTCTGTTTGGAAACCACAAGCAAAAAATGCATTCATCAGGACTCAAGCGACTGAACCAGACTCCAACTCCGGTTTGTACAGGAATATACAGCGGCGCATCCCGCAGGACGCGGCCAGCACACGCACACCCGCACGCACCCAGACGCTGACCGACAGCTACAGCGACAAAAAGAAACCGAACCGAACCCTGAAGACAACTCCAAAAGAAATGAAACGCCTCCAGCGTAAGAATTAACAAAAAACCTCCGTAAAACAAGGCACATCCTTTGAGTTCGTAACGGTGGAAACTGAAAGACGCGACACTGAATCCCAACGGAAAACCCGACCAGAACCGCTCGCACGTACCTTCCACCCAGAGAAAAGGTAAATATTGTGCTACTCTTAGAATGAGTTTGCCACAAGACACACAGCTTAGTATAATCTAATAGGTTTTTCTCAAGCTAAAATCCAGTTTTCTCTTGATTTCTTTTAAACTGCTTTATATATAATTGCTAATATTTTTAAATCTTTTTAAATATATATTTGTTAAAGTTTATTTCTTTTTTATTATTTTGGGGTTGGGGGAAAATCTGCTTTATATCTTTATTTATTTATTTAATTTCCCCCCTCCAATAAATTAATACTTTTTTTTTTTTTTTTTTTTTTAAATAGCTTATCACCGTCCTGTCCCCGGGCGGGGAGGGGCCGGGCAGGGGCACGTCCCGCTGCCCCCCGAGGGCCACCGCCAGCCTTGCCCGCCCCCCGCCAACGCCGACCGAGAAAGAAAACCAAGTTTAAAAACCAAAATTAAAAACGGAGCAAAGAAACCCAAGTGCGTTTGCCCGCCCGGCCCCGCCACCAGCAAACGCCGTGGGTGACACGCGGCTGGCGGTGCCACCGGGCAGGGCTTGTGCTACATTCGGGTCGCGGTGACCCGCGGCGCCGGGGCTGGCAGGGCACGGGCGGGCACCGCACGGGTCAGCCGGGAGCGCCCCCGGAGCCCCGCCTCGGTCCCGGAGCCCCGGTTCGGTCCCGGAGCCCCGGTTCGGTCCCGGAGAGTGTTGCTTTGTTTCTTCTGTTGGGTTTTGTGTTTTTTTTTTTGCTTCTGCAAAAAGGGAGTCCTGCCGGAGCCGGCGCCGAGTCCGTGAGCACAATCCTGAGGTATCTTCTTCTTTGTGCAAACCCCGAGGGACGGGATGTCCGGGAGGGGACGGCTGTACAAAGGGGACGGGGGGAGGGCGGCGGGGCCGGGGGGTCGTGGATCGTTGTGCCCTTGTGCCCACGTAAGCCCTGAGGTTCTCGGGGCCCTGGCGCCCCTCACTCCAGCATGGCATCCAGCTGGTCCGCCAGGTCGTCGAACATGCTGCCGATGTCGTCCAGGATGCTCACGGTGCTCTTCGACTCCACGGCGGAGCTGGGGAGTGACGGGCACGGGTGAGGGCAGCGCACGGGACGGGGGCAGGGCACAGCCCCCATCCCTCCGCCCCACGGCGCGGCCCTCCCGCCCCTCTGCATCGCGGTGCCCGGCGCTGTGTCCCCAGCGCCACGGAACCGCGTTCCGCCCCCAGCGTCCCCTCGCCAAGACAGCCCCCAGGGCACCCGCGCGCCTCGGTGCCCCCGCCCATGCTGCTCCAGCAAGATGTCCTTCAGTGTCACCTCCCCAGCGCGGTTCCAGCCGCGCTGCCCCGATGCTCCCCCAGCACCATCCCACTCCCGCCGCGGTGGCACAGCCCGACCCCTGCGCACGCACGGTCCTTACGGCCTCCTGCGCTCGGCGGCACCTCACGCCCTCCCCGGGGCCCCCCAGCCACCCCCGCACCCCCTTACTCTGCCGCCTGACTGTCCTCCTGCTTGATCTTCTCCTCCACGGCCTGCAGCGCTGCGGCCAGGGACGCGCTCGTCTCCTCCAGCTTCTGCTGCGCCAGCTCGGGGCCGGCGCTGTCCACGGACGGGCTGGCGATGGTGGAACGCGGCGGCTTCACGGGCACCTGCTGGGGCTGCGCGCCGGGCGACAGGGGCTTGGCGGGGCTGGAGCAGAGCGAGGGCGGCGTGCTGGAGGGCTTGGCCGCGGGGCTCAGCTGCCGGGCCGGCGACGGGGCCGGCGTGGAGCCGGCGCTCACCGACTGGATGGCGGCGTGGGGCTTGGGGGGCTTGGGCGCCGTGGGGGGCGGCGTGGGCTTGGGGGACACCGGGGGCGGCGTGCCGTGGACCCGCTTCACCTCTGCGGAGAGAAGGGAGAGGGGCAGGAGGGCGGCGGGGCCGGTCGGGACCCCCGGCGTCCGTCCCGGGGGGCCGGCGGGGCACCTACCTGGGCTGCCGGGGCTTGGGATGGGCACCTTTTTGGGGACGGGCACCGGCGGCCCGGGCATCTTCTGAGGCGGCTGCGTCAGCACGGGCTTGGGGGACACCGGCGGCTTGAAGGGTTTCTTGGGCTCGGCGGGCGGCGGGGCGAACTCGGGGCCGTCGGGACGGGCGGCGGGCGGAGGGGTGTGCGGCGGCTCAGCCCCGCTCAGCTCCGAGGCCGGCCGCCGCTTCACGGTGCTGGTGCCGTTCTGGTACACGGCCAGCGCGGCCGGCTCCAGCGCCGGCTCCTTGTCCTTGGCTTTGGGCCGGCGCTTGACGGTGTCGGACTCGGTGAGCACGAAGCGGACGCCGTCCTGCTGGCTCTGCCTGGCCCGGATGCGCCGCTTGAGCGTGGCGCTGGCCTCCACCTTGGCCAGGTCCCCGTGGCGGTGGGCCGGGGACAGCCCCTCGCCCGTCTCCCCCCGGGCCGGCCCCAGGGGCCGCGGCCGCTGCTTGATGGTGAGGGTGCCGTCCTCGGCGAAGGGGATGCCGTCGGGGGAGCCGCCGCGTTCCACCCGCAGCCGCTCGCCGGGGCCGTCGGCGGCCGCCTCCGACCTCACGCCGTCGGTGCGTTCGCGGCGGGCGGCCGCCACCAGCCCGGTGACGGGGCCGCTGATGGTCCGGCGCCGGTTCACCACCTCCCCGTCCAGCCCGATGGCCTCCTTGTGCTTGACGGTGGCCAGGACGGTGGCCACGCGGGCGCGGTCGGGGCTGCCCGGGGGCGGCCCGGGCTGTAGGTAGTAGCCCTCGGCCGCCTTGGCCGGCCCCGGCCCCGGCCCGGCCGCCACGTGCGGCTTCTGCAGCGCCAGCGCCCGGGCCCCGCCGCCGATGGAGGACATCTCCAGCATGGCCGCGATGCTGCGCACGCTGCCGGCGCTGCCCGTGTCCACGCTGCCGCCCAGGTCGCTCGCCCGGCGCTGCTCCCGGCGGCCCTCGGCGCTCGGGGCTCCCGCGGCCGCCTCGCCCTCACCCTCCTTGGGGAAGTCCTCGGCCATGCCGGCGCTGGAGATGGCGGAGCTGGAGCGCTTGGGAGGGGGCGGCGGGGGTCCCTTCTTCTTGGGGCGGACGGCGAAGGACTGGCTGCGGTTGACGTTCTTGTCGCCGCCCGCGGGCGCCCGCACCGAGTGGCTGCGGCCCACGCGGCGCTGGACGGTGGCGTAGGGCCCCGCGTCCGGCACCAGCAGCTCGTCCCGCTCCTGCTCGCTGTCCGAGGCGGCGTAGCGGTTCAGGCTGTGCGCCCGCTTCTTCGGCCTGCCCGGCTCCTCCTCGCCCTCGCCCGCCGGCGGCAGGCACAGCACGGGCACCGAGACGGGCGGGACGGGCACCCCGGGCGGCGCCGCCTCGCCCTCGGCGGGCTGCGGCAGGACGTAGGCGAAGCCGCGGTGCGTGGGCGACTGGGGCAGGGAGCGGGGCGACGCCGGGCGCTCGCCGGGCGGCAGCAGCTGCGGGGTGGGCTTCACCTTGGCGGTGGCGTGCGGGCCCGCCGGGCCTTGCGGGGACGAGGGTCGCGCCTTGCCGGGGGTCTGCGGCGGCGTCAGCTGCCCGGCGGAGGCCGGGAAGGGCTGCCGGGGCTTGCCGGGCACCGGCGGCACGCTGGCGCGCTTCACGGGGTGTCCGTGCCGGGGAGGGCGGCTCTCCTTGGGCGGCGCGGGGGGGCTCTCCCCGGCCCCCTCCGCCAGGTACTCCTGGCTCTTGGAGATGGCGGCGGCGGGGGGGCCCCGCGGGCCGTCCCCCAGCAGCTCCTGCGAGCTGCTCATCAGCCGGGCGCGGCCGCCCAGCGCCGGCGGCGAGCGGTACCCGGGGGCCGCGGGGTTCGCCGCCTTCTCGGGGGCCTCCTCGGGGGCTTCTCCCGTCATAGCCACCTGCAGCTCGCTGCTGAGCTCGCTGTCCTGGAAGGTGGTCATCTTGGGCGACTGGCACTCGGGCGGCTCCGGCGGGGGGGACTCGATGGCCAGCACCTCTGGGCACGGCCCCGACGCCTTCCTCTTCAGCGTGCCCGGCTCGTACTTGCCCAGCTCGGCGCGCTGCAGCTCCGCCAGCTTCTTCACCGCCAGCATCAGCTTCTTCTGGTGGCCTGGGGGCGGCACGTGCCGTCAGTGTCACCGCCAAGGCCACCGCAGGCAGCGCCGCGCGCGGGGCCTTACCCAGCTTGGTGATGCCGATCTCCTGCAGGTCCTCCCAGGTGATGTCGGTGATGAAGTCGATGTTCTCGTAGCCGTTCTCCACCAGCACCTTGTAGTACTGGGACAGGCCGATCATGGAGAGCCACAGCGCCAGGTTGGCCTGGGGAGGGTGCGGGGCACGGCTCAGCACTGGCTGGCAGCAGGGTCCGGCCCCGCCACCCCCGGGCACCCGCGGCACGCAGGAGATGCCATTTGCTGCGGGATCACAGCCCCAGGGGACTCTCCTTGTCCCCGTGCTGTCCCTGTGCCCCACAAGCATCCTGGGCTATTCCCAGCCCTATTCCCGTGGGAAGCATCTCTCTGTGCCCAACGCTGGGGCAGGGGGGTGTCAGGGACACAGTGCCACATGCACGGGGATGACAGCTGGCACCAGCCTGATGGTCCCTGGGGAGCTGTCAGGAGGGGACATGGGCAGCTCTGGGACCATGGGCCAGCTCCCACCCTTGTCCACCCCTCCCTGGAAGGCAGGACCGGTTGCCACCATGGATGATGTGGCCGCTGTCCCCCTGCACAGCCCTCACCGGTTTGTACTCGGGCAGCCACTCGGGGATGCTGAGGTTGTTGATCTCGGAGGCGATCTTCTTCCTGTGCCCCGGCTTGGTGACCCCGATGGCCGTGAGGTCCTGGGGCAGAGAGAGGGGGGGTCAGTGCCGCCCCGCTCCGGCCGTGCCTCCCTCCCACCGCCCCCGGCCCCACCTCCGGCGTCATCCGGCTGATGGTGGTGATGTCGTAGCCGGCGTTGATGAAGTTGGGCGCGTAGAGCTGCAGCTGGAACTTGCAGAGCCACTGGTACACGGCCTCCGAGCTCTGGGGCGAGAGGGACAGAAGGATCGGGGCGGCTCTGGGGACGGGGACCCGCCGCTCCCTGCCCTTGTCCCCCGGGCTGTCCCCACCGCCTGCTCCCCGCGGCACCCAGCGCTGCCCGCTCACCTTCCCCTCTGATGGAGGCTCCATTTTCTTCAGCTGGGGCTCGGCGGGGGGCTGGGGGGCGTACGGGGAGCTGGCCACGCTCTGCGACCGCGACGAACCTGCCGGAGGGGCAGCGGTCAGCGGGGCCGGGGCTGCCCAGCCCCGGGCTCCGGCCGAGTGGAAGGGAGAGACGAGCCCTGCCCTGGGCGGGATGCCACGGCCACGCTCCCAGGTTGGCAGGGCCGAGGCAGGCCGAGCGACACCCATCCCAACACAGCGGTCCGGAGCACCCCGGGGTGCCCTGGACAGGGTGCTGCTCCCCAGAGAGGGGCAGGCGAGCTGCTGCACCCAGCACGGCCCCGAGCGGTGGGACGCGGCCAGATCTCTCCTCCAGAGCGAGCGTCCCTGGTGCCCAGGCAGCAGCCAGAGGGGTCCCTCTGCCCAAAACGCTCTGGCCCCGCTCCTCTGGCCTTGCCACCAGCCAGGCAGGCTGGCACGAGCTGTTCATCCCTTGGGCACCCTCCCACGGGCATCCCTTGGTGCCCAGCCTCCAGGGTAAGGAGGGCTGCCCTGAAATTTTCGCCTCGTGTTTCTGAATCAGGATGAACAAGAAAAGCCCCTTCCCCCCGCACCAGCAACTGCATCTTGTGTGTGTGTGTGTGTGTGTGTGTGTGTGTGCGTGTGTGTGCGTGTGTGTGCGTGCATTCTCCCTGCGTGTGCATCCTTCGGGCATCTGCATCCCACTCGCGTGGGCATCCTCCTCACATGTGCATCCCTCTGCCGTGTGCGTCTCCCTCACGTCTGCATCCCACTTGCCTCTGCATCGCTCCTGCATGTTTCCCCCTCCCCCTGGCAACGTCTGCGCCCCCCCTCCCCGCGATCCCACCCCCCAACTCCGAGCGCGCACCCCCCTCCCCGGAGCGCATCCCCCTTCCCCGGCTCTCTCTGCCCGCCGCCTCCTCCCTCCCCGCGGCCCGGGCAGCTCCGGGCGTCCCCCCGCGCCCACCCCGACCTGTGCCTCTCCCGTCTGTCCCCCCCGATTCCCAGGCACGGGCCACCCCCGTGCTCCCCGCAGCCCCCCAGGCGGCGGTGGCGGGGGGGGACGGACACCCCCGCTCGGGCTCCAGCAGGGCTGGCGGGGGGGGGCCGGGGAAGGGAAGGGGCCGGGGAGCAGCGGTGCCCCCCCCTGCCCGCCCCACGCCGCCCCCCGCCCCCCACGGGCCCCCACTAACCGAGGCAGGAGAAGGCCTGGCAGCAGCCGAAAGGCGAGAGAGTCATTTTTTACCCACACGTTTTTCTTCTGGCGACGGGTGCCGTGGCAATAAAAAAAAAGACAGATCCCTGGATCCACGGCACGGCCAGGGCTCCTCCTGCTCCGGCAGCCGGGCGGCCGCAGCACGCACCTGCGGGGATGTCCTGCGCCTTGGCCGGCCCATCGCCCACGGCAGACTCTTGCGCAGAAGCCTTCTGGGAAAGGACCGTTGCCAGCAGCTGAAAAACACCCCGGGAAGGGGGGAGAGCAGGCAGGAGTGAGGCGGGCGGAGGGGGCCGGCGGGCCGGGGGGTGCGCGTCGCGGGTGTCGCGGATGTCGCGGGTGTCGCGGGTGTCCTGGATGCTGCGGGTGCCGCCAGCTCGGGCGAGGGTGGGCGAGGGAGGGTTGCAGCAGATTTCGGCGGCAGCGGGGAGAGCGGGAGCCGCGGGAGCAGCAGATGGTGCTTTGCCGGCAGCAGGAGCCCGCGGCACCGCCGCACCCCAAACCCAGCCTGGCACACGCCCGGCCCAGGCTGCCGGCGCGGGCTGCGGGGTCCCCTGCGCCCACAGGACGGAGCCCCCCTGGCTGGCAGCGTGGTGTGGCTCAGGGGGACGTGGGCATGGCAGGCAGGGTGCCAGGGCGCTGGGCTGGCGGGCGCTGGGGTCGGTGGGCTGGCGGGTGCCATCGCCGGGGAACGGGACAGCCCGCGGGCAGTGCAGGGCTGTTGTGCCAGCGGTGTCAGGGCAGCGTGCAGCGTGCAGCGTGTGATGCTGGTGGCAGCAGTGCATTGGTGGCAGTGTATGGTGCTGGTGGTAGCAGAGTGTGCAGGGCAGGGCAGTGCAGAGGCCCCTGCAAGCGGCAGCAGAGACCCGGCACAGCAGCTCCGGATGGACCTGTGGGATGTTTTGCCAGGGCCTGAACCCAGGCAGCGCTCAGGGGCCAGGGGAGGGGGCACGCCGGTGGCACACAGGGTATCAATGAGACTGCACAGCACCCGGTCAAGCACCAACGCCAGCTGAGGTCAGGGCAGGCAGCGAAAGGTGCAGGACTGCAGCCAGGAGCCGCTGGCACAGCCCCGGGGCTCGCCTTACCTTGACGCCCTCGGAGCCGGCGTGCAGGGCGTGCGCCCCGCTGCCCGCGCTCTGCCCGCTCCCCGAGCTGCGCGCCGAGGCCACGCTGCCCGTGCTGCCCAGGCTGCTGCGGTCACCACCTGCGCGGAGAGGAGAGGCCGTCAGGGCTCCGAGCCCCGCTGTCGGGGGACGCCGCGGTGCGGCCGTGCCCCGCCGGAGCCACCGGCACGGCCCGGCCGGTGCCGGCTCGCCGTACCTGCGAAGGGTTTCCGCAGCACCCAGATCTCCTCGGCGGGGGCTGGCGTGGATCCGCCCTGCGACGGCGACAGGTGGGACGGGCTCATGTCGGCCCCGCGGGACCCTTGGTGGCAGAGCAGAGACAGCGGCAGTCAGGCTCGCGCGGGGGTGGCACGGGGCAGGTGACCGCGGCCCCGGGGCTGGCGCTGCTGCAGGTGGGAACAGCCCCACGGGGAAGGGGTGGGCACCCGGCTGTGTCCGTGCCCAGGGATGCCAGAGCCATCCAAGGGCCCTGTCCCACCCCGAGCTGGCAGAGGTGACAGTGACCAGCCCTGGACCCCTGTTGTGCAGAGCCTCCCCTCCCTACAGCCAGCCAGGGACAGACCCACAGTGGGGTGTTCCAGTGCCCTGGCTGAGCCCGGACAAGGGACAGGGAGCGTGTCATCCCTTCACAGGACAGGATGGGGACATGACCCAGGGAGCAAACTCAAGCAGTGGGGACCAGGGTCCCCACCCCACTGTCCCCTGTCCCAGGCAGTGCTGGCCATGTCCCTGCAGCTGCCCACGCCCATCTGGGGGGACACGGGGGCCATGCAGGGCCAGGCACCGAGTTACTGACACCCTGGTGACACACAGGGGACACAGCAGTGGAGGAGAGGACCTGGCTCTCCTCTGGGGCACAGCTTGGGGGTCACCTCTGGGCACGGCTCCTCGCCAGCTCGCTGTGCTGGCCGCCTCTGCCAGGGCCCCCTTGCACCAGGGACAGCCAGCTCCGAGCCCAGGGGGGAAACAGCATCAGAGGAGATGGACAGCAACCCTACAAGGCCAGTGCTGCCACGGCCCCAGCACGGCTCTGCCACCGTCCTGCCAGCCTAGGGGCACTGCCACCCCGCCAGCAGCCATGGGGTGTTACCACCTCACTGCCAGCCGTGGGGTGCTGCCACCCTGCCACCAGCTGTGGGACATTGTCACCCCACTGCCAGCCAGGCCAGTCTGTCCATGGAGCTGCTGCCTCCAACAGCACCGTAGCAGGGGACAGGTGGTACAAGGTGATAAAGTCACTGGAGGAGCACTGCAGGGGACAAAGGGCCCCACGGAATCAGGCTGGGACATCGCTGAGTTGCACATGCCACGGTCACACCAAGAGGAGCCCGGGCTTGTGCAGCTCCGTGCAAGCCCACCAGGACAGAACGCCCCCGGGAAAAGAAGTGCTGCTCCCTTGTCCCCAGTGCCAGCACGGCCACCCGGTGCCCCCCAACACGACGCCCTTAGCCGCTGCCAGCAGGGCTCGTGCACACACCCCTGGCCCCAGCCGTGGAGGAACTGCACCCCTGCAGCCCCCCTGCCCCTGGGCGCTCTCGACGCACACACCTGCTGCACCCCTCACCTGCCTGTGTCCCGGGGACGGTCCCCAGGGGTCAGCTGGGCTCTGCCAGCGCCGGGAGCATCCCCTGGGGCCGCAGCCCCTTCCAGCTCCGCGTGAGCGGCCCCGACCTGCTCGGAGCCGGGCCCTGCGGGGAGGCTGAGGGTCCCCGCGCCCGTGGCACAGAGCTGTGGCACCAGCCCTGCCCTGGAGCAGGGCCCTGAGCGCTCTGGGGGTGCCCGCGCACCCCGACGGGGATGGGCTGGCGAGGCTGGGCCTGTGCCGTGGGCACTCGGCGGCGCTGGAGCGATGGCACACGCGTGCGCCGCCCGTGTGCCCCCGCTGCACGCATGCACGCCGCATGCACACGCCGCATGCACACACACGCACACGCGCCCTGCAGCCCCCCGGCGAGGGGGAGAGGCCGAGCAGAGAGAAGAGACTCGACACACGCTTCAAAGGAAAAGGAAGGAAAATCCATGGAGGGCACGAAGCGAGCGGTGAACTACCTTGTCCGTAACGCGGCTCGTCGGCACTGCTAGGGGAGAGCCTGTGATAGCCAAAGGAACTGAAAAGAGTCTGATGGGAATGTGGTGGTGGAGGTGGAGGTGGAGGCAGGGAATGGAACGGATGGGACGAGGCGTCACCGTTTAGCACAGCAGCCCCGTAAGCCGGGAGCGGGATCTTTTGGAAGTGTTGGGGGATTGTTACAGTCTCCCATGAACCTGATAATAAAACATAACAAGAGACAAAATGAAAAGAATCAAAATAATAGAGACACGCTCAGCGCCGCCAAAAAAAAAAAAAAAAAAAAAAAAAAAGGAAAGAAAAGAAAATAAAAGAAAGGGGGGGAAAAAAGGTAGCAAATCAAAAAAGCGACCAAAGGGACATGGAGGAGCCAGAACCGAGACCCAACGGAAGCGCAGCCGAGCCGAGGAGCAGCAGCGGGAGCTCAGCACGCGCACAGCCCGGCGCAGGGGACGGACACATCCCGCGGATCCGACACGGACACTGGCACAGCTCATGGGGGACTCATCGGGGCTGCCGGGGTCCTGCTCCCCCAGAGCCATCCCAGGGGAGGGGGCTGCAGGCAGGGCTGGGCCGGGCTGGCTGTGGCCAGCTGAGCCATGACACAGCGCCTGCACCCCTCTCTGCTGCCCCACCGCAGCCAGCGGGGTGGCTACAGAACCCCAGAGCCGGGCTAACACTGCTGTGGGCCAGCTGCAGCCCAGGAGCCACGGAGCACGGCCCGGGAGACGAGGATGGCATCTCTGGTACTGGCACACGGCCCGTACCTGGAGGGTGGCCCTGCCCCTGCCTGCCCAGCACCCGGTGCCTCCAGGGCCGCTGTGGATTGTCCGGCAGCCACTCGTGCCACCGCTCTTGTGAGACACTGTTCAAGTGCCACCGTTCCCTGCCCGTGTCCCCATGGTGTGGCTGCCCCCAGGATCCACTCCCCACTGGGGTGGGGTGAGATGGTTGATGTGGGGCCTTTTGACGCTGCCTGTAGAGGCAGCAGCCCCATTGGGACACTCCTGGCAGAGGGCACAGCCCGGGGACATCCCCATGGGCTGCGCATGCCACCAGGAGCCTGAAGGGATGACCATGGGAATGGGGACGGGAACAGGCAGCCACAGCGCAGGGGAGCAGGGGCCAATCCCTGAGATAGCCCCTGGCTGGAAAGATGCTCTCTGTGTGACAGCACTGGCTCCCTCCTGCCCTGCACAGACCCTGAGCTCCAGCGCCTGCGACCCCACTGCTGCGCCCGTCCCCCCAAACCACAGTGACACCCCTGGGTCTCCTCACGCACCGACCTCCCGGCCCCTCAAACCCCAGCCCACGGGCAGCCAGGGCTGACCCCCGAACACCGCAGGGCTGCCAGCACCAACCCCCGGGCACCGCGTGGGCACCCGCCCCACAGACACAACGGGAACACGGACCCCGTGCGCTCCATGGGGACGCCGGCCCCGCACGCTTGAAGGCACCGTCCCCGTGCACACGGCAGGGACACCGGCCCCACACGCACGAGGGGCATGGCCCCGGTTTGTCCTCACCGCGGCACCCCCCGACACCCCGGCCCCCACCGCACCGAGAGGGGGCTCCCCGGGGCCGGGGGTCTGGGGGGGGTTATTTGCCTGTTCGTTTGCTTATGGCCTCCACGAGGCTGGAGGGGAAGTAGCCCACGCGGTCGTTGCCGGTGCGGTTGTCGTGGATGCAGCCCTTCCAGCGCCCGTCCGCGTGCTGCTCCAGCACCTGCCGGAGGCTCCGGGTCAGGGGCCGGGCCGGGGGCCGGCGCTCACAGCGGGCCGTCCCCGGGCCCCCCCGGCCGCACTCACGGTGATGACGTCGCCGGCTTTCACGTTGAGGCTGGTCAGGTCGTAGTTGTTGCAGTAGTCCTTGACGGCCCGGACCTGCAGGGCTGCGGAGGCATCTGCGGGGCGGAACGGGAGCGTCGCCCGCTGCTCGCCCCGCGGGGCTCGGCACCCCCAGCCCCCCGACCCCCTACCCCGCAGCATCTGCTTGATCTCCTTGCTGGCCTGGCTGGTGGTGAACTGGTTGACGATGTCCAGAGCCGTCTGGTTGTAGGTGTTCCTGACGTGGGCGTTGATCCCGCTCTGCAATGGCACCGAGAGGGATTGGGAGGGGGCTGGTCCCCATCCTGCCACCCCTGGGACTCCCTAGGCCACCAGGAGACCAGCAGCTCTCAGACCTCCGTGTGTACCCCCCTTGCGACCCTCACCCCTCGGTGTATCCCCTCCAGGGCCCTCAGCTCTGCTCCCTGGTAGAGCCGCACCGGCTGCTCCGAGCCCCCGGCTGTGGGGTCAGCCCCTTCCCACAGCCCCTGGCTGGGTCGGGGGTCCCTGGGGGCACCCGGGGGTGCCGAGGGGTGGGCCCTTACATCCAGCAGCAGCCGCACCACGTCCGTTTTGCCGCAGAGAGCGGCCTCGTGCAGCGCCGTGCCCGCCTTGGTCTGCCGGTTGATGTCGATGCCAGCCTGCAGCAGGAGCCTGCGGGGGGACGGTGGGGTCAGCGGGGCGCGGTGGGGGGACGCTGGTACTGCCAGCCCTGCCCACGGCACCCACCGGATGATGTCGATGTGGCCGTTCTTGGCGGCGAGGTGCAGCGGGCTGGTGCCGTTGGGGTCGGTGGTGTCCCCCGGTTTGGGCTCCAGCAGCGCCGCGCACATGTTGCTGTTCAGGAGCAGTTGCACCACCTGGCTCAGCAAACACAGACGGAGCAGGGCTGCAAGGGCGGCCCGGCCGCCGCCTCCCGTCCTGCCGGCAGCCGGAGCTGCCCTGCGGCGGCGGCACCGCACATCCCCGGCGCTGCCCATCCCCGCGCCCCTCCGGCTGCCCCGGCACCCCCGGGCACCTCACAGTGCCCCCGTCCCCTGCCCCGGGGAGACCCTGCACGAACTTACCCCGACGCGGCCGAACTCGCACGCCAGGTCCAGGGGAGTCTTCCCCGAGTTGTCCATGATGCAGGGGTTGGACTGGTGCTGCAGGAGCATCTCCGACTGCGGACGAGCGAGACCCCGAGGCGGTGAGGGCGGGGGTGGAGGGGCGGCACCGCCCCCCGCCCGCCCCGTGCCTCTCCGTACCACGTCGTAGTGCCCGTGCTGCGCCGCCAGGTGCAGGGGGATCTGCCCCTCGTCCGACGGGATGTTCACAGAGGAGCCTGCCTTCAGCACCATTTTCATGGGCTCCTTCTTGCCCTGCCAGGCCGCGTAGTGCAGGGGCCGCATGCCTGCAGGGGCGAGAAGCCGTGAGCCCTCCGTGTGCCGGCACAGGGCAGGGGGCCACGGCCGGGACCCGGGGACTCGCCTTTGTTGTCCTTGATGTCCACGGCGGCCTGCGCCTCCAGCAGCAGCGAGATGAGCTCCGTGTTGCCGTTAAGCGCCGCATGGTGCAGAGCCGAGAACCTGGGGACCGGGCTGGTGTCAGGAGACACAGACCAGTCCCCTCCACAGCCCTGACACTCCCTGCCCAGCACCACGGCCCTAAACCTGCACCTCTGCAGAGCCCCGGGGCACCGGCTCTGCCCTCCCCGTGCTCGCGTCCCCAGTAAAGCCACCCCCGCATCCCTCTGCAGCCTTTGGGGCAAGAGCTGCTGCAGACCTGGCGATGCTGAGACCCCACGGGGCTGGAGGTGGTGGGCAGGGCCGGCACAGGGGTGTCCCTCGGAGCCGGGGGTGCAGAGGAGCCCCCTCCCCACTGACCCACTTCCCCCAGCCTGGCCGCAGCAGCGCGGCCGGGAGCACAGATGGCAGCGCTGCCCTCGCCCGGTGTCGGGCCTGGCTGTGGGCTGGGGAAAGCCCCCCGGCCCCGCACCCGCCCTGCTCTCGCAGCTCCCGGAGCCGGAGGCTCCCGCCTGGGAAGCGGGCCAGGAGCTGACCTACTTGCGCTCCCGGCAGCGGCATCCTCCGTGCGGCTGCGCTGGCACCCGCCGCGCCGCCGCTCCGCGCCCTGGCTGCGCGCAGCGTCCCCATCCCACCCCCGGGGCCACCCCGCTGTCACCCGAGCACGGGGACGCGCCTGTGGGTGCCCGAGGGGCAGGCGTGGGGGAACAATCCCCCCGGCCCTCTCCCCCAGGCCCCCGGCCCCGCGGGGAGCGGGCTGCGGCCGGCGCGATGCCCACGGAGCTGCCGCCCGCCATCCCCGCGGGGAGCGGCGATGTGAGCAGACAGCCCCGCACAGGAGGCCGATCCCCGACGTCTGCCTGGGAAATGTCAACATTTTCCGCTCCAGCGCCCGGCTCAAATCCGCTCAAGATGGTGCAAATCGGAGCCTTCCCCGGGGCTGCCTCGGGCGCTGCCCTCGGGTGCCTCACGGCGCACCGGCCACCTGGGCCACGAGCGGGGCACGGGCCCCGGGGCCAGCGCGGGGACACCGGCACGGTGCACGCCCAGCCCGGAACGAGCCAGACCCGCAGGGACGGGGAAACTGAGGCACGCGGCTGGCTGAGCTCACACAGAGTGGCTGCAGCCTTGGGCAGCTCTGTGCCTTCCCGGGGGATCCTTTCCAGGAGCAACGCTGGAGGCTGGAGGCTGCTCCCTTTTTGCTTCCCCTGAGCCCTCCAGGAGCGGGATGTGGACGGGGCCCAGCCCTGCCTGGTGCCCAGCCCTCCTGTGACCTGCTGGCGCTGCGGAGCAGAGGTGTGCCCTGGGGGGGGTGCCCCTTGCACCGGGCACGGCCATGAGCTGGCAGGTACCAGGGTGTGCCCGCTGCCACCACCCCGGTGACGAGGATGAGGAGGGACCCGGGCCGCTCTGGCCGTACCGGGCACGGCCCCCGCTCCTGAGCAGCTGCCGCGCTCTCTGGCATTTCCCTGGCCACAGCAGAGCCATCCCCAGGGAACGCGGGGCGTCGTGCTGCTGCCCAGGGATCACGGGGCGGGGGGAGCCGGGGGCAGCCGCTGCTCCCATGGCAGCCCCCTCCTGCCTCCCTGCAGCCTCATTAGTGTGATTAGCGGGGGTGATGTGCGGCCCCTTCGGCCGCTCCCACCCGTTGGATGTGGCTCTGGAGCGTGGCGCCGGTGACCGGCGGGGTCACGGCTCTCCCAGCCGGCTGATCCCTGCTCAGCTCCCGCAGAGCCTCGCAGGGCTGGCAAAGGTGTGGGGAGATGTGGGGCACAGCCCTGCCTCTGCCTCCTTGGGCCCCCGTGGCTGCTCGGGGTTAGCGCCGGCTCTGGGAGCAGGCGGGGCTCAGCCAGGTGGGCGAAAGGGGGCCAGGGCCCTGGAGCTGGCAGCTCGGAGAGCCTGGCATTCCCACACAGACACACAGGCACCCATGGCACGCACCCCACAGCACCCACACCCGGCCTTGGGGCTCCCACTCACCCGTCGGTGTCTTGGAAGTTGACATTGACTTTCTTTGCCGATCCCAGGAGCTCTGGAAGAGAGGGAAGGGGGCAGGGTGTTAGAGGAGGTGGCTGGTGCAGGGACGCACCAGGCAGGTGACATGGAGGCAGCTCCAGGTTTCTCTGCCTACCAAGGCTGGGACTCCCTGCAGCTCCACAGGTGCTGCCTGGACCTGCAGGCAGGACGCTCAGGGTGGGGGTCCCTGCTGAAGGTGGCAGAGCCTGCGGGCTCCTCCTGGCACCAGGTTCTGCCCATTCTCCCCCGGTTTTCCTGGGGTTCCCCCCTGGCTCCTCCACCTGGCTGAGGCTCCGGAACAGCCTCGTGGAGCTACCGCCGGGCAGAGCTCAGCACGTTCCCCTGTAGCCCCAGCCCCCCCGGCACTGCCCTCCCCACGCTTCTGGGAAATTAAACCGTGCCGGGGCAATCCAATTAGCAGCACGAGGAAGGATGGAGCCAGATTTACATAAGATTTACCCGAAAAATGCCACTCAGGCTTTGCAGTGAACTGCTCTCCCCACAGCAGGAGCTGGAGCAGGAGCAGAAGGAGGAGCAGGGTGGGAGCAGCAGGCAGAGCCCCGGGTGAGGCACCCACACAGCAGCCCCTGAGCCCAACACAGCTCCAGCACGGCCCTGGGTCCATGGGAGAGGACCCAAAGGCTTCATGGCCTGGCAGGGAGAACGGGCAGACAAAATCCCTCGAAGCCAGGGACGAGCTCCCATTGGGAGGAGCTGGCTGGAAAGGGCTGCTTCAGGCAGGGAAGGGGAATGTGGGGCCGGGGAGACACTCCCTGTGTTCCCGGGCCATGGCCTTGCTCTCTCCCCCTCTACCACGTCCCCCTGTCAGTGCCGCTGTGTTTATTGAATTGTTGGACACAGGGGCTGTGCCCCACGGACAAACAGGGCTCAGAGGGCACCGGTGGCAGGAAGGGCGGCTGTGTCCAGCCCTGACCCTCAAGCCTGGGGCGTGGTGCCAGGCTGAGCCAGCCCTGCCCAGGCCAGGCAGCGCAGGAGTGACAGGGACAGAGGCTCTGGCACCCTGCGCTGTCCCCTCCTGCACCGCCCGAGTGTCCGAGCTGCAGGACGTTTGCTGGTGCTGACACAGCCCGCTGTGACAGGTGACAGCTGCAGGGGATGGGTTCTATCGGCCACAGGAGGCACCCTCCGGTCACCGGGCCCCCAGGCTCTCCTCCCAGATGCGGTGCCTCACGTGGGAAGAGAAGGGGCACTGCAGGGTGCCTGGGGAAGGGTGGGGACACCGTGAGGTCCCCAGGGCGTAGGGAGGGACAAGAACACCACAGAAGCCCCCGGATCCCATCCCTGCCATAGCATCCCCGTGCTCCCCCAGGAAGAAGTGGACATTACCGGTGGGCAGAGCCCCTGTGACACCGGCACTGACCCAGTCCCCGGCAGCCCCGCGCTGCCGCCAGCGTCCCCAACAAAGGTGCCATTCAGCTCCGGTGGAGACGAGCCCAGCGCCGCTTCCGCTGCCGCCCCGCGCCAAGAACCAGCTCCCGGGAGAAGGGCCCGAGCTGCCCCCCGGGGACGCAAAGGGCCGGCAGACAAAAGGAGCCGGTGGGCGCAGGAGCGGCACCGTGCCCGGCACTGGCTCCAAGCTCCGGCCCCGAGACGGGCCCCGCTCCGGCTGAGGGGTCCCTGCGGATGGACGGCCGCTGTCAGCAGGGCTGCGGTGCCCGGCCTTTCCCACGGGCTGGTCCCAGCCAGGGGCCGGCGTGGGGCAGTGCCCGGGAATCAGGGTGCGGTGGTGACGCCGTCGGCGATCCCCAGGCGCGTGCCGCCCTCGGCGTCACCAAACCGCCATCGCCCCGGCACACCACAGTGGCAAATTTTCCCTCCCTGCACCTGCAGGAGAGGCTGCGGCTGCCAAAATCTGTTTAGCACTTCCATCGCTGCCCGTGCCAAGTGCTTAGTCAGTGACTTCCAGCCATGCAGTGGTTTGACTTTCTTTAAAGCTCTGGAAGTGGCCGTCAGCATGCTGAAGGCAGCTGGAGCACGGAGCCCAGCTGAGGTCTCAGAATAAACCCAGTTCCCAGAGCAGGAGAGAAGGATGGGTGCCCTGGTCCACACCAGGTCCACAGTGGGATTTGCAGCCTGTCTGGGGGCAAGGAGAGCCGGGAAAGCTCATTAATGGCCGGGAAGTACAAGGAAAACTCTTCCACTAACGAGGGAGAGAGAGGAGAGCTGAGTGCTTCCAATTAAAAATATCAGCTACAAAAGGAGATGGGCGCGGTGGGGAGGAGAGCAGAGCTCCTTCACGGCCACGCTGCCAGCGGGCACCCAGGGTGTTCCTGGTGTTCCTGGCTGTCCTCTCTGCTGGGATCACTGGAGGGTTGGCAGGGACCCCGAGCACCTGCGGTCACCATCCTGCCCTCTCCATGCAGAATCAGGTGCCATCAGGAAGGTGCTGTCACAGGGATGGTGCGTCTTTGCTCAGACAGCCTGAACCCCACCACCATCCTTGGGACACCCCAGCGTCCCCTCCCAGCCCCCCAGGGGCTGCCCAGGCCATGGTTGTGCCTTGTGGGATCACAGAGCTCCCCTGGTACCTCAGGGCCCCGCTCTCCACAGCCCTCAGAGCAGTTCGCACCCCACAAACACCCTGGGGCAGGGCCAGGATGCTGGCCCCAGGAAAGGGGGGCACACGTGGGGCCCAGCACCACCGGCTCTGGCTCTCAGCCGTGGCTCCGGTGTGCGCCGGGAGCCGCAGCGTCTGCCATCGACACCGGCGACAGACAGCGTCTGCCCGAGTAAACACCGCCGCGGGGAGCGGCCCTGCCACCACTGCCAGAAATGCCTCCGCTTCAACGCGGGCGTTGCAGGAGCTAAATGCACGCTTGGGTTGAGCCTGGCGCTCCGCGTGCGGCCCCGCAGCAGCCACGGCCCCGGCGGGCACCGCGGCGCGGGCGACGCACGAGCCACCGGCACGTGTGGGGCCTGTGCACGGGGCACCCGCTCCGCCCGGCCCCAGGGTCCGGCCACGCGTCCTCTTGGCTCCTGGCACTGTGCCCGGCAGCTGCGTTGGGCACCCTGGAGCACGCCACGAGGAGACCCCCACGCACAAACACAGCTCTGGGCACTGATGCCACGTGGAGACCCCCGTGTCCCAGCAGGAATCCCAGTACATGCCATGGGGAGCCCGCTGTGCCCAGTCAGCGCTCCAGGTATGCCAGGACACGCCGTGCCCAGGTGACCGGTGTATGCCACGACAAGATTCCGGTGGCCAAGCACAGCTCCGGGCACCCCAATGCACTTTGCAGTGAAACCCCCGTGCCCAGCTGCCCCATCCCTTCCCTGCACACGTGTCCAAGGCCTGGGGGCTTGGTGGGGCTCCTCGGGGGCCTCCTCTCCCTTCCCAGCACCCCCTGACGTGCTGATGCTCCAGCCCCTGCGTCTGCAGCCAGCGCAGCGCCGGCGGCGATCGATGCCCGGCCGGGGCGCGGGGGCTCCCGGCCAAGCCCCCGCTGACGAAGCACATCCTCACCCACTCCCCCCAGCAGGGATCCGGCGGCTGCTCCGAGCAGATGGCTCCAGCCTCCGCTAAATCAACATCCACTTAGTGAGGGGAAGGCGCTGCTGCCCCCTCCCCAGCGTGCCGGCAGCGCATGAGCCAGAACCCCCCCAGATCCTCCTCTCCATCCCTCCCGTCACCCTCTGCAGTGATCCCACTGCCCTCCAGCCCCGTCCCTGCTGCTTCCCCTCTCCCCAGCTCACATGGGCAGTCGGACCCCTGCGTGTGCCCCCCGCAAAGGCAGCAGGAACCCACAAGCAGCGAATATCCACAGGGGAGACGTTCAAGGCGAGCGCCTGTTCCAGAGACAGGGGGGAGGATCCTGCAGCGGCATCGCTGGGAGCTGCCGGATAAAGGAAGCGTCCAAAATAGCTGCTCTTAATTATATCCCTGCTAACGAGAGCCACGCAAACAACGGGCGCTGCACGAGGAGCCCTGGCACGGGGGTCTCTAATTCCTGGCTGCGAGGATGGGGTCCCCCTGGCAGCGTGTGCCATCGTGGGGACCCCACCGAGGCAGCCGCAGCAGCCCTGGCTGCGTCTGATGATGACGGTGACATCGGGGAGCTGGTCCTGACAGGGAAATGCTTGTACTCCTGCAGCCAAGGTCGTGTCAGGCGCTGAGGCCGGCGCGATGCTCAGATGCTAATGAAGCCGTTATCATCTTCCGATCGATGTGGACTGTATAAATAATGCACCGGGACGCTGGTTGTACAGGGAAAAGGATTGCCTGGGGCTGAGAGGTGGCTGCGATGGGATGGAGCCGCTGCGGAGCAGTGCAGAGCACAGCTGGGTAAATACTGCTCACCACAGCTGGACTGGCACCTCCCATCACAGCTGGACACCCCGGTGTCCACCACAGCTGGACTGGCACCTCCCACCACAGCTGGATATCCACTGCCCACCACTGCTGGGTATCCACTGCCCATCACATCTGGATGTACACCTCTCACCACAGCTGGATAGCAGCTGCCCATCGCTACTGGACACCCCAGTGCCCATCACAGCTGGACTGACACCTCCCATCACATCTGGATGTACACCTCTCACCACAGCTGGATAGCAGCTGCCCATCGCTACTGGACACCCCAGTGCCCATCACAGCTGCACAGCCACACCTGTGTGCCCCGCTGCCCGTCACCAACCACTCCCCAAATCCCGAGGCACTTTTGGGGGATGCCGCCCGTGTGCCCAGCACATGGACAGGTGCTCTGGATGCCCACCCATGGCAGAGCCTTCTCCAGGGAGCGGTGAAATCCGCACTGGAGGCCGGCTGGGCTCTGGCAGCCTGAGTCACCGCTCAGCGCTGTCCCCTGGGGCTGCAGGAAGCAGCTTAAATGCAGCTTTCAAGAGGCAGCAGGGACTCCTCTGTGATGCTTTTATTTTTACAGAAAGGAAACTTTCCAGTCCCGTGGGGTGGCGCGGGGCTGACCCTGTGGGCTGCCGGGGCAGGCGGGGACAGGGGGCACGGGCGTGCCCAGGGCAGAGCCGACCCACCGGGGCTGGAGCTGCCCCGGGGACCCAGCACCCACCTGCAGCTACCGTGGAGATCCCCGCTCTCTCTCCCTGTATTCCCAGGTCATATCCTCACCTGACCTTTGCCGGGCAGTACCGTGGAGCCAGGCCAAGCCACGCTGCACCAGCCGGACCCCTTCGGGGCAGCCCCAGCCCCCCGAAGAGCACACGGGGCTCCGCTGAGAAAGGGGTCCCTGGTGCCTCGGCCCGGAGCAGCCAGGAATGCGGGGAGGAGGCAGCAGGGGCGGGCAGGAGCTCGTACAGCGCGGGGATGTGCTGCCTCTGCCCCACGGCTGGGACACGAGGTGTCGTGCTCAGCTCCGTGGGACCAGCGCCGAGCGTCGCAGCCGCCCCGCCGTGCCCGGTGCCAGCCGCACGCCCACACTCGTCTCCGCGGAAATGAAAGTTGGTGTCGCTTACAGGGAGCCCTAATTGCCAGCCTGTGGCAAACAGGTAATTTTCGGTAATCACCCTGGCTGGAAGGAGGCACTGCTGGCACGGCGAGGCTGGCGTGGCAGGGACAGGGATGTGGCTGCTCAGGGACAGTGGCACCTGGGTCCATCCAAGCCAGCACGGCTGGCACTGCACCTCCTTGGGACACGGGAGCACAGAGAGGTGGACACACACTGCTCACCTCCACCCTGGGGCAGAGACCATCCTGCCCTGCCCCATCCTCATCCTCATCCTCATCCTGCCCAGCTTCTCCCCCTCCTCACCCTCTCCGCGGGGCCGGGGATCCCGGGGAGGACGGACCCTGTCCACGCTGGCTGCAGGGCGGGACCAGGAGCTTTGTGCCCCTTGAAGCATCATTAACCAAGACACAGCGGTGCTCGCTGGCCTCCCACGAACCCAGCACCGTGCAGCGGCGCTGGGGAGTGGTGGGAGCCCCTGAGCGTGTGCACACGTGTGTGCAGGCAGCCCAGATCAGCTCCGGGTGTGCCCTGAGCGTGTGCACACGTGTGCACATCTGCGTGCAGGCGGCCCAGATCCCTCAGAGGCACCGGGCGCTGCTGCAGCGCCGGCTCCGAGCCCCCAGCCATGCACACAAAGCCGGCCCCGGGCTCCATCGCAAACGTGATGCCTTCAGAGCCATCCTCTGTCCTCATCCACGGCCGGTGCACCGTGCCCGCCTTCTGCTCCACGGCCGCGGGAACGGAGGGGCAGGACGGGCACGGGGCCTGGCAGTCAGCGTGCCGGGCTGGGTGGACAGCGGGGATGCGCAGCCAGGTGATGCCGGGCGTCATCCGGGAGCACGGGGAGCTCGGCCCGAGGCCTCACCCCGCTCCCGGCGGGCTGGCAGGACCCGTCCCAGTGTCCCCAGTGTCCCCGGTGTCCCCGGTGTCCCCGGTGTCCCCAGTGTCCGCGGTGTCCCCAGCTCGGCGGGCACAGGCAGGGGCTGGCAGGGGCGGTGCAGGAGCCAGGCTGAGGCAGACGCTGAGCGCACACGGGGAGCTGGGCTGCCGCTGCTGCGGAGCTGCAGGGCTGCGAGGAGCGCGCCTGCCGTAAACAGCCCAGCTGCAATGCAGGAGCCGGGCGGCCGCTGCTTTGTCTCTGCTCCAGCGGCGGCCGCGGGCCGGGAACCCGCGGGGCCTCTGGAGGAGGCGGTGCGGGGCTCCGGCAGCCGCAGCTGGGAGGGATCCGAGCCACCGGCCGGCCGTGCCCAGGGCCGGGCAGGAGGAGGCAGAGCCGGCCTGGGCGGCCGAGAGGACACTGGCACACAGGGCAGAGGTGTGTGGGCACACGAGGCACTGGGATGGATGCACAGGGGCACACACGGGCACAGGGATGAGGAGGGGCACAGACATGGATGCACAGGGATGAGGAGGGGCACACACAGGCACAGAGATGGATGCACAGAGATGGACGCACAGGGGCACACACGGACACAGGGATGGATGCACAGGGGCACACACGGGCACAGGGATGGATGCACAGCAGCACACGTGGGCACACAGGCAGAGCACCCAGCCACCCGAGCTCCGAGGAGCTGAGCCTGTGGTGGCTGCTTGGGCACCATCTCCAGCTGGGTCCATCTCCAGCTGACACAGACCACGGCAGGGCACAGCACTGGGGTCCCTTCATCCCACTGTGCCCCGGGGCGCCCCAGCCCCACAGACACCTCCATCTGCTCGGTGCTCTCCAGGAGGCCGGCAGTGACCTTGGTGGGGACACCCAAGGAGACCCGGGCAGAGCTGGCGCTCCCAGGCAGCCACTGAGAGCCCCGTGGATCTCCCACGCCCTCCCCAGCACCGTGCTGCCCCACCGGATGGCTCGTGCCAGCACCGGTACCCATCCATCACCGGAGCAGACCCGGCAGCCCAGGGCTGTCAGGCCCAGCAGAGGCCAGCTCTGCATCCCAGCTTCCCATTTCTCAGCCTGATTGCTCCTGTCGCTGCAGAGCCCAGCATTAAGCGCCTCATCTTCTACTCCCGTATTGAGTTGGAAAATACTATTAACATTTCATTAGAGCTTAAAGATCCCTCTCAGCCCGGCAGGACGAGCCAGCCGGCGGGTGGCATCGCTCCTGTGCCAGGTGGGCTGCACTGGCCCCGTCCCTCTGGGACCAGGAGAGTCAGGAGAGCGAGCCCCACGTGCCCGGATGCGGGACAGGATGGTGAGAGGTGACACCAGCCCTGCACTCTGGCTCGGGGACCTGCTGGGCATGGCCCACCCTGGCAGCACACTTGGCCGGGCACAGGACACAAAGCAGTGACAGGACAGCAGTGTCCACGCCGGCACTACTGAGATTTGCTTCCCAACGCCTCTCTCTCGCCCATGGGAGCCTGGCCCAGCAGGACCAGCACCGGTCGTTAAATATCAGCGGGTTTGTTCTCCAACGTTCTCCCGAGAGTGCTGAGCACCATTCCCAGCACACAGCACCCAGCCCCAGCACAGACAGCGCTGTGGGAAACAACCTCAGGTATCGCCCAAGAGCTGGGTGCTCCCCTCCAGCACCCACCCCACCAGCGCTGCCACAGCTCCCACCAGCCAGGGGCCCAGGAATGTGTTCACTGAGCACCCAGCTCTGCTTTGGGACCCCTGGCACAGCGCCACAGAGCCGCCATCCCCAGGCACTGCTGCTGCTGCAGACACGTGGGGAGTGGGAAGGGGCTGGGGGCACGCCGAGATGGGCAGGGGACTGACCACAGCCATTCCCAGCAGCTGGGAAGGGCAGGGAAGGGTTAAACGGAGTGCAGAGAGGAGAGGAGCCAGACGCCAGCCTGGCTACTGGAAACCACGATGGGCTGGCAGCGACTGGGACGGCCGTGGAGAGGAGCTCAGGGCACCCCCAGCTCTCAGACCTGCTCACCGCCAGCACTGTCACCCTTGGGTGCAGCCCGGCCCTGCCACGTCCCCCACAGTGTCACCCCCGGCACAGGGGCAGCGAGGTCCTCGTGCAGCAAAGAGCCGGAGCCGGCAGCCGTGGGAGAGCCCGGCACAAGGGGCTGCCAAAGGGCCGCTTGGTGTCGGGCCAGGTGAATTTGGGACTGCTGAGAGAAAATCCAGGCCAGTGAGGGAGCTGGGAACGGAGCCGCCGGCCCGCAGCCCCGCTGCTCCTCGATGGCAGCGGCCAGCAGTCCCCATCCCCAGGGCACTCCTGGTGGGCAGGGACCCTGCGGCCAGTCTGGACACGGGGCTGTGCTGGGGGCACGGGGGGGTTTGCACGCTCAGCTCGGCCCTGCCACAGAGGCAAGAAACGCGAAATGAGGAGAAGCCACCCCAGGCTGAGCAGTCGTGCCCCTCTGGAAGGAAACTTGGCACACAGCAGCCCACCCCCGCCTGCCAAGTCCTGCCGGGAGCGAGGCTTCGCACGCGGGCTGGAAACACCAAGAAGTTTATGAGGGAGCCGCTGACACGTGGATGAGTCGGGCAGCAGCCGGAGCTGCTGGGCCCTGACAGGAGCCTGCCCGTCAGCAGCGCTGGGAGCGCGGCCCGTGCCCGGGACACGCCCGGGATGCGCCGGCATCTCCCCTTGCCGCACCCCCACCCCCCGGCATCCCGCCCCTTCATCCCTGCCAAGGGGACCCGGGGAGGGGTGGGAGCAGCGCCTGGCCGCGGGATGGGGGCTGCACGGGGACCCAGCACCTCTCTGGCCAAGCTGCCACAGGATCTGGCCCCGCAGCCCCTTCCCCCCTGCACCGATGTGTCCGGAGGCCAGCAGCACCCGGGGGCTCCAGCATTCCAGTGGGCATCATCTGCTCGTCTCTGCCTGGGTTTCTGTGTCAGCAAGGAGGTTGTGCCCGTGCCCAGGGAGCAGCCTCAGAGCCGTGCTGCCTCCCAGGGAAGGCTCCTGCTTTTCCCGAGGGCCGGGGGAACCGGGCAGCTCCGGCGGCTGCCGGCCACGTGTGCCCTGGGCACTGCACCACAATTGGATTTGCATCTGCCCTGCCTTTTACTGCATGGAAATTGAATTGTAAAATGTCAAAGACATTTCCTAACTGCGCCATATTAGCCCGGTTTTATTAAATACTGTTATCAGAGCAGATTATGAATGCAATCAAATGCAGGCAAGAAAACCCAGAATTAACTGGCCGCTGTGCTGGAGGATACACCGGAGGGCAGCAGGCAGCTGGAGAGGCCCTGCCCATGCCCATGTCCCCAGGCTTTGCAGTGTCTCCAAATCCCGGAGCACCGGTGAAGGAACATCCTCACCCAGCCAGCGCAGCTCCGCTCACATCCCAGGATGGCTCCTCAGGGACAGCAGGACCCTGGGGGTTCTCGCTGAGCTTTGAGGTGCCTTCCTAGGCAGGGCAGGACGTGCTCCTGCACGGGGCAGCAGGGCCAGGACGGATGGGACAAGCCCTGCGATGCCAGAGCTGCTGGCAGGGACAGGCAGGGCAGGACGCAGAGCCCTGCACGAGTGGCAGCGCAGGAACGGGGCTCTCCTGCCCAGAGAGCGGCACACTGAGAGCTGCCCAGGCCTCAGCACCAGCACCCCGGGCACTGGGGCCAGGCTGGGCTGCGTTATCCAGGGTTACCCTGACGTGGCAGGACACAGGGGGCGCAGAGCTCCGTGCCCACCTCCTGATCCCAGCCAGGCAGTGTGGCCAACCCAGCCCCGGGTGTCCCTGGGCGAGGCACCCAGAGCTCCAGCAGCACACCAGGACACGAGTCCTCATGGCACCTGAGGCACCAGGACGGTGCTGAGGAGCGGGCAGCCCCACAGGACACAGCCCTGGGTTCCCCCCACACGGCAGTTCCTGCCCTGCCGGATGCTTGTCCCGGCACTGCAGGGCCACGTGCTGGGACATCTCCTTGGCCACATGAAGCTGCCATGAGTGGAAGTGCTTCACAGAGCCCCCCCAGCCTGGCTGGAGGAGGGACTGGGGCAGAGGAGCCGACCCTTGGCTCGAGGTGCCAGCTGGGCACCGGCAGCGCCGCGCAGGAGCCATTCCCAACGTGGATGAGCCGCTGGCAGCACCGGCCTCACAGGGAAGGAGCCAGCTCGCTCCAACACCACCCCAAGGAGCTGTGGATCCTCTGCACGGCGCGGCACGGCCCATCTCCCACCGCCCAAAGCCCGGGTGCCCCGGACAGGGATGGCACAGTGGGCACGGCTGCTCCCGGAGACACCCCACGGTCCCATCCTGTCCCACGGCGCTGGAGCCGGGGGGAAAACGCCAAGTCACCACATTTCTTCGAGGTAGCGCCGAGAAGGAGGGGACAGGGAGGGAAACAGTTTGCTGCCAAATCCCTGCATCTGATTTGCGCAACTTTCAGACAACCTCATCAATTATGGATGCCCGGGAAGCAGGCGCGGTGCGCGCTGCGGCCGGCCCGGGCCCCCGAACCCGCACTCGCACCAAACGGGGCCCCCTGTCGCCATGGCAACCCGCGCTAATTCACGCAAGGATTTTAAAAATCTCATTTATTAAAACCCCACATGAATAGGATATTATCCAGATAACAGAGCTAAGTTACAAATCTTCCCGGCGCCGCGCAGCGCGGGGAGCGCCGCAGGCGCGCGTGGGACCGGAGCCGGGAGGGGACGCGGGGACACCGCGGCGTGGGGACGGCGCTGCTGGGAGCTCTCCCACTGCCCGCACCGCTCCAGCCCCACTGCCGCGGCCAGAGGCACCTGTGCGCCCCAGGCTGGGAGCAGGGCACCCACGGGGCACCCGCTGCCACACGGGAAACGGCCCCAGATGAGCCCAGCCCCGGCACCGGTGGGCACAGCAGAGCTGGAGATGGGCAGTTCAGCAAGGCGACGGGGTGAGCATCCCGCCCCAACAGCAGGCTGAGCCCCACTGGGTGTCCCTTGTCCCCAACCTGTGATCCTGGCACAGGGAGCACTGCTGGGCCCCGTGGCCATCCTGCCTGGTATTTGGAGGGCTCAGCTGTGGGAGATGCAGCAGAGCGCTGGGAAGGACAGGGATGCAGGAGAAGGCGGTGGCACTCAGGCACGTTTGGTTGTTGCCACAGCAACGCCAGCTGTGTGCCCAGGCCAGCGGGGACAGGAGAGGGGTGTGTGGGGACACAGCTGGGCACAGGCCTGGCGTTGTCCCCGTACCCACACACTGCCCCAAGAGCCACGGCGGCAGCAGCAGCATCCGGAGTGGGTTGGGATGAAGTGGGCCCTGAGCTGGGGGTTCTTCTCGCCCTGCACAGTCCCTGAGCAGCGACAGCACTGGCACTGGGGACACGGGGCACACCAGGCCAGCCCTGCATGGCACGAGGAAACTCATCCTGGCCCCGTGTGGCACCATGGACATGGCAGCAGCAGAGCAGGGCCAGGGGGAATGCCGTGCCCACCCTGCTCAGCACCTGGACACGGGACACCACGCTTGGCCTGCATGGCCAGGGACAGGGGACATCTCACCAGCCCCACACAGCTCCAGGGAAAGGGGAGGTGCCCGCATCTGGGCAGTGCCGGCCCTGGAGAGAGGGACAGCGGGCACAGCAACGAAGGGACCGTGTGCCCACTGGCCCAGAGCCACGCGAGCGCTCCCCGTGGTCCCTGTCCCTACCCAGGCACCCCGGGCTGCCCGGCACCAGGCCTGAAACCTGCGGCTGCATCAGCACCATGAATTATTCAGTCCCGGGCGGAACGCCTCGACGGAGCAGTTACATCCTACAGCGAGTAGATACTCACGGAGCTACACACACGTACGCCCGGGGACGCACACGCACGGCCACACGCACGCCCCCGCAGCCTCACACCTGGCCACGCACCCGCGGAGCCGTGCACGGCCAGCCGCAGGGATGCACCGGGAGATACCCGCGGAGCGACACCCGAACACCCCCTCGGCGAGAAGCACCGGCAGCCCAGCCAAACGCGCAGATGCCAGGGTACACACCGCCACGCAAACACCCCACGCACCCAAACACAGCCGCACACGCACCCGCGGCAGCGCGGACACACGCAGAGCCGTGCGGGCAGCCAGCCCCGGCGCTCACCCGCGCTGGCCGGGCGCGCTCGCTGCACGCACACGCAGATGCGCCCGGCGCTGCCCGGCCAAAAAAACCCTGCCCAAACCCCCGGGAGCGCCGGGCCCGGCTCCCGCGGGGTCTGGAGTTGCTCCCGGGTACCGGGCAAGGGCAGCCCGGCCGGAGCACCACCGCGCCGGGGGCGCCCCGGGACCGGCGAAGGGAGACTTAGCGGGGCTCCGCACCCGCGCAGCGCCCGGGGATGCTCCGAGTCCCGCCGGCACGCTCAGACCCCCGCCGGGCAGCGCCCCCCGCCCCTCCCGGGGCGCCGCCGGGGCTCCTCAGCGCGTCTACGGTCCCCGCCCGCCTGCGGAGAGCCGCAGCCGGGGAAGGGCCGGGGATGCTCCGGGGCGGGCAGGGCGGCATCGCGGCCGGGCCCCGGGAGCGGCACCGTGATGCGGCCCCGAGCCGCCGCGCCCGCCGCTGCGACGCCGGTGCCCGTGAGTGCCCCCCCCCTCCGCCCCTCCGCGTGTCCCCCAGCACCGCCGCCCCCCGCCCGGCCCCGCCGCCGCCGCACTCACTGGCTTTGCCGGGCTTGGGCCTCTGCAGCAGCTTCTGCACGGCCGCGATGTCCTCCGCCTTCACCGCCTGCACCAGCTCCTGGTCCTTGCCCATGGCTGCGCCGCGCCGGGGGCTGCCGGCTGCGGGCTCACGGCCCGAGCATCCTCCGCGGCGAGGGGCGGGGGGCGGCGGGGGGCGGCTCGGCACGGCTCGGCACGGCTCGGCACGGCTCGGTGCAGCCCCCCCGCCCAGCCCGCCCGCTCCGGAGGCGGGGGCGGGGGCGGCGGCGGCGGCGGGCGCCCGGGGCGGGGCGCGGCGGGGCGGGGGGGCCGCACCGGGAACGCGGGGGACAGCGCGGGAGAGGAGGAAGAAGAGGAGGAGGACGAGCAGCAGGAGGAGGAGGAGGAGGAGGAGGAGAGGGCGGGGGCCGGCCGGTGCTGCGGGCGGAGCGCGGGGATCCCCCCTCCCCGGTGCCGGGCCCGGGGGACGCCCCGGTGGGAGCCGCCGCGCAGCCGTGGCGTGTAACGAACTGGAGGGTCTCAGCGGCCGGAGGGGATGGGGGGAGCGCGGCTGCTCGGGGCCTCTTCCTCCTCGGGAAGGAAGGTCCAGCAGACCCCCTCCCGGGGCACCCCGCGCTCCCCAGCCCGGCTCCGGGGTGCCTTTCGCCGCTCCCCGTCCCGCCTGGCCATCGCAGCAGCCCGCGGGGCCGATAACGGAAATTTCAATTTCTGTAAATAAAGCGCTCATCGCAGCGTCATTTTCCACTTTTGTTGACACAATGGCCGGTGACATTCGTCCCTTTCACTTTTAAGGCTGGAATGACCGAGACATTGCAGCTGCGGAGGGTTCCCGGCTGCGCCGGGGGCTGAGGAACCCGGTAGGAAATGGGGCCAGCGATGGACAAGGCGTTAATGCCCCCGCGGTGCCAGCAGGGCAGAGCACGGACATCGCTCGCACGAAATCAGCCCAAATTCCTGCCCTCCTGGACAAGTTCCTCGCTAAGAGCCTCGTGGGGTCCCGGCTCCAGCAAGCCGGCGCTGGGGCACACGGGGCCAGAGGGCCGGTGGCCAACTGGCCACCGCAGCGCTGGGCACGGAGGGGAGCAGCCACCGGGAGCTGCAGCCCCGTGGCAGCCCCTGAGGCAGAGGGGGAGGTGGAGGAGAGAACGCTGCCGTCCCCTGATGCCCCCTGCCCGCCTCGAGCTGGGGCCCAGGGGTCCCCGCGCAGCCCCCAGCTCCCGCCCAGTCCCCATCTCCGGCCCGTCCCCCCCTCGGGGATGGCGGGGTCCGTCTCCTCTCCCCACCCCCACTTTCCAATCCAGGACATTTGGGTTGCCAGCACGGAACGCCGTCTAATCTGCCCTCTAATCCCGCAGCCGGGCGCTGCGCGGGGCCCTGAGCCGCGGCCGGGCTCCCGGGGCTGGGGGCTGGGGCTCCGCACGGGTCGGGGGCATCCTTCGCATCCGCCGCCACCTGATAACGAACGAGCCGCCTCAACAAAGGCCCCTTTGTGCCCCACGGCTCCCTCCCGCTGGGCCCCCACACGCGGTCACCCGGCACAGACACGGCACCGGGCAGCTCCTGCCCCCACGGCCCCGCCGGGCACCGGGACCTCCGTGACCGGGGCACGACACGGGCCACCAGGGCCACGCTGTGGGGCGGGTGGGATGCACCAACGCTGTCCCTCCTCCCCGCCCGAGCCAGGCTTTGCGGGAGGAGCTCCAGCCCGGCGTTCCTGCGGCTCCCTCGGGCTCTTGCCAAGTCGGCTCGGTCTTTGCAGAGCAGAAGAATGTGCAGCGAAATGTCCCCGCTCCTGCCCTGCGCACGCCGAGAGGAAGCAGCGCCCGGAACGGGCAGAGCCCGGGGCTCGGGGGGTTTAGGATGGGCGCTGCGGGCAACAGGCACGTGGAAACCCGACTGTGGGAACTGGAGACAGCGGCAGCGGCAGGAGGGCTCGTCCCACGCAGAGATCCCCCCAGCACAGCTGCCTGTCCGATGGGAAAGGAGCGCAGCACAGCCCCTGCCGGGGCTGGGGAGGCAGCGGGGCTCTGGGAGCACACGGGGCCTGGGTGTGGGAATAACAGAGAAGGAAGAGATGGAGGCAGAGTCTGGAGGCTGAAGAAGCCACCGCTGTGCTCACACCCCTCTCAGTGACCAGAGATCCGCAGAGACTGAAAGCAGACGGGGTTGGGGAGCGGGTGCTGGTGGGAGCCTGGCAGGGTCCCCGCACGTCCCTCTGTCCCTGCTCCGTCCCTGGTGCCAGCCCTTGCCTGGGACATGCAGCACGCAGCAGCCACAAGCTGGATCCCGTCCAGGGAGGGCACGGCCACCCTCGAGGCCAGCACGAGGCACACGGGTGCGTCCCCATGAGCTCCGTCACACTCTGCCCTGCGGCCGCCAACCCCTCCAGCTCCAGCAGAGCCCCAGCAGGAGGTGTCACAGGACAGACCCCAGCCCTCCACACCAGCCCCAGCTCCCTCTCCCTGCGCAGAGCCGTGCCCCCCCAGCAAGCAGCGGTATCTATGAAAATACTTTATTGTGGAGGGGGGAGTGCAGGGGCTCTGTACAGTGCGAAGGGCGGCAGCAGCGCCGTCACCAGCAGACAGACACGCTGTGGTGGCCCCCGAAGCCCAGCCGGGGGCCAGTGGGGGCTGGGGGCTGCAGCCCTAGGGGGCCTTGGGCCGGCCGTTGAGGCGGATGATGGCGCGGTAGTCCCGCACCAGGTCCCGCAGCTGGTCCAGGTAGGGGTTGACGTTCTCCTCCAGCCACTCCTCCACTGTGTCAGGGAAGTAGATCCTCTCCAGCTGGGCACGCAGGTCACGGACAAAGCTCTCCCAGTCATCATGGAGCCTGGAGCGGGGAGAGCAGGGGTCCAGCTGGCTCCTGGGAGGGACCCCAGGGCCGAGCCCGGGACCCCTCCCAGCCCCAGGCAGAGTCCTGCCAGCCCCCAGCACCACGTACTTCAGCACCTTGCTGCCAAAGCTCTCCATGTTGCGGGGGTTCCCAAAGTGGCGCTTCCGGTGGTAGGGGCTGAACCAGCCCTTGATGGCACTGCAGAGACACCAGGGACTTGGGGGCACAGGGGCCACCGGGGATGGGGAGCTGCGCACCAGGCACGTCCCCTCGCATGGAAAAGCATGGCCAGAGGCACGGATCCCGCTGCTCCCCCTGCCTGTTACCTCTCCTCCTCCAGTGCCTTAAGGATGCTGTCCTTCAGGTGGCCATTGACCTGCTCCACCATGTGGTAGATCTCCACACCAGGGAACGCTCCCCTGCCCTCGCTGGGCAAAGGGAGGGGAAGGAGAGGGCTCAGCACGTGGGGTGCACTGGGCTGGGTGAACCCCAGCGCCCTGGCGGGTCTGGGACCGGGACATTTGGGTGACCAAGCCCCTGCTCCCCTCCAGTGCATCCCTCCTGATGCAACCGCCCCGACCACGCACCAGGTGCTCTGCTCCAGCTGCACGCTCTCCAAGCCCAGCACATCCAGGACCTTCCTCTTTGCCTCTTCTGTGAAGCCCCCTGGCAGGGCGAGGGAAAGGGCAGAAGAGCTTGGGACACCTCCCCATCAGGTTCACCCCGGCTTCACCACACCCCCAAAGCCGAGCGAGCTGAAGCTCTTCCTCCCCTGCCTCCCTCCTCCTCCCAGCACCCTGCCCGGCAGCAGGGGCTCTGGCGGGCAGCGGGAGGTGGGGGTGAGCCCGGCCCTGCCGGCGGGGCTGGGGGCTCACCGTTCACCAGGGTCTGCAGGCAGATGGCCAGCGAGGGGATGCTGACGGGCAGCAGCTCGCAGAGCACCGAGTAGTGATCGTACCTGCGGGACGGGGACAGCCGCCGCCTCTGCGCTGTGCCAGCACGGCTCTGCGGGCACCGGGAGGGCAGGGAGGGTCCCGCCACCCCTTACCTCTGCCAGCCCGTGAGCACGACGCCCTGCAGGCGCAGCGGGGCCAGCCGTGGCACAGCCTGCATCACCTTCAGCCAGCTCAGGTGGTTTTTCAGGTGGTAGCTCAGCGGGGTCCAGGCCTGCGCCGGCCCCGTGGTGCCCTTGAAGGCGCTGGCGAACCAAACAGCCTCGAAGCCGCTCTCCACGTACTTGGTGAGGAACGGCACTGCAGCGGGACAGGCGCGAGCCACCAGTGCCACCGTCCCCGGGGGGCCGCGGGGGGCTCAGGGGGGATCCCCCCACCACCCCCAGGAGCCTGGCGCGTCACCTTACCGATCTGCTCAGCCTCGAAGTCGGGCGCGTAGAACCACACCACGGGTGAGACGTGCTTGGCTATCCCGGACTCTGCGGGGACAGCGGCAAGGGGACGTTGGTGCCAGCAGCAGGAGGGAGCCTCGGGGTCCTCGTGCTTCCCCCACATCCCCACAGGGCAAGGCACGGGCTCCTGCTGGCACTGGGGGCGACGCCTGCCAGGTTGGACGCAGTGGGGGCTGCTGAGAAGCCCGGCACAGGTGCCACCGCTGCCGTCCCTGTCCCCTCACCCCGCAGCGCTCCCACGCTGATCTTCCTCAGCATGTCGTCCCACATGAGCACCCGCAGCCCCCAGTACTGCGCCGTGAGGAAGCCCAGAACCTCCTTGATGTGCTTCAGGTACATGGTCCCCACATCGCCCTTGTTGCGGCTCATCCAGTTCTTGGAGTCCATCCCCTCCCCGAGATGGAAAACCTGGACTTGGGGGAAGGGGGACGCTCAGCAGCCCTGGGAGCACCCCCAGTGCCTGGGGCGAGGGTTGGGGTCCCCGCACAGCCCCTGCCCACCTCGTCTGCGCCGATGTGGATCCAGGTGGAGCGCCGGTGCTTCTCGATCACCTGGGACAGGATGCTCTTGAGCAGGGCCAGGGTCTCGGGGACGTGGGGGTTGAAGCTGTTGGGGAAGCGCTCGACCTCCCGCAGGTGCTGGTACTTCTCGTGCTTGAGGATGAACTGCGGGCAGGAACCATCAGGGGGGTGTCCAGGGGGTAACCCCCGTGATTTGGGATGGGGAGCGGGACTGGGACCCTCTACCTCCACATGGCCGAAGGTCTGCACCAGGGGAACCACCTCCAGCTTGTGTTGCTCCGCCAGCTGCTGGATCCGCTCGATGTCCTCCTCGCTGGGAGGGCAGGGACAGGCTCAGAGGGGGATGCCAGGGCAGAAGGCACAAAGTGGGGACCCTTCCCCCTCCTCCCCCTCCCCTGGCACCCTGCCCACGCAGCGCCGGTTGCCCCACACGTGTGTGCACTTTACTGAGGGGCACAAATATTGACCTGTCAGGCAGGAAGCCGGCCTGCCCAGCAGCACAGCCTGGCACCCTGACCGTGGTTATCGGGGCACGGGGCCAGGTGGGTCACACCCAGCCCCTGGCACAGCGGGACCCGCCGGGGCACCACAGCCAGCTCGGCACGCAGCCCTGCGTGAGCCCTGCTCACCTGTAAGCGTACGGGGACCTGAGGATTTCCAGCTCCCCCTTGAAGGGGAACATGTCCTCGTACTCGATGAGGACGCCGTTGGCTCCCAGCTGGGACAGGAGGGGGAACACCTGCAGGGTGGGCAGGGTGGGCTCAGCAGTGGGGATGGCACAGAACAGGTGTCAGCAGCGAGTCCGTGCATCCCCTCCTTGGCCCCTCCGTGTCCCTGGGCACCCTCACCTGCTCCAGGTAGGAGACTCTGGGCGCAGCTCCCTTGAGGTCCAGGTGGACCAGCCTCATCTCGGTGGCACTGACATCCCTGGGGACCTGCTGCTTTTGCTTTGGGGCCGTTACCTTTGCCGCAGGGACCTCCAGAACCTGGCTCTGGGGGATGATGTCCTGGACGACGTCACCCGTGTCCCCCCAGAACCCGCTGTCCTTGCTGGCGTGCTTGTGCAGCTCCAGGGTAAAGCTGCAGGGAGTGGAGCAGGGATGGGGGTGTCCGTGGGATTATGGGGGCCCAGCTGTCCCCAGCACCAGGCACCACACAAGCACAGCCCAGGGGGTGCCACAGATCTCATCCCCCCGGGGTCCTGCTGCCACCTCACCTGTCACGGAAGAGGAATTTGATGCCGGCCAGGGCCACGAGGAGCAGCACGACGAGGCGCAGCAGGTTCAGCCGGTGGCTCCTCTGGAAGGCCATCTCCGGGATCTCTGGGGACACACACGGGGTCTGGCAGTCCACGGCCAGCGACCCGAGCACAGCTGAGCCCACCCAGCCCCGCGTACCGTGCCCTGCTCCCCTGCCCGGGGCAGCACGAGACCCAGAGAAAGGCGGCATGGGGACAGCCCCTCCGGCCGGCCTGGTGCCCATCGGGGCCGTGCGCGGCCGTGCCCCGCGTCCCTCCTACCTCGTGTGCCCCAGCGCGGGGCCAGCGGCCAGCTCCGCCTCTGCCTGCGCGGGTGAGGCCGGTGCCGGAGCGAGCAGGGCGGTGGCTGCACGGCCGGTCCCCACCGGGGCTCCCCTCCGAGCCAGGGGCCGTGTCACAGGGCGGCTGGATGGGGTGGCATCACGGGCTGGGCACGGTGCATCCCTGCGGGTAGGAAAGAGGGGATCGGGAACCACCCAGGCACACGGCAGCACCGGGCTGCTCCGGGGATGATGGCACCGGCGGGGTGAAGGTGGCAGCCCGGACCCCCTTGGCACCCGCAGGGGCCGTGCGGGAGGCAGCACGGATCCTCCCGGGAGCCGCCCGCGGGCAGCCCTTCTGCCCTTTCTTTCCGCAGTTTCTCCGGTTCGGGGGTGTCCGGTGAGGCCCGGACCGGGCAGCGGGGCTCCCCCCGCGGAACGCGCCTCCCGCCAGCGCTCCTGGTCAGCCGCCACCCGAACACACCCCGGCTCAGGGTGAAATTCAGCGCCGGCAGACGGGGGAAGTGAAAAGCGGATTTTGGCAGCCGCGGGAGCCCAAGCGGCTCAGCTGATGGCCGATGAGGGTTTCGTTTGTGTCGCCAGAGCGGTGGCACCGGGGCCCCGGCAAGGACAGGTGACAGGGCAGGACAGCGACGCGCAGGAGGGAGCTGGAGCATCCCTGCGCCCTCCCCATGGCGCGGTGCCCGCGGGTGCCCAGCCCCTCGGTGCCCGCGGGCAGGAGGAGGAGCAGGAGGCGGTTTTTGGGGAGCAGGCTGTTCCCTGTGCTCCCTTCCCAGCACGGACAAGGTACCGCGTGGCGCTGCGGCTCCTGCCCGGCCCGGGATACTCCTGGCAGCCCCTGCACGGCCCAGCAGGGATGTGCCAGGCTGGAGATGGCTGCCAGCCCAGGGGTCACCGCTGCGTGCACAGGGAGCCACAGAGGGGACTCAGCGGGGCGGGTCAGTGGCCCCTGGGCACGCAGCACGGGGCGCCCGGCACCCAGGAAGGCCGTAAATATGCCAAGTGCTAATGGCGCTGTCATGGGAACACAGCGCCTGATCGGAACTGGGATAAATATTTAGACAGACGCTGTCAGCTCGCCAGGATTCGGTGTTTTGAACGCACGTTATCTTATTTAAATAGGGCAGGTTCCCAGGGCTGGAGCTCCCTGGCACAGCCGGGGCGAGGGCAGGCGGGATGGGCGCTGGCCAGAGCGGGGGAGCCCCAGGGGTGCCGGGGGTGCTCCAAGGGGTGCCGGGGAGTCCCAGGGGTGCCGGGGGAGCTCCAAGGGGTGCCAGGGGAGCTCCAAGGGGTGCCGGGGGAGCTCCAAGGGGTGCCGGGGGAGCCCCAGGGGTGCCGGAGGAGCTCCAAGGGGTGCTGGTGAGTCCCAGGGGTGCCGGGGGGAGCTCCAAGGGGTGCCGGGGGGAGTCCCAGGGGTGCCGGGGGAGTCCCAGGGGTGCCGGGGGAGCTCCAAGGGGTGCCGGGGGGAGTCCCAGGGGTGCCGGGGGAGCTCCAAGGGGTGCCAGGGGCAGCCAGGGCCGAGTCCCTGCGCCCTGGGGACATCCCTGGGCAGCGAAGGCTCAGCTGACGGACGCTGCCCCTCTGACCCGGCTCCTCGCCGCGAGCACCCGCTGTGTTTATTAACCTCTCATCTTCTGCCAGTGCTGCAGGACGGCACAGGGCGCTGGCACAGGCCCCGGGGGGCTCGGAAGAGCCCGCGGCTCCGCACAAGCGGCCGGGCTGACCCGACGTGCCACCGGCAGTGGGTGAGGAGGGGCCGCACCCTGGGCCCCATCGCTGTCTCCGCGTGTGTTCTGCTGCCAGCCCCCCGTGTCCAGCCCAGCTCCCCGCTTACCTTCCAGAGCCCCGAGGAGAGGAGGATGGAAGCTAACAAACCCAAACATGAGCCTGGAGGCGGCAGAGCCGCGGGGCAGGAGGGAGCCGAGCGTCCCGGGGGTGGCGGGTGCCACCGCGTTCCACGGACTGGCAGCCAGGGTTTCGGTGCCACCCGGCTGCCCACAGCTCCGCTCCGCTGCTCCCCGCTGTTTCCGTGCCCAACCCTCGTGCCCCGGCAAACCCGACAGTGCAGCCCCGGGGGAGCCGCGCTGCTCCGTGCACACTCACACACGCGTGCACACGCTCACGTGCTTCCAGAGCATTCCAGGGACAGCCTGGCCCTGAGCATCCCGTGCTGCCGGCCTGTGCCAGCCCCCAGGATGAGCTGCCCCTCGCCAGAGCCCCACAGCCGGGGACTCCTGCGTGGAGAGGCTGCCACAGCCCCACGGCAGCAGGAGGGGGCTGCTCCCTCATCCCTGGGCAGAACTGCTCCCTGTCCCATCCCGGGGTACTGCAGCACACACGGAGCAGCCCCGGGGCACAAAGGACCCTTTCCACACCCCAGCCATCCCTCTGTGCTGCGGGGCACCACCCACACCCCGCGAACCGGGCACAGCCCCCAGCGCCCCACGCCAAGGACATCCCTTGGGCATTCCCACGCCCCACGGCACCCTCCGGGCTCTGCTCGGCACCCCAGGGGCCCCGGGCACACCTGCGTCCTCCCGAGCATCCCTGCATCCTCCCGAGCATCCCTGCATCCTCCCGAGCATCCCTGCATCCTCCCGAGCATCTCTGCACCTTCCCAAGCATCCCTGCATCCTTCCAAGCATCCCTGTATCCTTCCAAGCATCCCTGCATCCTTCCAAGCATCTCTGCATCCTCCCGAGCATCCTTGCACCCTACCAAGCATCCCTGCACCTTCCCAAGCATCCCTGCATCCTCCCGAGCATCCCTGCATCCTCCCAAGCATCCCTGCACCCTACCAAGCATCCCTGCATCCTCCCGAGCATCCCTGCACCTTCCCGAGCATCCCTGCATCCTCCCCCGGCTTCCCTGCGGCACCGGGGCCCTGCATCCCCCCGAGCATCCCCGCATCCTCCCGGCACCGCTTCCCACCGCGGCGCCGGCAGCCCCCGGCCCCGAGCATCCCCCGGCCCTTACCGGCAGGTGCGGGGCTGCCGCGGGCACCGCCGGGAGCTGGCGCGGGCACGGGCACGGGAACGGGCACGGGAACGGGCACGGCCGCCGCCGCCGCCGCTCTTAAAGGGCCCGGTGCCCGCCGGTGCGGAAAGTGAGGAGGGAGGCACCGGGAGGGACCGACCGCCGCGCACAGCGGGCACCGTGCCCAGCGCCCGGGTGCCGCACGCGTACGCCGGGGAGCACCGGCACAGCGCGGGGCCGCCGTCCGCCCCGGCCCGGGCGGCAACGGCACGGGGGGCGGCAGCTCTGCCGTGCCCGGTGCGTGCCCGGTGTCTGTTCGCAGTGCCCGTTCGGGCTCGGTGTGTGACCGTTCCCCCCCCGCCCAGCGATGCCCGGTGTGTGTCCCGTGTCCCGTGTCCCGTGTCCCGTGTCCCGTGTCCCGTGTCCCGTGTCCCGTGTCCTGTGCCAGGAGTGTGCCCCGTGTGTCCCGCGTCCCGTGTCCCGTGTCCCGTGCTCCGTGCCTGGTGTGTGCCCGGTGTGTGTCCCATGTTCTGTGTCCCGTGTTTCACGTCCCATACTTGGCGCCCGGTGTGTGCCTTGTGCCCAGTGCATGTCCTATGTCCCGTGTCCCATGGCCCGTATCCCATGCCCCGCATTCCATGTCCCGTGTTCCATGCCTAATATCCCATATCCCATATCCCATATTCCGTGTCCCATATCCCCTGTCCCCTGTCCCCTGTCCCCTGTCCCCTGTCCCATCTCCCCTGTCCCCTGTCCCCTGTCCCCTGTCCCCTGTCCCCTGTCCCCTGTCCCATCTCCCATATCCCATATCCCATATCCCATATCCCATATCCCATATCCCATATCCCATACCCCATGTCCCATATCCCATATCCCATATCCCATATCCCATATCCCATATCCCCTGTCCCGTTTCCAGCACTGCGCCCCCTGGCGGCACGTTTGTGACCGCTCCCCCCCCCCCCGCACTTTGGTCTCTCCCGTGGCTCCCCCCGCCCGGCCATGGTCGCTCCCTCCTCCCCGCTCCGGCTCCCGCGCATGCGCGCTCCCGCCGGCCGCGGCCCCGGGGCGGCTGCGCGCTCGGGAGGCGCCGCGCGCACGCGCAGAGCCGGGAGCGGAGCGGGGCCGGGACCGGGACCGGGACCGGGAGCACACGGGGTGAGGGAGACCCGCGGGCCGGGCCGAGACCCCGCGGGCTTTAGGGAGTCCCCCGAGCGCGGCGCGGCGGCTCCGGGAGCGGCGGCACCATGAACGCGGCGCAGGGCACGGTGGGCAGCGACCCGGTCATCCTGGCCACGGCCGGCTACGACCACACGGTGCGGTTCTGGCAGGCGCACAGCGGCATCTGCACCCGCACGGTGCAGCACCAGGACTCCGTATCCTTCCTTCCCCGCCGCCCCGGCAGCTCGGGGCCGCCCCCGCGTTCGGCCCCCACGTCGGGCCCGGCCCTTGCTCCGTACCCACCTTAACGGCGCCCGCAGCAGGTGAACGCCCTGGAGATCACTCCGGACCGGAGCATGATCGCGGCCGCAGGTGAGCGCCCCTGCCCCGCCGGGCGCGCCGGGCACGGGGCCGGTGCTCAGCCGCTGCCCGGTGCTCGCAGGGTACCAGCACATCCGCATGTACGACCTCAACTCCAACAACCCCAACCCCGTCATCAACTACGACGGCGTGAGCAAGAACATCACCTCGGTGGGGTTCCACGAGGACGGGCGCTGGATGTACACGGGCGGGGAGGACTGCATGGCCCGCATCTGGGACCTCAGGTGGGCGCCGGGGGGTTCCCCCGTCCCCCCGGGCCGTGGGGCGATGTCACAGCCCTGAGCGCTCCTCCCTCGCTCTGTCACAGGTCCCGTAACCTCCAGTGCCAGCGCATTTTCCAGGTGAACGCTCCCATCAACTGCGTCTGCCTGCACCCCAACCAGGTGAGGAAGCTGCCTCCCCTGGGCTTTCCCAGCTCGGAGAATCCCACGGAACAGAGCTTAAAGCTCATCCCATCCCACTGTCCACCTTCCACTGTCCAGGCTGCTCCAAGCCCCATCCAGCCTGCCTTTGCACACTTCCGGGGATCCAGGGGCTTCCAGCTTCTCTGGGCACCGTGTTCCTGTGGCTCCTCTGGGAGATCCTGCGGGGCTGCTCAGTGTATCCCAGCAGAAGATGGACAGCAGGACACGGCCTGGGGGCTTCACACGATGTGTGTGTGCTGATGGCCTGGTGCCTGTGCAAAAGGACAGCACAAGGGCTGCCCCGAGCTCATCCCGTGGGAGGAAATGCCCTTGGAGCGGGCTCTGCCCCCAAACATCAGTGGGGATGGAAGCTGGAAGAGTGGGGGCAGCTGGGAAGCTTCAGGGTGACAACAGTGCCCGAGAAAAGCATCCTGGGGCCTTTGGCTGTGGTTCCCTTCAGTTCACCAGTGGGTTCAGCAGCTGTTGCTGAGCAGAGGGAGAGTGGGGGCTCTTGAAGAGGCTGAAGGGAGCAGGAGCAAGGAAATCAATAGGGATCAGTCAGTGCTAATGGCCTGGCTGGGCTTGCAGGGCTGTGGTTTTGCCTGCAGACAGGGCCGTGCAAACCTCTGTAAAATCCTGAGTAATGGAAACGTTCCCTTGTGTTTCGTTTGTCAAAGGTTTAATTTTGCAAATCGGGAATTTCAGGCTAAATTTGAGATGGGTTATTTGGACCAGACTGTCCAAATGCTCTTGTAGTGTCAGTGCTGTGAGAGTGTGTTACGTTAAATGAATGTTGCTGAACGTGGGTCTTAGATGGGAAATAATCCCTGACCAAGACGCTGCTGAGGTGCAGAGTGCTGGTTTGTGAGCAGAAGGTGGTGAATTAGACCAAAGGTGGCAGCGTTTGTTTGGACAGTTCCATGGCTCTGCAGTTCCCTCTGCAGAGATGCTGATCCAATTATCCAGAGATTCCTCACGGCCTGAGTAAAGCCATGAAAAGTTTGGACCCAGCAGTTACACCTGCCGAGAGGGGGCTGAGCGTTGAGGAGCCCAGAAAAGACTTTTGTGCAGTCAGAAAAATGCATTGAGTGGTGTTTGTCTCCTCAGAAGCAGCCTCTGCTCCCAGGAACAGGATTAGCTGTGCCTGATGACCTGATCTCCTCTAGGGATTCTGCTAAAATTATGGACAGCGCAGGGCTGTCGATAAAGGCCTGGCCTGGGTGGAGACGTGCCAGCATTGTCTTCTGCTCTGAGCATGGGATCAGAGCCAGGACTCCTGCCCTTGGCTCTTGTCCTTCCCCTGAGGAGGGGAGAGAGAGAGAAAAACCCACTTCAGGTTGCGTTTTTCAGGTATCTGCACCCTTGAGTGCTTCAGTTGTTCTGTGGCCAACCTGCCTCTTAATGCTGCCTCTCAGATGTGCTGAAAACCACTTGGCTCCCGTGGGTGTCGTTTGGAGCTGCAGCTGTGCCCTGGAACTGGCACGGCTCTGTCTGCTCCGGGGTTTAGAAAATCAGCAAACCCTTCTGGGGAGGGGAGCAGCCTTTTGCAGAGTGTCATGGGCATCGGGGCTGGGGACAGCCCTGGGCTGGGGAGAGAGGAGGCAGGAACCCAGAGCAGGGCTCCAGCGATGCTGCACGGGCACGGCATGGCCGCCAGCTCCAGGCTGCTGCGGTGTCTGCAGCGGCGTGGCCGTGTGTCCCTGCAGGCAGAGCTGATCGTGGGCGACCAGAGCGGGGCCATCCACATCTGGGACCTGAAGACCGACCACAACGAGCAGCTCATCCCCGAGCCCGAGGTGTCGGTGAACTCGGTGCACATCGACCCCGACGCCAGTTACATGGCGGCCGTCAACAGCTCGGTGAGCTCTGCCAGGCCGGGCTGGGATGGGCAGCTGGGCTGGGCTGGGCACAACAACACCCCGGCCTGGACACAGATCCCGCTGCGTCTCTGCAGGGAAACTGCTACGTGTGGAACCTGACGGGCGGCATCGGCGAGGAGGTGACGCAGCTGATCCCCAAGACCAAGATCCCGGCGCACAACCGCTACGCCCTGCAGTGCAAGTTCAGCCCCGACTCCACGTGAGTGTGGAGCCCCTCAACTCCCTCCCGGGGCAAACACGGGCGGGCAGGGCCCAGCTGTGCCTCCAGCTGTGCCTCCAGCTGTGCCTCCAGCTGTGCCTCCAGCTGTGGCTGCTGCTGGCTCCACGCTGCGGGTCCCCAGGGAGGAGCGGGGCGGGCGGCAGGGGATGTGGCACCGCAGGGTCGCTCTCAGGGGTGTCCCCCTCGTGCTCCCTGAGCTCAGCAGGGTTTGCAGCCGTGAGCTGTTCCTCGGCTGGGATCCGACTGCTGCGGTGTGAGCTCCTTCACGGAGTCTGTTCAGCTGGAATCTCCTAAATCCGACGGTGGGGGTGTAAGGAGATCTCATTGCAGTGGGGACAGGTCTCCAGGCCGTCACTGGCCCTGGCCCAGGTCTGTGGTAACAGGAAGCCCACAGGGGAGCAGTGACTGATGAGATTGCCCTCACGTCTCCTCCTCGCAGGCTCCTGGCCACCTGTTCTGCAGATCAGACGTGCAAGATCTGGAGGACTTCGAACTTCTCTCTGATGACAGAGCTGAGCATTAAGAGCAACAACCCTGGGGAGACGTCCCGGGGCTGGATGTGGGACTGCGCCTTCTCCGGGGACTCCCAGTACATCGTCACGGGTGAGGCCACACCGGGGACACGGCCGGTGTTAGTCCCTTAAACACACCTGTGGTGATTTCCACACTCACTGCTCTCCAAAAGAAATGCACTGAGCTGCTCTGCCTTGCTGGTCATCACCAGCCCTAAGGATGGCTGAATGAAGCAAGAAGAAAAGTATTTCTTACAATAATAGTAAAAAAGAAACTTAAAAGGTAATATATACCCTCTTCCTTTCGCTCTCTGTTGCAGCCTCCTCTGATAACCTGGCCAGACTGTGGTGTGTGGAGACAGGAGAGATCAAGAGGGAATACAGTGGCCACCAGAAAGCCGTGGTCTGCCTGGCCTTCAATGACAGCGTGTTGGGATAACGGGCACGTGTGACAGGACAGGACCTCTGCCTGTTTCCCCTTGCCTTGCCAGACCCTCTCCAGAGCCCGGGACACAAACTGCACCCATCCCTTCCCGCATGGAGCGGGCTGGGGCTCTCACAGGAGCAGCTGCAGCTGCCTGGGGCGAGACCAGGCTTCTGCTCCGGGCAGGACATTGCTGAAACGGGTGTGGCCTCGGAGGGAGGGATGGGAGAGGGAGGCACGATCCCAGCGCAGGGACACGATCCCAGTGCAGGGACATGATCCCAGCGCAGGGACACGGGCACAGTTCAGCTGCAGGAATCCCTGGGGCATCGGCTGCTGACAGCTTTCGGATGTTCTTGTACCCCAAAGTGGGAAAAAAAATAAAAGTCAGCCTTTGCAAGTGACAGTAGAGGCTGAGCAAAGAGAAGCAGCTCTTGTCTTGGTTTGCAATCCCTTTATTCGAGGCGTTTCACAGAGTGACTGGGAGAGCTGCTCTCCTACAGCCAACCACCCCCCAGCTGTAACAACAACCACCTTGTGCTGAACAGAGCCTGGAGCCCCAAAACTCCAGCTCCCTCCCGGGATTCCTCTAGCCTGGCTCTCCTAATTCCTACGGACGAGGCGCAGCCCTGGAGCAGAGCTGCAGAGTGTCTGTGCTGGCAGTGCTGAGCAGAGGCCTCCTGTTTCTCTAAGCTCTCCTGATCCTGCTTCTCTAAGCTCTCCTGACCTGCAGCAGGGAATCAGCAGGAAGCTCTGGGGCTGCTGTAGGTGTTCCCTTCCTCGTGGAAGTCGGAGGCTTTTCAGGAATCCAGTTCAAGTGTGAGGGCGGAGAGGGCGGCCGTGGCTGCAGCGCTTACTCAGGCAGGTAATAGAAGCAGATGGAGACGCAGATGTTGTTGGGGAAGCAGATGTCAATGCACAGGTAGATGAGGCGCTGCCTCCCCGGCCCTGCCAAGGAGCAAGGACAGCAGTGAGAGCAATGCTTTGGTGCTGCAGCTGCAGAGTCCCCGGGGATGCTTTGGTGCTGTGGCTCTGGAGCTCCTGGGGAGCCGAGCAAGGGGAAAGCCTCAGGGACTGGCCTTTCTTATTAAAGCTGGAGTGAGACAGAGCAGCTGGCAGCTCAGCAGGCTGCTTTGGCTGAGGATGAGGGTGACAGGGATTAACCAGCGATGTCTCAGGGGACAGCTCCCTGTGCTGGCTGTGCTGTGCTGCGCTGCTGGGGGCAGCCCAGAGCCCATCCCAGTGCCCCAGCTCAGGACGGGGGGTGGGTACGAGCCAGCACTCGGGGATGGTGAACCATGGTCTGATTTCACACTAGAGGTCACCTGTCCCTGTCCTGGGCCTTGGCAGCCTGTCCTGATGCATCAGCCGTTGTGCAGCAGAGCCTGATCCTCTTAGAGGTGCTAGGAAAGCTCTGGCTCCCCCTGCCAGGGGACCTGCCGCACTCACCGTGCCCTCTCCGCACCCAGAAGATGGAAGTGTGCTCACACAGGGCCTGCACAGCCTCCCCCAGGCCCCTGGGCTCCACCTGCTCCGCTGCCACGATGCCCAGGAACTCCCGGTAGAACGTGGTCTGGTTGTTGCGGTGTAGCAGCCGCTCAGCCTGAAAGAAACGTCCCTGCTGGTCCTTCCCGAGGCTCTCTGTCCCTCCAGCCCCACGGCCCTGCTCTGGCTCCCAGGGCACCCCAGCAGTGCTCTGTACCCCAGCAGGTTTCTCCTGCCAGCCGCCCTGTCCCAGATCTCATTTTCTGCCTGTGGGCTGCTGCCAACCCCAGCACTGCCAAGTTTTACTTCCATTTAGGAGCCTCAGGGCTGGGCAGGTGCTTTCCTCTCCCTGCAGCCCCTTTGTGAGCCTGTGTTCCTACGCTGCTCTGGGAGCAAGGTGAGGACCAAGGATCCCCCAGGAGCCACCGAGGAAATGGATAATGGATGGCAGGGGCACAAAAAATGTGGCTTTATAAATCTGCCCCTGCCCAGGCACCCACTGACATTTTGTCCTGAGGGTCTCTATACATGATCGCCTCCAACTTTCTTCCCTGGGAGTTGGTAACAACCCCCCTTTGTTTTTCCTCCCCCGGATTTTTGAGCAGGTAACAGAATGCAGTGGGAGCAGGTCCTGCAGAGCCCTGCTCTTCTGTCCATGGGGCACATCCCCCTGCCCCAGCAGAATCAGGGTATGGATCAAACCCAGGAGCTGCTGCTCAGAGCCCAGCCTGGGGGCACAGCCCTGCTCCCGTGGGCGATGAATCCCTCAGAGCAGGGGCTGCCGCTGCTCCCCCGGCTGGGAGAGCCCTGCCCTGGGTCCTTGGGGCTGGAGAGTCACCCCTGCAAACCAGCCGGGGGAGAGCGTTCAGCCAGCCCGTGCAAAGCTCAATCCATCCCCCGCACACCCCGGGGACGCGGCAGCAGCTGCTCACGCTGTGCTCAGAGGCGTTGAGAGCCGTCTGCAGGGTCTGCAGGTCCCAGGGCTCCATCCTCCTCAGGTAGCAGGCTCGCCGCTCCAGCGCCTTGTAGCACACGTAGCCCTGTGGACAGACGTGTCCCTTGGAGCAGGCGGCACACACCCAGGAGCCCCCTGGAATGCAGATCCTCCTTTCCCCCGTTCTGTTTCACGACGAAAGGTGCAGAGGAAGGCGGCAAACAGGAGCTGAGGGGACAGGGATGCCCCAGCACTCACGTTCCTGCTGTCGTACAGCACCACGGCGCTCAGGTTGCTCTGCGAGGTGATGTAGTAGGTGACAGTGCTCCCGGCCTTGTCCACCACGGCTGTCTGGTTCCTCAGCGGGTCCTGCTGGCCCTGGAGCGGCACTCGGAGGAGCTGGGAGCCAGCCTGGGCACGGGGAGTGTGAGGGCAGCAGCCACCATCAGCTGCTCCGTGCTTGTGGGAACATCTCCCCCCAACAGCCCCGGCTGGCCCCTGGTCCTCGTCTGATTCAGCAGCGGAGAGGAGGAGGCTCTGACCCACGGGAAGGATGATCCACGACTCCATGCTCACCCCCAGTGCCCCTCAAAGGTGCTGGAGGAAAGGGCTCCCAGCCTCTGCCACCTCCCTGCCCCGCCTGCACCTTCCCGCATTGTCCAGGGGCTGATCCAGCCAAAAACTGGGCCCAGATCTCATCCCACCCATCCCTCCTGGGAACTGCTTCCCACACAGCTCAGGGCTGCAGGCAGGAGGAGGATTCCTGCCCAGATCAGGATCCCTTACCTGGGCAGAGCTGGGGGAGAAGCTGAGAACCCCCATGACACTGACACCAACAGCTGCAAAAAACAACAGGGCAACGGACAAGATGATCCAGAAGGTCCTGGAATGAGCTGGGAAGTGTGCTGGGGCCCTCCTGTCCTGGGAGCCAGGGCAAAAGAAGGAGGAACAGGAGTTAAAATTGACCCTTCTGCCAATTCTTCTTCAAACGTTTCCAGCTCAGGACATAAATCCTTGTGCAAACTGGCTGGAGTGCAGAGCTGCCAAACCAGTGCAGCACCTGGAAGAACGGAGCCCTCATCCCCCAGCGCTGGAATTCCAGACCCAGCATCCCGGTAACCAGCCCTGCCACAGCCAGGAAAGCTGCAAAGCCCCCGGGGCAGGGCTGGAGCAGCGGCTTTCCACACACAGGGAACAACAAATTAAATTATTTTGGTTTACAGCAGAAATCCCCAGCGAGACCGTCAGCATTGGAATCAAACCCAGTGTGGAGTGACCCTGCTTCTGTTCCCCTCCCTGTGCTTGGCTGTGCTGGATTTTCTTCCTAAATTGTTCTCCATGAGACCAAGGAAAAGAGCTTGGCAGTGCTGTGACATTTCTCTTGGCTCTATTAATTTACTTTAATTCTTATATTGAAGCAATTAAATTTAACTTCATGGCACGTAACGGGATTTTTACAAAGCAGAAAATGTGCTTTCAATAATCTCAAACACAGGCCACATTTAAAAAATAACCCGTTTCTCAATCCTCTGAAGGACAGAGGAATTCAATCCATGCCCAGGGTTACATGTGCTCCAGCTGCACGAGGATGGGCTCATCCAGCCTTTGGACAGTTATGGATCTTTATTGGAAACAGGGAACTCCCAGACTATTCCCTCAGAAGAGCAGTGAGTTAGAATTGCACATATCTGAAATCCATCAATTCCAGCAGAGCAGAGCCCCAGCCCTGCAGTAGCTGGCAGGTTTTCAATAACCAGTGGAATTCCCTCTGGTGGGAAAGGTGCAGATCCAGAACTCCAGCAGCTCGCAGCCCTGGGCAGGGCACAGCTCACACCCACCCCGAGCAGCTTGGCCCTGGCTGCTCGGCCCCTCTGCCCTGCTGCCTGAGCAGTTTATCCCAGGTAAAGCCAGGAACCTCCAAGGCTCCTCAATCCAACCGACAGCAGCTGGCAGGAGCTGAACTGGGGGTGCTGGGGATGAACAAAATCCCACCAGGATCAGCCCCTTCGGAGGGGGGTGAGGTGAGCACAGAACAGGCACTCTCTGGGGTTGAACCATGGAATCCTGGAATGGGTTGGGTTGGAAGGGACCCCAAAGCCCAACCAGTGCCACCCCTGCCTATGACAGGGACATTTTCCACCATCCCAGGCTGCTGCAAGCCCTGTCCAGCCTGGCCTTGGACACTCCCAGGGACCCAGGGGCAGCCACAGCTGCTCTGGGCACCCTGCCAGCGAAGGGACCCCAAAGCCCAACCAGTGCCACCCCTGCCTATGGCAGGGACATTTTCCACCATCCCAGGCTGCTCCCAGCCCTGTCCAGCCTGGCCTTGGACACTCCCAGGGATCCAGGGGCAGCCACAGCTGCTCTGGGCACCCTGCCAGCGAAGGGACCCCAAAGCCCAACCAGTGCCACCCCCTGCCAGGGCCTGCCCACCCTCACAGGGAGGAATTTCTTCCCAAAATCCCATCTAATCCTGCCCTCTGGCAGTGGGAGGAATGGAATGAAGCCATTTCCCTTGTCCTGTCACACCCTTGTCCAAAGTCTAGCCCCAGAGCAAGGACAGAGCCAGCCTTTGCCCAGGAGCTGCTGGAAAGGGGAACACTCACTGCAGGAACAGGGAATATTGCAGGGATAGGGAATACTGCAGCAACAGGGAATACTCACTGCAGGGGCAGCACGGCTGGCACCGTCCCCTCCTTCCATCCTCCACTTCAGGCGAGGAGCTGGCTGCTGCTGCTGCTCTGCCTCCTGCCCACGCACACACTGGGCATGATCCCGGCTGCAGGCACACCTGGGAAAGCTGAACGTGTGTCCGTGGGACACAAATACCCGTCCCTCGCAGCCAAAGGGCTCCGCGGGAGGAGGAAACCTGAGGCTGGAGCGGGAGCTGAGCGCTGCTGTCAGTGCCCCGGCGGCTCTTCCTGCTCACCCCCGGCACGGGCAGGAGCCACAATCGGGCCCTTTGTGTGCCCTCGGGGCCCAACACGAGCCCAGGTGCGGCTCTTTGAGAGATCAAATGACCGGAGGACAGCGGCAGCCTGCCCTTGTGGCAGCGGCAATTCCCACATTTCACCGGGAACCCGGCGCTGCCGGAGCTCGGTGGGCTGGAGCCGGGTGTTGATCCTGCTGTCCCGAGCCTGGGCTGCACGGACACACCCGGGCCGCCCTCGGAGGAAAAGGGAAAAGGGGCTTTGCCACGATGTCACCACGATGTCACGCTGCTTTCACACCGTCACCCGTGTCCTGTCCTGAGAAACTCCCCGTGGGAACAGCGTTCCCTGAGCACCCACATCCTGAGCAGTCCGGGAGCCCCCAAAACGTTCCAGACCCGCCAGCGGGACATAACAAAGGTGTGGAGGCAAGGAAAAGCTAAGAATTCCTTCACGTGATGTCTATCCAGGGAAAACGCAGCTCTTGGACATTTTCCTATCAAGCACAGCCCAAGGCTGAAGGGAGCCCACAAGAAAGGAGGAGAGGGACTTTGGCCAAGGGCACGGGCAGGACAGAGGGGAAAGGCTCCACCGCCAGAGGTAGATTAGATGTTGGAAGGAAACTCTTCCCTGGGAGGGTGGGCAGGCCCTGGCAGAGATTCCCAGAGCAGCTGTGGCTGCCCCTGGATCCCTGGCAGTGCCCAAGGCCAGGCTGGATGGGGCTTGGAGCAGCCTGGCACAGTGGGAGGTGTCCCTGCCCAGGGCAGGGCTGGCACTGGATGGAGTGCAAGGTCCCTTCCAAACTGCATCCCTGACTGCCAGGATTCCCAATGCTCAGCTGCATGGAAGCCCACCGAGATGAGACCACACAATGAGACAACGCTGGGGAGAGCAGGTTTGAGAGTTTAATGGGAATTCAAGTAGAGGATTAAGAACCATTTGGAAGTCAGAACAGAGTTTTGAAGCATGACTGACACCGCCACCAGCACATCCCAGCATCCCTGAGCCCAGGCAATGGCTCCCTCGCCAGCGAGAGCCCTCAGCAGGGAGAGCTGCCTGAGGGATGCTGGACTCTCTGCTGGCCTTTTCCCGACGTATCCTGACACAAAAAGCACCAGATACAGAGACTGAATCCAAACCCACAGTGTTACATCAGACACGACCTGCAGTGAGTCCATAGTGTCCATCTCCACGCTACCCAGATCAAGGGCAAGTTCTGCCTCTGGGATTGTGCAGTTCTTCATCTGGAGAGAGGAGCAGGGAAGGGATTATCCACGCTTCCTTCCACAACTCCCAATCACAAACAAACAGCCTTTCAGAGGTTCAGCCAATGCTCTGGGAACACCGAGACCCTCTGGACTGCAGGGTTATTGCTGTACAGACAAGGTGACAAGTTACCAGGCAGGAAATGGCATCAGCACTGCCCGAGCTCCTCAGCTGGGCAGGAAGGAAAACCAGTGCTTAAATTGAACTGTAGATACTGGAATCTATGGAATAAAAGCGTGATATTTGCATATATAATTTTCAATTAATTCTGTAATGCAAAAGCTTTCGCTGTGGGATTGAGGCAGCACAAACACCACCCCGTTTTGGGGGGTGAGCCCCTCATTGCCCAATCCCACCTGGAGATCAAACAGAATCATCCCTGAGCAAGCCAGCACTCCTCCTCACCACCCACCGTGCCCGGCCCCCGCCGGCACACGCGGAAGATCTGATCCTCAGGGATGGGAAGGAAGCACGAGCTACTGCCACACACAGCCAGGACCCACAGGGCTCCCTGTGCACAGCTGTCCTGGGCACTACATCCATCCACGGACTGAGCAGGATTCGGGATTGTGCAGCCAAAGCCAAGGCAAGTGGCTGGCTGGCGCTGAGGGAAGTGCAGGAGCTGGGCACGCATCGATCCAGGGATTTCTGGGAAGCAGCAGCAGTGAAGGGCAGTCCTGCATGGCTGCAGACTCTCTGCATTACCAAATGCAACGGTTTAGGAGAACGAAATCAGCGAAGTACATCCCTCTCATCCTCCCTCCGGGGAAACAAGATATATTATCATAGACTCTATTTATAATTTAAATATATTCTGCTCTATCTCTATGCTCAGGGAGTGCCCGTGTGTACATGCACTTTACACACACTCGACCTTGGACAGACCCCGTGTGCAGCAGCCGAGGTCTGGAGTTGTTGGGATCATCCCAATCTGCATCACAAGTGCAACGTGCATCGGTCAAACGAAGGAGATGAATGTGTGTGACCTGACGTGGGGCTGGGCCCCTGAACAGGGCCCCAGCTGGGAAAAAAAAATCACCCCAAAGGCAAACACCAGCTCCACAAGTGCTTCCAAACACAACCAGAGCTACTGCACATCCCAAGAGTCGTTTCCCTGAACAAAGCGGGCTGAGGCATGGCCCAGCCTGGCCAGGACAGGATCCTTCTCCCTAGCTCAGCCCGCAGGACCCCGCGCCGCGGAGCACCGCGAGCATCGGATCGACGCGTTTATAGCCAAACCCAACCCCAGCCCCGAGCCCCGGGGTAATGCCCCCTTTGCTCCAAAGTGCATTTCAGACCGAGATGTAAACAGAATCATACCGAGAGGACAGAGGGGAGACAAGCTAAGGGTTCTAACTCCGGGGGTATCTAGCGCGTACGTTACTGCCACAGGCCCGGGCGCCGTTACTCGCCCAGCGCCGGGAGCAGGTCGGCGATGCTGTCGACGTAGTAATCGGGGACCAGGCCGTGCCTGGCGGGACAGCCGCTGTCCCGGTGGCCCCGCGCCTCGTCCAGCGTCGTCACCCCGGTGAGGGTGAGCAGCGTGGTGAGGCCGCAGTCGTTGCCCATCAGGATGTCCGTGTCCAGCCGGTCCCCCACCATGATGGTGCGCGCCGGGTCCACCCGGAACTCGCCGGCCACGCAGTCGAACATGAAGCGGTTGGGCTTGCCCACGATGAAGGCCTCGCGCTGCGCCGCCGTCTCCACGGCCTTCACCAGGCACCCCGTCCCTGCGGGAACAGGCAGCAGGCGTTAGGGGCTCGCACGAGCCAGGACAGAGCCGCTCAGGACGTGGGGAACGCTCTACAGGGACGGGTTGGGTGGGGGAGAGGTGGTGCACAAAGCCTGCCAGGAGGTGGGAATTCCATCCCACAGCGTCAAAAGGGAACTCCTATTCCCAAGGAAAGGATCAATATGGATTCTCTGTCTCTCAGGGGTGCTGTGGAGGAAAGGCTCCAGGACACCCAGGCTGCCTCAAAGAATCCCTGGATAGCTGGAGCGGAAGGGAAGCTCTGGAGATCATCCAGTCCAACCCCACTACAAGGCAGGGTGCCCTGGATTAGGTGACACGGGAACGTGTGTGTAGGCGAGTTTGGAACGTCTCCAGAGGCAGAGACTCCAATGACCTCCCTGGGCAGCTGTGCCAGGGCTCCACCACTCCCAACGGGAAGAAGTTCTTCCTTAGGCTGAGGTGGAACTTCTTGCGTTTTATCAACACAACACCGAGGTGCGACGAGGCGCAGAGCCGAGCACGGATACCCCACCCCAGACCCGACACCACCCCTCCACCCCCCCGCCCCGCGCACCGGGGATGCCGGCTCCGCCCTCGAGCGGCAGCCGGTGGTCGCGGTTGGTGCCGACCAGGAGGCAGTCGGGGCCGCCGCGCAGGAGGTACCGCAGCGCCTGGCACAGCTTGGCGTAGCTGAAGTGCTCGTCGAAGCCCACGAGCACGGCGCGCACGGCGGGGTCGAGCGGCGCCTGCACCCAGTCGGCGGGCGCGGGGCCGGGCAGGGCGGCGGGCCCGGGCCCCAGGTGCGGGATGCCCACGGCCTCCAGCTCCGCGGCCAGCGCGGGGCTGCCCAGCACGTAGGCGGCGGCGCCGGGCGGCAGCGCCTGGCGCAGGTAGCGGGCGGCGCAGAAGGCCGAGCTGAAGATGTGGCGGAGCTCGGCGGGCGGGAAGCCGAGGCGCCGCAGCTTCTCGGTGTAGGCCGCGCGCGTCCGCCCGCTGTTGTTGGTCACGTAGCACAGCCGCTTGCCCGCCGCCGCCAGCTTGCCCAGCGCCGCCGCCGCGCCGCTCACGGCCGCCTCGCCCCGCCACAGGACGCCGTCGCAGTCGAAGAGCAGCGTGTCGGCGTTGGCCAGCACGGCCCGCGCCGTCTCGCCCTCCAGGCGCCGGCAGAGGCGCGGGCAGCCCGCCGCCATCGCGTCCGCCATGACCGCCCCGGCGGCCGCGTCCGCCGGCCGCGCCTCCCCATTGGCCGCGCTCCGCGCGGACCGCGACCCCATTGGCCGCGCCGCCCCCCGCGCCCGCCGGCCACGCCTCCCCATTGGCCGCGCTCCGCGCGGACCGCGACCCCATTGGGCGGCTCCGCCCGCCCCGCCGGGAGCCGGCGCCGCTGTCCCCCCCCCGCGTCCCCGCGCACGTCGCCGCCGATGGCGCCCGGCGCGCTGCGCCCTCATTGGCCGCCCTGCCCGAGGGCCCGCCCCCCGCGCGCTGCTATTGGCCGGCGCGCCCCGGGGCTCGTTCGGTAACGCGTTAGGGAACTCGGCGGTAACTCGTCGGGATCTGCCCGGGCTCCGCTCCGCCGGGGCTCGGTGCTCGGGGGTCACCGTGGGGAGCGGAGGGGCCGCGCTCCGGCACCGCCCGCCAGCGCCCGTCAGCGCCCGGAACCCCCACGCGGCGGGCGCGTTCCCCGCCGGGCCCCGTCCCGTTGTTATGACGACACGGCCGTAAAGCCGCCATCTTGCGGCGCGTTGCGACACGGGGGCCGCGATGGCAACGGGCGCGGGGCCGGCGGCGCTTACGGCAGAGGCGGCCGGGCCGGGCCGGGGCGCGGCCGCCGCGGGCTCCGGGCCCCCCGCGCCCTCCGCCGCCCTCATCGGCCTCCCGCCGCCCTTCGGCGAGCAAGGTACCGCCCTCACGGGGCCCCGGCCGGCACAGCCAGGCCCGGGGACGGCGCGGCCCGCTGGGTGCTGTCAGCGGGGCGGGAGGCGGCGGGCTCTCCGTGCGCCTCGCCCGCGATCGCTCCGCTCCCCTCCGGTATCCCCGGCAGCGGAGCGGCGGTGCCGGGAGAGGCCGTGGGGCTGCTCCAGCCCGTCCGGACGCGATCCCGTGCCGGGTGCCCCGGGAATTCGGAATACCCCGATCACCGCCATCCCTTCACCCTGACCCATCCCGGTATCCCGGGGAGCCGTGTCCCGGCCCCGCTGACGGCGTTTTCCCCCCGCAGACGAGGATGACGTGCACAAGTGCGGGCGCTGCCAGTCGGAGTTCAGCTCCTTGGAGGAGTTCGTGCAGCACAAGCTGCAGAAGGGCTGCCAGCGCCCTCCCGACGCGCTCGCCGGGCTCCTCGGCCAGGAAGGACAAAAGGTGACAGCGGCTTCTCCCAGCCGGGGCTGGAAATGATTAGGATGCAACGGTCTGTTGGGTTGGAGGGGAGGGAGCAGCGCGGTTAGACGGGCAGAGCCGGCCTGCTGAAAGGTGCTCTGTGCTAGCAGGTGGTTCCTGCTGTCGAGGAGTCCATCACCGTTGCTCACATTGTTGTTGAAGCATCTTCCATAGCGGAGGAGATCAGCAACGCCTCGGCCATCGTAGGTGAGCTCTGGGGTGCCTTGGCATCCCCGGGGGGGGTCTGGTACCTGTTCCTTCATCTCTGTCCTCTTCTGCTGGTTTGGGCTGTGGGTGGGTGGGTGACACCTCTGTGCCGCTGGGATTTGGGGCGGGCTGTTCCCACAGAGAGCTCTGGGAGGCAGCCCTGGGCCAGCTCTGCAATCCTCCTCACGTCAGGATCGTGGAATAGTCATGGAATGGGTTGGGAGGGACCTCAGAGCCCATCCAGTGCCACCCCTGCCATGGCAGGGACACCTCCCACTGTCCCAGGCTGCTCCAAGCCCCATCCAGCCTGGCCTTGGACACTGCCAGGGATCCAGGGGCAGCCACAGCTGGAATCTGTGCCAGGACCTGCCCACCCTCACAGGGAACAATTCCTTTGCAATATCTATTCTAAACCTACTCTCCTTCAACTTAATTAATACAACTAATTAATGCAAATTAGATATTAAATTCTATCCCAGAAGTGCCCAGTTTATTCTGCCATGATGAGAAGGTTGCCATAACGAGTTGCAGGTTTACAATACCGTTTCTCCTTCTTTGTGCACGAAATGCTGAAACAGTAGATGGTTTGTTGGGTGAAGCTGTGTCCTGTAAAGAAGCCAACAGTCTCCCCACCTTTTCCCAGGCAGTGGGCACATCAAAGAGGTCATTGTAGCAGGAGACCATGTGTTTGAGAACCCCAATGGCCACGTGGATGGGGAGGTCAGTGAGGAGCAGGGCAGCCCCGAGGAGCAGGAGCAGGACATTTCCACCGAGCTGATCAAGGTGAAGCTGCAGGTGAACAAGGAGGGGCGATACGTGTGTGAGCTGTGCCAGAAGACATTTAAAACTGTGAGTATCCCCTCTGCTGCTGTGGCTTAGGGAGCCTTTTAGGCTGGCTGTAAACTTGGAGATCCCAAGACTCACCAACAGTGTGCTCTACTGCCTGCCACACTTCCCAGAGGGATTTTCTGCTCTCACAAGGAGCCCTGTTGTTCTTTACAGCTGAAATGTAACATCTTTAAGCTATTTGGAACATCTCTAAAGGAAATTCTTTCCCTAGGCCAGCATCCTCAAAGCTCACATGATCACCCACAGCAGCAGGAAGGACTATGAGTGTAAACTCTGTGGGACTTCCTTTAGGACAAAGGGGTCTCTGATCCGACACCATCGGCGGCACACGGGTAAGACTTCTCCAAAATAGGAGTTCCTTGTTACTGGAGCTGTCTGTGGTTATCCATTTGCCTTCCAGTGGAATTCCTTGCTGCTTCCCACGTTTAGCTGAGCTGAGACCATTGAGCTTCCCAGTGTTTGGGGTGCTGGGAGGCAGTGGAAGGTTCTGAGATAGGCACAGTCGTGTGCTGTTCTTCAGCCTGTCACACAGAGCTGATCCTGGCAGTGCTGGCTTTAATATGGTTGTTTTGATTCTTGTCATTTCCAGATGAAAGACCTTACAAATGCAAGAAATGTGGGAAAAGCTTCCGGGAATCGGGAGCTTTGACTCGGCACCTTAAATCTCTGACGCCTTGCACTGAAAAAATACGCTTCAACATGACCAAAGAAATCGTTGTCAACAAAGAGGATCTGCCATCAGGTCAGTGGTGCTGCCGGGACCTGCCTCCTGTGATAAAGCCAAACCCTCACAGCACTTGGAATGGAAATTCCTTCTGGCACCGGGTGCCCGGAGCATCCCTGGGAGTGTCCAAGGCCAGGTTGGGCAGGGCTGAGATGGTGGAAGGTGTGGAACTGGGTGACCTGTGGGATCCCTTCCAACCCAAGCCAACCCATGATTCTTATTTATGACAAAAAGTATTCCCATGGTTTTTGAGTTTATATTTTTTACACCAGAAGAAAGTAATTTATAAAGCAAAGCTATTACCTTGAAGCCGGGTGTGAACTGAAGAACGTTTGAGAATCTGGTACAAAGGTGGCATTAACAGGCACCTTGTGCTCTAAGGCAGATGTTTTTAGGGCACAGGGAGTTGCTGAGGGGTGCATTTCCCCACGTGGTTCACCCCTTGCAGGATCCTGCAGCTCCAACACAGACACAATGTCCTCGATAGCGAGCGAATCCATCGAGGCCTCCCCCGTCATCCACCTCGTGACAGATGCAAAAGGCAACGTGCTCCATGAAGTCCATGTCCAGATGCAGGAGCTTCCCGTGGTGGATGCAAAACCCCTGGAGGCAGATGTGAGTGTTGCTTGTCTCAGACACCCTCTGTGTGTTTTATGCAAAGAACATTTCACAGCAGAAGTGTCTTGGGTGCTGACAGTAACTCTTGAGTGTGGAATGAAGGGGTCCCTTTGGTTGGTTTCGATGTGGGTTTGTCATCCCTTGGGTTGTCAGAGTACAGATCCACCTCCTCTTCCTCCTCAGCCCAAGGTATCCCCTGGTTGATCTTTTAACCCCACAGCACAGCACTGGACACCCCAGAGAGAGTGACCCTCGCAGCAGCGTTGCTGTAAAGAATCGTGGATTTGCTGTGCCGAAATTCCTCTTTGTTCCTTCAGCAGCCGCATCCTGAGGAGCTGCCGTGCGAGGGGGAAGTGAACAGTGAGAACCTGCTGAGGCAGGCCATGAGGAATTCGGGACTTGTCATCGAGAGAGTGGCTGTGGAGGAGGTGCAGAAGCCGGATGAACCTGCGGCAGCTGCTCCAGAAGAGCCAGAAAACAAAGGGGTGGACATGGAAGAGGAGCCGTGTGGGGAGGAGTGTGCCAAACTGGAAGGAGCAGAGTCTGTATGTTTGTATTCCATCAACAGATGAATTTTTTAATCTTCCCTGTCTGTATTTGGTTGTGGGCAGCACTGTTGTCCTCAGGTGTCTCTGCCATTTGTGTCAGGTTTTAGAGTTAGGAAATGTTACTTCACACACGTGCTGTCTCTTTCCACAACAGAGATCTCTTTCCTGTCAAAGCTGGAGTGTTTAACTGGGAATTTGGGTAGCAATCCTAACTGGACACACCAGTACAAAAAGAAAAAGCACTTTTCCCGATTTTCTCTCCAGCAGACACCTGCAGAAAGAACCAATGGGTACAAACAATACGTTTGCTCTCACTGTAATGAAGCCTTCAATGAAGCTGCTGCCCTGGAAACTCACAGCAAGAGTCACACAGGTAGAGTTCTGCTGGGGCTGCTGTGTGACACGAGCTGTGGCTCGGACCTCAGCCACGTACAGCTCCTCTGATGAGGAGAGGCTGCGGGAGCTGAGCCTGGTCAGCCTGGGGAAGGGAAGGCTGAGAGGGGATCCCATCAATCCACACAAATCCCTCCCAGGGGTGTCACAGCGTGGTTCCAGACTGTTCAGTGACAGGACGAGGAGCAATGGCCAGAAACTAAAACACGACAAGTTCCACCCTGACGTGAGGAAGAACCTCCTTCCATGGCAGAGGGCAGAGCAGAGCCCTGACACGGCAGAGCCCTGGGACAGCTGCCCAGGGAGGGTGTGGATCTCCCTCAGGAGATATCCCAAACCCACCTGGACACGTTCCTGTGTCACCTGCTCCAGGTGACGCTGCCTGGATGATCACCAGAGGTCCCTTCCAACCCCAGCCATTTTGGGGTTCTGTGAAAGCCCACACATGTGGTTGACAATACAACTCCTCTCCTTGTCCCGGTTGTTTTTTGTAACAATTCAGTTACACCTGCACCAGATCCTCGTGCTGCGGGTTGCCTGGATCAACCACTCGTTTTTCTCTCTGTCCCTCTAGAGTACAAACCTTTCAAGTGTGAGGAGTGTGGCAAGGAGTTCACCAAGGGCTACCTGCTGAAGAAGCACCAGGAGGTGCACGTGAACGAGCGGCGGTTCCGCTGCGGGGAGTGCGGGAAGCTCTACAAGACCATCGCCCACGTGAAGGGGCACCGGCGCGTGCACTCGGACGAGCGGCCCTACGCCTGCCCCAAGTGCGGCAAGCGCTACAAGACAAAGGTGGGCGCCCCTCAGACCCCCGCCCTGCCCTCCCCAGAGCCAGGCTTTGGCAGAGGCTTTGCTCCTCACAGAGCAAACTGCCTCTTACAGGATGCCCGGAGAAGCTGTGGCTGCTCCATCCCTGGCAGTGCCCAGCGCCAGGTTGGACGGGGCTTGGAGCACCCTGGGACAGTGGAAGGTGTCCCTGCCCATGGCAAGGGGGTGGAACAAGATGTTCCTTAAGGTTCTTGCCAACCTAAACCATTCAGTGATTCGGTGATCAGAAATTCCAGAGAGCTGTTTTGGTTTAGTGGGCAAAATCTTTGTAAAACCATCACACTTCTGAAGAAACTGTTCCTTCATGTGTGGAACAAATATATAATAACAGTGTCCTGGTTCTGGCCAGGACAGGGTTAATTTTTGCAGTAGCCAGGAGTGTGCATGGCCAGAACATTCTGGTGTGGGGGAAAGGGGTTCCTTCTGTCTGTTATCAGGGAAGGTGAATTGCTGGCCTCTTTCTTGCACCCTCTGTCATCAGTAGCGTTGTTTTATCTTATTTCTGTTTCTGGTAAATTGTTCTTGCCTCAGTCCATGACCTTCACCAAAAGGTGCCTCCAATGCTCTCCAGCCCACTGCAAGGGGAGGGGGAGAGGGAGGGAGCAAGCGAGTGTCTCATGGTTTGTAGAGTCTCGGTGAGAGCACTGACTTGGGGAGTCACCACCCAAGAAAATCATCCGTGTGTCCCATAAAAGACGCCAAGTTCCACCCTGGGCGTTAAACCCTTCCCTTGTGAGTTGGCCTTGTCCTCTCTGAGCCCTTCCCTCGCCTCCGTGTGTGTGCAGAACGCCCAGCAGGTGCATTTCCGTACCCACCTGGAGGACAAGCCCTACGTGTGCCAGTTCTGCAGCCGGGGGTTCCGGGAGAAGGGCTCCCTGGTGCGCCACATCCGCCACCACACCGGCGAGAAGCCCTTCAAGTGCTACAAGTGCGGGCGCGGCTTCGCCGAGCACGGCACCCTCAACAGGCACCTCAAAACCAAAGGTGAGCGGGGCTGCCCTGGGGGGAGCCTGCTCCGGCCTTGGGTTTGGGCAGGCCTGGGTGGGAATGGTGGTGAGCCTGGATCTCATGACCCGCACGGAAGCGCGGATGCTCTGGGAGGGAGATGTCCGAGTAAAGTTCTCACCGGTAATCTGGTTCGGTGGGATTAGTTGTTCTGGGCTTGCTGCTCCTTTAGCTCCTAAGCAGGGATTGATTTCCAGACTGCTTCAGGTAGTGCTGACGGTGTTATTCCAAAGGAATGATACAAGTTTACTGGAGGAGAAAATGGACTTTTGTAGGAAATACTAAAATGTATCAGCAGAGAAGATCAACGATTTAAAACATACCCAAATTCTTCCTGTACGTTCTTCACACGTGGAAGACATTTGTCCTTGGAAACCCTGAGTGGTTTTACCACCTGAATTTACCCATGTGGTGTTTGGAATTGCACTGGAGAGCTGCTGTGCTCCTGGGCTGTTCCTTGGCTCGTCCTGGTGGGCCAGGAACCCCTCGAGTGACACTGGTCACTTGTCCACGGCGTCCCCTTGCTGGTGCTGTACATCATCTTCCAGCTGCTATTGGAGATGGTCACAAAAAATGATGTTTTTCTGGACTGCCATGCAGGTGGCTGCCTCCTTGCTATGAAAGAGGTGGAAGAAGTGATAGTGTCAGAGGAGAGTCAGTCCGCTGACAACTTGGCAGCCACGGTCCTTTCGGAAGATCCGCACACGGTTCTGGTGGAGTTTTCCTCGGTGGTGGCAGACACGCAGGAATACATCATCGAGGTGAGAAGGGGCAGCCGGCCTGCTCATAGGGAATTTGGCGCAGGATTTGGTCAGGAGAAGCTCTGCAGTGCTTCATGTTCCTGCTCCAGGCTTTTGGGAGAAGGTAAAACAGGCTCTGCCCTGCCTGCATGGCCCCGGGAGTCAGTGGGATTAGCCGTGTTTGGAAGGAAAGCACTTGGAGCTTCCCCACCCTCCCAAAGTGCTGTGTGTGCCAGGAAAAGAAGAGGAGGCTAACAGTGGTTCAGCAGGAGGCTGAGCCTGAGAACTGACCACATCAGATTATAGGCCCTCAGAAGTTTGTTTCAGCTTTCCCTCCTATTTTCTCCCATTTCTGTTTATCTTACTGTGTCCCAGATAAACTGTTGTTTCTAACAGAAGCTGCCAAGAGCAATGAATTCTGTGTTTCACTTTCTCCCCTCCATCACACAGAGCCAGTTCTCATCCCAGCAGGGTAACACAGCTCAATTATTGAGTGATACAGCTCAATTATTGAGTGCTGCCATCGTTTTTCTCCAGTAGGAGAAAAATCTGCTGCTTGGCCAAATCCTGCTGAGGGAGGACATTCTCTTTCAGTTATTGTGCATTCATTTTAAGCAGTTCCTGATAATGGGGTTGGGAGAGAATGTCAAGGAGTCGACTTCGGAGTAGCTGCTGCGTGTGGGGGGAACAGAAAGACTTGTATAAAAGATCTTAGTGAATTATATCTCGGTGATAAAATTCTTTTTACAGGAGCACAGAAAGGGAATCGTCTCATTTTGTCTTTCAGACTTCTACTGAAGACATGGAGACCAGCGAAGCTACTGAAATAATAGAGGGGACAAGACATGAGGTAAAGCACTCCTTCGGTGACAGGAGAGGTGGCGCATTCCAGAGGGCGAAGGGCTGGAATGCAGAGCCGCTCCTGCCGCTGCCCCGCGGCTGCAGGGAGAGTTGTTCTTCGTTCTCGCGGTAAACGCGCCAACGTCAGCGCAGGCCCCTGTGCCCCCGCAGGTCGACAGCCACATCATGAAGGTGGTGCAGCAGATCGTGAACCAGGCCAACTCGGGCCACCAGATCATCGTGCAGAACGTCACGGTGGCCGAGGGCGCCGCGGCCGCCGACGCCGCCGACACCATCACCATCGCCACGCCCGAGAGCCTCACGGAGCAGGTGGCCATGACCCTGGCCTCGGCCATCGGCGACGGCGCCGTGCTGGCCGCCGAGGGCGGGCTGGCCGCGCAGGAGGCCACCGTCACCATGGTGGCGTCCGAGGACATCGAGATCATGGAGCACGCGGGGGAGTTCGTGATCGCCGCCTCGCAGGAGGGAGAGGTGGAGGTGCAGACGGTGATCGTGTGAGGGAGGGCGGCTGCCGAAGGGCACGGCCGCTGCAGGCCGGGCACCGGGGCCGCTCACGGGGCAAGGGGGAATGTGCTGCGGGGATGAGGCTTCACGGGATAGGGCAGGCCTAAGAGGGGATAGTGCAGGCCTAAAATGGGATATTGCAGGCCTGAAAGGGGATAGGGCAGGGCTAAAAGGGGATAGGGCAGGGCTAAAATGGGATGGGTTAGGGCAGGGTTAAAACGGGATAGGACAGAGCTAAAATGGGATAGGACAGGCCTAAAACGGGACAGGACAGGGCTAAAATGGGATAGTGCAGGCCTAAAATGGGGTAATGCAGGCCCAAAACGGGATAGTGCAGGGCTAAAACGGGATAGTGCAGGCCTAAAATGGGATAATGCAGGCCCAAAACGGGATAGTGCAGGGCTAAAACGGGATCGTGCAGGCCTAAAATGGGATAATGCAGGCCCAAAACGGGATAGGACAGGGCTAAAACGGGATAGTGCAGGCCTAAAATGGGGTAATGCAGGCCCAAAACGGGATAGTGCAGGCCTAAAATGGGATAATGCAGGCCCAAAACGGGATAGTGCAGGCCTAAAACGGGATAGTGCAGGCCTAAAATGGGATAATGCAGGCCTAAAACGGGATAGGACAGGGCTAAAACGGGACAGTGCAGGCCTAAAACAGGATAGGACAGGCCTAAACCAGGCCAGGGCAGGCCCGAGGTGCTCTCAGTCCAAAACCAGCGCCACAAGTGAAAGCCTCGGCCTGCTCACACGGAGGAGACTGACAGGTCACTCAGCATTCTGTACAGCAGCCTCGAATTAAGGAAGATCCTTTGGGAACCAGCCCCCTCTGCCCACGGGACAGCAGTGGTCTAGTTTTTAAAAGGATCCAGAAAGCGTAGCAACTATGTGGGGTCTCACAAGGGATTATTTAAATATATGCATTTGAAACAAGTTGAGGAAACCAAACCTAAGGAGTTGTGGTGTGTGTTAAGCACCACTGAAACGCTCTCATGCCTTTAACCTCACTCCTTCCGGCCTCCCAAGGCATGGTACTGCAGTATTTCTCTTTTCTTTTGATATCCTGGACAAGTAGCCTTATGTACTGGTCTATGAATGCATCATTGTACCCTGCAATGCCAGCCAGGCTGCTCTGAGAGCCAGCCTGGGGGATGGAAAGCCATATTGTATAGGAATTTGGTTTTTTTTAAACCATATATGGATTTTTAATTGCGTATTGTACAGATTCGGCATGTAAATAAATACATTTTTAAAAATAAAGTTATTTAAAGTTCTTACTATATTTTTTTCCAATTTTTCTTCTATTATCCTCAAACAGAAGGATTTCTGGAAGGAGAGGAGAACAGGGACACTTTAATTTCCTCCCTGAAGTTAGTGCTTCAAAGCTGCAGCAGGACATGGTTTCTGCAGGTAAGATCCTGCCAGAAATCCTTTTTTCAGTTAAATGCACACAACCTGTTGTAGTCATTGTTAACAGTCACGGGTTAATTGTTTCCCAGAGAAAGAGACTCACAAGGAAGATGCTGCTTCCTCATAATTCACAGGAGCTCCGTGTTAGCCCTTCCCAGAGAGAGAGATTGGCTTTGGGAAATGGACCCAACCCCTGTAATTGGGCCAGGGCTGAGCTGGCCCTGAGTCTCACTGAGGGAGGAGCTCAGATGATGCTCTGCTGAGGCACCAGTGTGTGAATTCTGCAGTAATCTCCTTCCAAAATCCGTCTGGGGCAGCCAAGCCCGCTGCTGTGCTAAAATCTTAGAAAACATTGAAAAACGCCCAGAGAAACAATAACAGCTTCATGTTCTCTTCTTCCTTTCCAACACTGTAGGAGGGTTAAAGATTTCCTTTAAGTTCCTCCAGATCCCTTTTGAATAAATGTTTTTGTAGACGAGGGGTCTGTCGTGAGGCTGCGAGGGGGGATGGCGGGAACCCCCAAATCTTCGGGATTTGCACCATTCATTGGTGGTTTGGTTGGTGAGGGCCAGATACAGACTGAAGGAGCAATATCCCCCCAGGACCAGCGTGAGCAGGAGGACAAACCCCAGCATGAAGACAATCCTAGGGAAAGCCAGGAAAAGGTGCTGCAGAGAAAAAGAAAACTCGGTTAAAATAGGGGAGGGTTGAATCCCACGAGCACTGCACAACCCCGGCTGGAATGCACATCCATGTGCACGTGGAGCTGCAGCTGCATTCCAAGGTGCTGTGTCCTGCTCTAACACCTCCACAAAGGTTCCTCAGGGACTTTCAGCTGTTTCCTAAATCAGCTGGTCATTGGAATGTAAATTCCTCCTCTATGGACCAGATCTGCCGGGTGACAGATCCTGGAGGCAGGAATCCGTAAGGACGGGAAGTGCCGTGAGAAAAATCCCCCACTTTGGAAGCATACAGCAGTGACATTTTTCTAAATCTAATTACACGTGTAAAAACAGCTAAAAACCTGCAGCCTGTCCCAAAACCCTGCCAGCCTCCCCCAGAACGTTTCACAGCACTGACCTGGACGAGGAAGGAAACCCCCACGGGCTGCTCGTGTCCCCGGGCATCCAGGTAGGTGCCGTGCGTGACGCTGGAGAGCAGCAGCACCCGGCGGAGGAACGCAGCCGTGACAGCAGCGACAGCGGCGGCGGTGGCCGTCAGGGACAGCAGGTACAGCAGGAACACGCCGGCGTTGCCGGCCCCGATGCAGTTGTTGACCCACACGCAGTGGTGGTCGAAGCGGTGCACGCACGTCCTGCAGACACCTCCAGGAGGCAAAACAGGCACTTCATCCCTGAGTAAGGGGTTCGATCTTTAGGTGGGGTTTTTTTTTTTTAAGCTGAAAGTGCGTGGGAGTTGCAGTCGGGGTTTAGCTGGCGGCTTTTGAAGCGAGTAAATTTAATTGTGTATCCTAAGAAAAACAAGGTATTTCCTCTTTTATTCACCAGGACCGCAGCTCCAAGACTTTGGTTGCTCTGACAGTGCTGGCAAAGCACCTGAAAGGTGGAGATTGCTGCTCCCACCTTTATTTTAGATGTAAAAAGAGGCGGTGGACTTCTCATCCCTGACAATGTCCCAGGTCAGGCTGGACAGGGCTTGGAGCACCCTGGGACAGTGGAAGGTGTCCCTGCTCCTGGCAGGGGCTGACATGAGACGGGCTTTAAAGATCCCTCCCAGCCCAAACCATTGCAGGGTTCTGTGACTATGAAACAGCAAATCCCGATCTCAGGTCCTGACAGGTAATAATTTCTCATTTAGATTCCAGCTGCTCACCAGATCAGCTGTTCCTGACCCTGAATTATCCCTCAGAACTGGTAATTTCTGTGAGAAGGAACAGCGCCCAACCAGCTCCACGGATGGGCAAATGCAGCTGGGACCTCAGGAAAACAAACGCAGCCCTGTGAGCACTGAGCTGGTGACAGAACAGCTGTAGTGGGAACGGCAGCTCCCTGGGGAGAATTCCCCTGGGAAGGTTTTACTGCCATGGTTATCGAGGAGTTTCAGATCCTTACTGCAGTGCTTGGACCTGGCTGGCTTCTCCACGGTGCACGTGGGACACACGAGGCCTCTCTCAAACAACACCCCATCATAGGCATAAACCTTAACCAGGGACGCAGCATTGGATTTTGTCACTGTACCTGCGAAAGGGACAAGAAAGAGAACTAAAAAAACGAGATTTGTAGCATTTTTTTTTTCTGTTTTCAAAGAGCACGAGCGTGGTCTTACCAGGATTGGCCCGGGAGCAGAGCAGGAAGCAGCCCAGGTTCCCAGCCAGCAGCAGGTAGGGCAGGAGCAGGAGGAGCAGGTGGAACTGCAGCTCCCAGCAGTACACAAACACTTCCCAGGTGTACTCCCCGAACACCGCAGCCTGCAGGGCTACGTGCAGGACCACGAACAAACAGCTCCTGGGAAGGAAAGGGGACGGTCTGCTCAATGCTCAGCATCCTGATTAACAGGTCAAGTACACTCAGAGGTGATCAAACGCCTTCCAAATGCAAGGAGACACCTCTTTTAGGTTTTCAGGCCAGCTTGGATTGCATATTAATAGTGTTTTCTCCATCCACTGGCTTCTCCTCCTCTTCTTCCCACATACACTCCTTTAAATATGTCAGCTAAATTCCCTGCTTTATTCACATGTTCTTTGGGTTTTTTTTTTCCCTGTCAGTACAAAGTCTTATAATCACTTGCTGCTGACAAAATATGCCACAGCAACAGGCCACAAAACATTCTGCCAAAAGAGAAATCCCCCAAAATAATCTTAAAAACTCAGCAATAATGTAACCAGCAGTTAGAAAAATAAGGGTGGCAGGAGGTGGGCAGTGGTGAACACCAGTTCCAGAGTATGTGGAGATTCCCAGTGTCCCCAGAACCTCTGACAGTGTCACCTCTCTGTGTCGGGCTGTGTTGGAGCAGAGGATCAGCAGAACGGGCAGAAAACACCCCAGCACTCCCCACACAGCTGCAGATTTACAGCCCTGAAGTCACGGTCACACCGAGCTGCTGTCCCCACAGAAAAGGGATTGAAATCATTCCTGAGGCACCAGAGTTCACAGACACCACAAAATCCACCTGAATCCCGCAGGCTGCACGCTGGCAGCTGTGCAGCTTCCCCCTCAGCCACCTGGACATCCCGGCTGCTGGACTGAGACTAATGGGATTTGAGGGAGAGGATGGAGACTGAGAGTCTGTGTGCCTCCATCTGCAGCTGCCAGAGAGGCTGTGGTAATTCCTGTGGGGATGCAGGATCCCACCAGTGTGACCAACATCTGCTCCTGAGCCACATTATCTCCATTTGTCAATATGTTCAAACATTCCAGGGCACCACCCTCTAAACAACGAGCACGCAAGGGAGAGACAACAGCGTGGCAAACCTCAAAGGGAATCTGTAATCCCTGCCAGGCATCCCAAATGGAGACAGAATATCTAAGGATGATGCTGAGAGCTCTGATGGGGGCAGGAGATCCCAACGGTAACCAGAAAAAGGAGAAAAACCAGTGAAAACAAATGCCAAAGGTATAAAAGTGCAATACCTTGTGTGGAAGAGCCTGTGCAGTGCCCGGTGTGTCACCCTCTGGAGCTGGGTGGGGATCACCAGGGACAGCACCTGAGGGAAATGGAGCTCTGTGTTACCTGGCCGTCACCGCTGCCTTGGGGCAAGCTCGGATTTAAGCACAAGTCCCTCATCCCTCAGCTCTGGACCTGCACAGCCACAGCACCGGGGAGGAGGCTCCTCTTCAGGGGCACCTGAGCTTCCCACCACAGAATCAAAGGTGGGAGAGACCCTCAAGGTCATAAAGTCCAGCCACAACACATGGAATCAGAGAATCCTGGAATCACTCGGACAAGCCCTTCGAGTTCCTCGAGTCCAACCTGGGCCAAATCCCCGCCTTGTCCCCAGCCCAGAGCACTGAGTGCCGCCTCCAGAACACCTCCAGGAACGGGCACTCCAAACCTCCCTGGGCAGTTCCAGTGCCTGACCCCCTCTTTCCACGAAGAAAGAAGAGAGGCAGGAATGCAGCTGGGCTTTTCCACGTGGGACTGAGGTTCCACGCTCCCAGGAGCCCCCCAGGCCCAAACAGACGTATCTGGGTTAACGTGTGACAGTTCTAAGGAGCTTAGGTGGGTGCAGGGTGGGGATGGGTTAAGCAGGGGATAGAACTGACCAATTCCCCAGCTACAATATGCTCCATCAGCCCATCTGACAGATCAAGGGGAGATAAGCAAAGGGATAAAGCCCGTGGCCTCCAGAAGACAGAGGAAAAAAATCCACGAGCCGGCCGTAAAGCCCCCAAAATCCAGTTTCTCCAGCTGCAGCTCTGCCCCAGCCCGATGGCTCCATGTCTGATCGCCGTGCTGAAGGAGGAACCTGCCCGTGCTCCCTGAGTGGATCCCCGAGGCAGGGGTGTGCCTGCGGAATTGTCTGGCTGGGCTGCTCCGAGCTGACACATCTCTATAGCAACACGGCGCAGGAATTAGAGAGGCTGAGCCTATTTCTAGCTGACATGGAAGGAAAATATGCAGCGAGAGCTTCTTGCCTCAGAAGTGAAAGACCAGGAGGCAAAAAGCATATGCGGAGCTGAGAAGATGCTGAATATTTTGGTGTGAACTGGCACGCCTCAGCTCCGCACTTCGAGGGACGAGTGTTTGTAAAAAGAAGGGTTTTTTTTTTCTCAAGTGTGCTGTAAAAGGAAACACAACCCAGCAGAAAAGAACCTGCAGGAGACCTCAACACGCTGCAGGCTCATGCCACGTGCCCTCAGCTGCCCTCCAGGCCCTTCACCACCCTCGTGTCCGTCCTTTGGACGCTCTCGAAGAGCTTCAGACCCTTCTGGGGTTTGTACTCTATTAGTCCTTATCCTGTAATAATTTATCTTATATTGTGACCTTACATTTAGCATTGCTTGTATTTACAGCCCAGGTAAAATATTGATTACATTCACACGTATTTATTTCCCAGGCACAGGTATTGATTAGATTCCTCCAGACAGTGGCTTCACACCGCAGCAGTAATTTAATTGCTGCTGTTTAAACACTTCATAGCAGCAGCTATTAAGATATGGGAGGGAAAAAAAATCAATTTCTCTGCACAGTGTGTCTATAAATCCAAAGGAAGGATAATACCAGTAATAAAAAAAGGCTGTCTGAACTCCTGTGAACAGCATTAAATATAATTTACATTTAAGTGATAACTCTCTCATCCTTTACCTTCCAGCAATATTACAGATTTTTTTTTTTCCTTTTCATTCAGACACAGCCCAACAGACAGAAAAATGAACTGGTGCTTTTCCAAGTCCCTGTTTTTACAATAAAATGCCAATTCTTAATCCTCTTTTAAAGCTCTTCATTCCTGCCTCTTTCTTAGTGAACAAGAGCCTACAGCATTAGTACACACATTAAAGAGCTTCCCCTAAAATATCTGCCACCACTTAGAACCCTCTCCCCTGTTTTAACCCTCAAAGCTTTTTCCTCTCGATGGCAGCAGCCAGTACCAAAAAACTGCAGAATCCCGGGGCCTGATTCTCATTTAATGTTCCAAAGTTGTGTTGTGGTGCTGCTGAGGACGGCGCTCCTGGCGTGGAGAGAAGCTCCATCCTCACCCCACACAGGCACAGGCTGGGGCAGGAGCTGGGGCACCCAAATGATTTTTATTACCTGCTTGGGCAGGATTTAATCATCTCAGAGGAAGATGATTCAATCCCACTTCCTTGAAGAGCGGGCATTAAAACAGGATGAAATATATCACCACTCTAACCACACATACCGGGGATTTTTGGGGGAAGGTGGTTTGGTGTTTTTTTTCTTTTTTGTTTTTGTTTTGGGGGTGGTTTTTGGGGTTTTTTTTGAGAACAAATATAGCAGTCACACTAATTTTAGCCGAACATGGCAGGGCAGGTTACCAGAACGGGAGCTGATCATTCCATCATTCCCCGGGGAGTTCCTCCTCTCTCTGCAAGCCCAGCGCTTTACCTGGCTTGCCCTGTTGACGCTCCTTGCGAGGAAGCTCTCCTTCCTTGCCGAGCAGAGGCACAGCAGGGCGGTGAGGGCCAGCACAAAGCTCAGGTAAATCAGGAAGAGCGTCAGGAATTCCATGGCGAGCCCTGGAACGGAGCAGGAGCAGCTGTTGGACCCCTGGGTGCCCGCAGCTCAGGGATGGGGCAGCCCCAGCACTGCGGGCAGTGCTTTATCTGTCTCTGTCTGCGAGGGCCAGGGCAGAAACACAGAATCACAAAATCCTTTAGGCTGGACAAACACCTCCCAGCTGTGCCCCGTGCCCACCTTGTCCCCAGCCCGGAGCTCCGAGTGCCACCTCCAGACACTGCGGGGATGGGGATCCAAACCTCCCTGGGCACTTCCAAACCCCGAGCGCCCTTTCCACGGGGAAATTCCTGCTGCTGTCCACCCTGCCCCTCCCCTGGCCCAGGCTGAGGCCGTTCCCTCTCCTCCTGTCCCTGTTCCCTGGCAGCAGATCCCAAATCCCCCCCGGCTGTCCCCTCCTGTCAGGAGTTGTGCAGAGACACAAGGCTCCCCCCGATCCCCATTTTCTCCAGGCTCAGCCCCTTTCCCAGCTCCCTCAGCCTCTCCTGGGGCTCCATTCCCTCCCCAGCCCCGTCCCCTTCCCTGGCCAGCCTCCAGCCGCGGGGGCCCGGGGGTCAGGGCGGGCCAGGTCCCGGAGCAGCCGCGGCCGGCGGAAGCGGCTCCTCCCGGGCGCTCCCGGCGCTTCCAGCGCCCTCCGGCGCCGCGGCGGCCCCGGCTCCGGGCTGCGGGAACCGGGGCGCCAGCGCGGCCCCCGCTCCTGCGGACAGCCATAAACCCGTGAAAACACCGGCGGAACGGGCCCGTGAAGCCCCGCGGTGCCGCAGCCCCGGGCAGCTCGTTACCGTGCGAGCCCCGCGCCGCCGACGCGCTGCCTCCGTCCCCCCGCAGCGCCGCCACCCGCTGCCCCTGCCCGTCCCGTGCCGCTCCTCGGGAGCCGCCGAAATTCCCTTCAGGGTCGTGGCCTTTGCTGGAGTCTCTAAAGGCAAAATTCTCGTGCTTCCCCGGAGCTCTGAGCGCGGTATTCCCGTGTGACCCGCACCCTCCTTGTCCCACCGTGTGCCAGGCGAGGGGGGTCCGCTCCCGCACCTGCCGGCTCCCACCCGGGGCGGGGATGAGGTGGGAGCCCGCGGGATGCAGCGCTGTGCCCGTCCCTCCGTGCTGTCTGACAACTGAAACCGCCCGGGGCCGATTGGGTTACGGTGCCTGCCTGGAATTTGCCAGAGAAACTCGTCCGCGCCACCGATCCAGAGGCTCCCAAACTGCTGGGATGGTTTTCCCAGCTCTGGGCCCCGCTGTGCCGCTGGCTGGAGCTCGGAGAGCACAGGTAAGCGTTCCAGGGATGCTCCAGGAGCTTAGGCCAAAGAGGACGAGAATCGTCTTGGTGGGAGGCAGGAGAGGAGCTCGAGTTTCAGGAAGAGTCTCTTTTTTCCCTTGGTAAGCCCAGTGCACGCACTTGGGCCCCCAGTGCACCAAACGGGACACAAGAGGGAGAAATGCAGCCAGGATATTCCTGGGACACGGACACCCGGGTCCTGATGGAGGATGGAGGGAAAAGCCCTTTCCCCCCATCCTACTGAGACAGCAGAACTTCTGCAGGTACAGGAACAGCTTGGGTCGCTGGATGTCACCTGGCAGGGCTGGCGGCACAGAAGGGGCTGGGGGAGGTTTATTTGTGGGGGGGACAGGCAGGGTCTGTGTGCCACGGCCCCTGGGCACGGCCAGGACAGGAGCTGCAGCGAGGGCCACCACCCTGGCACTGGCGCCAGCACGACGGGGAGCTGGTGCACTCCCGGCGCCCTTACAGGCTGTGCTCAAGGAAAACCAGGCAGCAAACACCTGGGCAGAGGCTGAGGCTCAGAGGGATGGAGATCATTCAGTCCAGGCGCTGTGAAAATCACTTAGAAAGTCTGATCTGGTCCAAGTCTGGCAGAAGGTCTTAATGGAAACCGCCTCCTTTCATTCGGGATCCCAGAGCTCAGTTCTTTCAAGGATTAAAATTTGATGCCAGATTTTAAAATGTTCAAGTCAGTTAAAAATGGAGGGAAAATAAGCAATTACCTCACTGGCTTGGGAAAAAAAAAATTAATTGCAGAATTAATTGCAGTTTTGACTGTTTGGGCAGGGAATAGTAACAGAGGCGCAATAGTTTGTAGGAGCTGTGTGTGTCTGTGTCAGCACGGGAGGACAGATGTCCCAAAGCCTGGGGATTGCTGCTCAGAAGGAGATTTGTGCAGGAGAACCTGCCAGAAAGGAGCTGGAGAGGGCAGGAGGAGCAGGAAGAGGAGGAAGGAGTGGGTTTCCATCCCCTGGAGCAGTGACATGACCACAGAGGTCCCGAGCAGGAGGAAGAGCCTCGCCACATGGTGCTCATCCTCAGGCTGTGCAGAGCAGGGTCCCACAGCTCTCCTTGCTCAGGCTGTGCCCAGCCCGGTGCCGGCTGTCCCGGCTGTCCCGGCTGTCCCGGCTGTCCCGGCTGTCCTGGCTGTCCCGGCTGTCCCGGCTGTCCTGGCTGTCCCGGCTGTCCCGGCCGTCCCGGCTGTCCCGGCTGTCCCGGCTGTCCCGGCTGTCCTGGATGTCCCGGCTGTCCCGGCTGTCCCGGCTGTCCCGGCTGTCCCGGCTGTCCCGGCTGTCCCGGCTGTCCCGGCTGCCCTGGCTGCCCTGGCTGTCCCGGCTGTCCCGGCTGCCCTGGCTGCCCTGGCTGTCCCGGCTGTCCCGGCTGTCCCGGCTGTCCCGGCTGTCCCGGCTGTCCTGGCTGTCCTGGCTGTCCCGGCTGTCCCGGCTGTCCTGGCTGTCCCGGCTGTCCTGGCTGTCCCGGCTGTCCTGGCTGTCCCGGCTGTCCCGGCTGTCCCAGGGAGGTTTTCCCACCCCGTCCATCGCTGCCAGCAGCTCCGTGCCGGAGCCAGAGAGGCCGGATCTCTGGCCCGTGGGGAGATGCAGACTCCCCTCCCGCTGGTGCCGCAGCAGGACGTGTAATTCCCTCAAACCTCTTAGCGTGCTAAGCCCTGGCATCCCTCAGTGCCGAGGAAGCCGAGGAGAAAATCAGAAATAGCGGCTTAAGGGGCAGTGGGTGCCAGCGCGGGGGGCTCTGCTGCCGAACACGCGGCTGCTCCCCGCCCTGCGCAGCCCCGCACGGAGCAGCCTGGTTGGGGACAGCTCTCCCGGTGAGCCCCAAAGTCCTCGACCCCCAAATCCCTGCAGCAAACCTCGTGTGGGTTGCATTCGCGAAACCCCCGCGTCTCGCTCACCTGTGCCGCCGAGGTCCCGGCGCGCCCGGGCGCTCCCGGCGCCGTCCCCGCTGCTCCGCGCAGCGCTGTCGCCTCGGATTTGCCCTGTGGGTAAAGGATTTCCCTCCACAGACACTAATCTCTTTTCCCTCCTTCCAGCTCCTAATTCCCCCCAGATCTGCAGGCTCAGGTCAGCACCGGGCTCAGCCAGGGCGAGCACGGCAATTAGTCTGCCCGCGCTCCTCTGCGCGGTGGAAATAAAGTTAATTAGGAACCGAAAAGGCCAGAAAGACCTCAGTGCGTGTCTGGCGCTGAGCTGGAGCAGCTGGAAGGGCGCAGGGCTCCCGTAGGAAGGCCGGGAAGGGGCAGCCACTCGTGCCCGCTCTGTCCCGGTGCCACGGCAGCCGTTCCACCCACCCCGGGCCCCCAACCCCGGCGGCTGCAGAGGACGGGGGAGCCGGGAAAATGCTCCCAGGAGGCCTGTGGCTGCATGGGAAGCGCTTCCAGGGGTGATGGAGGAGATCCAAGAAAGCCTCGAGCCCTCGGCGGGACAAATCTGAGAGTCCCCGGCTTGCCTGGATGGCGGCGGAATTCTGTAAGTGCTCAGCCGAGGGGCGGCGAGGTGCAAGGGCGTGCGGCTCCCCGCTGATCTGCCGGGCTTTTCCCTGCCAGTGGTCCCGTGGGACCATCCCAGCGCTCACTGGGCTCCTGCTGGAGCTCTCGGAAGTCGCGCTCAGCAGCTCCGGGGATGGGGTTTGGTCGCAGGTGGTTTCATCCCGCTGCTGCTGGGCTTGCCCTGAGCTTCACCCTCGGCTCTCCCCCTCTGAGTCTCAGTCTCTGTAAGGTGATTTGCCCGGGTAAAACCGAGTTTCGTTTCTGTAAGCGGTTAGTGTGCGTTCAGTGACACGGACGGAACAAAGACGGGGGTGAAAAGCATCTTCACAGACAGCTGAGATCAAAGGCAGAGGAAAACCCCGCGCAAATTGTTTTAGTGAGCGTCAGCGGACAGTGCAGGCGCTCGCACATCGCAGAATCGGGGAACGGGAGGGTTGGAAAGGACCGTGGTGAGCTCATCTGGACAGCACAGCATGGAAAGGGCATGGAGTGCTCTGTGCCCATCAGCTGGCAGGGTTCACCTCGGGCAAAGACGACTCCTGCAGATGTTCAGGGCCCGTGTGCCCGATGTCTCCTTGAGCATCCGTGGAGCCAGTCCAAACCCCCCGCGTGAGCCAAACAAATCCTGCTGAAAGCATCACCCTGCCATTTCGGGATGCTGCCATCAGGACAACCCATGCACGGGACTGAGAGGGCACAAAGAAACGATCCTCAGAGAGCTGAGAGGAACTGGCAAATTCGAACGGATTTGCAGTAATTTTGTAGCTGCAGACAGCTAAAATATTGAGCGTTGAGAAGAGCTGGTTAAAACCAAGCTGGTTTAAGTCCTTGGATCACTAATGTAACATGTCAGAGAAATGAACGAATCATTCTGATAGACAAATAAATACACGAGGATGCCCAAATGGGGCTCCTGGGGAGAGGGGGTAGGCGTGTGCCACAGGTGAGACCAGGGCTGTGCCACGTGTAGCCCCAACCTTCACAGCCAACGTGCCCTCCTCAGTGGCACCGCCAGCAGCCAAGGACAGGGTAAAAGCTGTTATCTGAAGGAAATCTAGAGGAAATGCAGCCTCTTGGGGCCTTTCTTCCCTCAGCGAGGGGGACACAGCACACGCCGTAACCCCCACCCGACGGGCTCCACGCGGCACCCACAGGAACGACCCCCGAGGGTGGAAAAGCCGCCGCAACTCCGCTCTTTCCCCGCTTCTCTTCCAGTCGCAGCCATGCCGGCAACCAACCAGGGCTGGCCCGAGTCCTTCGGGTTCCGGATAAGCGGCTCGGGGCCCTGCTACGTCCTGTGGGTGCAGGAGGGCAGCAGCGCGGCGCTGGCGGGGCTGCGCCCGGGGGACGAGGTGCTGGAGATCGAGGGACGGCCCGTGTCCTCCCTGGGCTGCCAGGCGCTGCTGGGGCTGGCCCGGCGCTGCGGCAACGTCCCCCCGAGCATCGGCGTGGTGTCCCGGCTGCGGCGCGCCCGCATCCCCCCCGGGCCCCGGGGATGCTTCGGCTTCGAGCTGGCGAGCGAGAGCCCCCCGCGAGTGGCCAGCGTGAGCCCCGAGTCGCCGGCGGCGGCCTGCGGGCTGGAGCCGGGGGATTACGTGCTGGAGGTGGACGGGACGCCCGTGGAGCTGCCGGAGGCGGCGGCCGCGCTGGTGGGGTCGTGCCGCGGGCGATCCCTGCGCCTGGCGCTGCTGCGGCCACAGCGCGGGGACAGCGCCGGGGACGGCGGGCGCGGCACCGCCACCGCCCGCCGGGACGGGAGGCAGAAGGCGCAGGAGTTCAGCAGGAAGGTGAGCCCGGGGTGTGGGACGAGGGGCAGGGGCGCTGGGCACCCCCTGTGCCCGGGGGGTCGGGGGTTCCCACCTCCAGCCTTGGCACACGGCGGGGGAACGCTCCCGGCTTGGTCGCGGGGCTGGGGTGCAGATTTGGGGGATGAAAACCCCAGAGGAGGGTCCGGCAATTACCTGGGAGAGCAGAGGGGTGCTGCAAAGGGCTGGGAGGTTCCCTGGGGCTGGATGGCCCCACGTTCCTATTCCCTTGCACTGTAAGATCCTGCTCTGCTGCGTGCCGGGATGCCCCTTCAAAGTCCGGGCCTGTCACCCCACAGACATTTTAGCTCTTATTTTGTTGCAAAAGGGAAAACATCAGTGCGGTTACATCTTCATTGGGCTCCTGAAAACTTCCTAGTGGGTGTTTTACCAAACACCTCGCCTTGTGCTAATTAAAAATTTGATCACAGTTTGTTTTTTTTTTTTTTTAAATCTTTCTAATTTCCATTTCAAAGTAGCCTTTTAAAATGCTGTTATGAAAATAACCAGACTGGTAGGGCTTTTTTTTTTTTTTTTTGATCCCGAGTTAATACAGAAACAAGACATCCATAAAGAGGTTTGTGGGTATCAGGCGAATCCCCTCGGTCAGCTTCCCCATTAAAGATTCACAAATACCCACTGAGGTTTGGATTCATGGGCGTGGGAAACAGATACCTGCTGATTACAGGAGATTAATGAGGAGGAGCCGTTGTTCCTCCGTCTCCGAAGTCTCATTAAGCCGTGTAAAAAAATTCCTGGGTGATCACAGGAGGGCGAGTTTGTTGCGGGCTCCCCCGTCAGCACCTCTGTACCCCCGCTCCCCAGCCCCACGCAGCCACCCGGGCCAGCCCCGAGCAGCCTGGGCAGGAGCAGGAGCGCAGAGCCCACGTGCTGCTGGAGCGCTGCTCAGCTGGCACGGCCTCTCCAGGGCGAATTCACAGCGCAGATGTTTGAAGCGGCTCCGGTTTCTCTATCACGTAGAAACCCCTAAACCCGGCGGGGTGTTTCACCCCCTCCTTTTCCTGGGCCCCGGCTCTGCTGGGTGCCGTGAGCACCCTGGCGCTGCCGCCCTCCCGCTGTGAGGCCGGGAGGTCGGAGGGTGCTGCTGGTGTGTATTTCACACCTGCGCTGCCCACGGGTCACCTTTTCCCAGCCTCCTTCCTTTGGGTGAGCGTCCTGCCCGGCACAGCGGTGCCCACGGCAGCGGCACTGGGGCAGGGCTGGAGCTGGGCTGTGCCAGTGTCCCGGCATCTGGGGGCATCACCGGGGCGCTGCTCACGGCCTCGGGTCCAGGGCAAAGTCTTCTCTTGTCCCCGGTGTGCTCAGAACTGGGAACTGCATGGCGGGGGAGTCCCCATCCCTGTCCCACGAGTGTCACCGAGACACACAAAGCAGCCACACACAGACAAGCGGTTTTGCAGAGCAGAGCTTTCTCCGTCCAGCCCAAAAGCTGAAACCAGGTGGAGAGAGAGCCTCTTTGTTTTATTTCTTACTTTTTATACATTTGTGGGTCTAGCAGAAGATTGGCTTCTGGGGTTTTTCACCCCTCAGCCAAGTGGCTAAACCAGCTGTCAGTTACAATTGTTTTCAGGTTAGAAATATGCAAACAAAGGACAGAGAATGAAAAACAAAGGATTTGTTTATGTTACATCTGTGGGAAAAAGGTAGAAACTGCTCTTAATATTGTACAGTAACTAAAAAGATCTGACTCCATTTATGAAAATCAAAAAGGCTATAAAAAACTCAGAAGAACCAGGGTAACACACGAGTCCCTGTACGTGGCACTCTGGGCCGGGTGAGAAGTTGGGCATCGGGCACAGCTTGGGCTCCACGGTCTGGGAGGTCTCTTCCGACCGAAATGATTCTGCAACTCCCCCCCCACCAAACCCTGCAATCCCAGCCCAGGCAGAGGTTCCACAGCAGCCTCTGGGATCCCTCAGAGCACCAGAGTCTGTCAGTGCTGTGCCGGACCTGGGCACGGCGCTCACCAGCCCGCCCCGGGGACGCTGCTGCTGGGGCTGCCCCGCATTTGGTAACCCTGAAGTGGTGCCGCTGCCGGGAGCCCCAGCAGTGCCTGCACAGAGCCAGCGGCACTGGGGGGCTCTGCCAGGGCCCCGGTGCCCGTGCCAGCTCCCCGGGGAACTGCCAAGTGGGACAACACCTGGAAAAAAAAGGCTCTTCCCCTCTGCTGGCAGTGCCAGCGCGGGGGTGCACGCAGAGCCCTGTGAGGGTGAGGGGCTCCTCTCCCCTTCCTGCAGTTAAAGCCTGCAGTTAAACCTGCTGGCAGCACAAAAACTTCACCTTTCAGGAAAACCCAACTCACACACATGTACGGAGACAGTCACAGGGAGTTCCTGCATCCCACACGAGAGGTCCAGGTGAGGAGCCAGCTCCCACCGCCCAAGGACAAAGGACAAGCCCCCAGTGCGAGAGGAGGTGAATGAGGGTCCCGTGAGGGTAGCTCTGTCGATGGTAATTAGCTAATTACCGCCTGTCCCAGCTGGAGAGGATGGGACAGTGGCTGGGAGCTCTCAGTGCTGTTTCCAGGGCTGGCACTCACCTCCGTGTTCTGTCTCCCCATTCCCAGCAGCTTCCCGCTGCTGAGAGCAGGACAGAGCTGCCCAGAGGGATCAGGGAGTGAAGCACAAAGCAGGGAACTCAAACAGCTCCAAAAGCCCATTGCAGCATCCTCTGCCAGGCAGACTCCAGACCGATTCCACCCCAGCTGTGCCACTCCCGCGGGGCCACTGTGACCCAGCAGAGTTCGGGAGTGTGGGGTGCCACCACCGTTCCGGTGGAACGTTTGGAGCGGCAGTTCCAGGGCCACGTGTGAGAGCACGGCAGTGCTGTGTCCGAAGCGCCCCTGTCCTCCCTCCACCTCGGCCGAGCAGGGAGCGGGACACGCTTTCCGTGTCACGTTTTCCCACGGTTCCACGCAGTCCTGCTCAGCGCCCCTTCCCTGCCCCGTGCTGCAGGTGCACGCCGTCCTCGGGGAGCAGCCGGAGCTGAAGGAGAAGCTGTTCTCCGCGCTGAAGCAGTACGCGGCCGAGAGGAGGGTGGAGCGCCTGGCCCACGCCCTGTGCGCGGCGCTCAGCCAGGAGCCCCACCAGCCGCTCTTCGACAGCATCAGGTACGAGGGGCCACGGCCACACCGCCCTGGAGCCACCAAACCGCGGCTTCCCCGGCCTGCCGCTCCCGGGGGAGCGCGGCTGGGCTGGGAGGGTCCTGTGGGAAGGGGCTGGGGGGGTCCTGTGGGAAGGGGCTGGGGGGGTCCTGTGGGAAGGGGCTGGGAGGGTCCTGTGGGACAGGGCTGGGGGGGTCCTGTGGGAAGGGGCTGGGGGGGTCCTGTGGGAAGGGGCCGGGGGGGGTCCTGTGGGAAGAAGCCAAGCAGCTTTCCAAGCGCCGGCTGAGCCAAGCGTGGTGGCATCTCAGCCCAGCAGCGCTGTGCCCTCCTGCCCAGGCTGTGTGTGGTTCCTGGATTTGGAAGGGAGTTGGGGTTAGCTGCAGAGTCACTGGAGACACTCCAAAAGCCTGGCCAGAAAATAACCCGAGTTCTGCAGGGTGGGAGCTGGTGCGGGCGAGGGCTCGGCCAGCGCTGCCAGCAGCTCTGGAAGTGCGGGGCTGGGGGGTCTCCACTGGGGCCAGGGGCTGCCCGGGGTGCCAGGGAGTGCTCACCCATCCCGGGATGCCCTGGCAGTGCTCTGCTGGGGCTCTGGAGCCCCCGAGGTGCCAGGGAGTGCTCACCCATCCCGGGATGCCCTGGCAGTTCTCCGCTGGAGCTCTGGAGCCCCTGAAGTGCCAGGCAGTGCTCACTCATCCCGGGATGCCCTGGCAGTGCTCCATTGGGGCTCTGGAGCCCCCGGGGTGCCAGGCAGTGCTCACTCATCCCGGGATGCCCTGGCAGTGCTCCACTGGGGCTCTGGAGCCCCCGGGGTGCCAGGGAGTGCTCACCCATCCCGGGATGCCCTGGCAGTGCTCCATTGGGGCTCTGGAGTCCCTGAGGTGCCAGGCAGTACTCACCCATCCCGGGATGCCCTGGCAGTGCTCCATTGGGGCTCTGGAGCCCCTGAAGTGCCAGGCAGTGCTCACCCATCCCGGGATGCCCTGGCAGTGCTCCGCTGGGGCTCTGGAGCCCCCGGGTGCCGCCAGTGCTGCCGATCTGCTGCTCCTGGGCAGCGCGGCCGGAGCTGGGGCTGGAGCTGCTGCTGGCACCACACGTGGTGGGATTACAGCCCGGCTGAGACCACGGCCATTAAGGAATCAGGTCTCCATCTGGCCTCGCTCCGGGCCCAGCTTTCCAATTCCTGCTCTAATCAGAGGAATGGCAGGATATTGCCGTTTCCATAACAACGTCCCCGTGCGGGGTCTCCGCCGCCGCCCGGCCATGGGGAGGGTGGCGGGGGTGGTTTGGGGGCTCTGGCCGTGCAGTGTCCCCTGTGGGTCCCCAGAGCTCTGCACACCCGGGGACGGCAGGCACAGACCCCTGCAGGGCGCAGAGGACGCCGTCAGCTGCCCGCAGTCACCTTGTCCAGGTGCCCCTGCCCAGGCTGTCCTGTCCCCAGGGAGCATTCTGGAGGGACCCGACCCGCCAACAGCTGGAGCCGGGGGCAGGGATGGATGGCAGCGAGCCAGGCCTGGGCCATCACCCCAAACTGAATCAAAAAAATCAACCCCCACCAGTCACAATTCCGGAAAATTCTTTCCCCCAGCAAGATCCATGGAAATACCTCGGATGCCTCGGGTCTCCCCTTTGTCATCATCCCTGGGGAATTATACGGGATTACTTCCCCCCGCAGAGGGGATTTCAGTAAGTGTCCAAATCTTCTTCCAGATCCAAGCCCCTCCGTGGGGGGCACAGCAGGCTCCCCCCAGGCTGTCCCCATCCCAGCAATCCCTGTGCCGGTGAGGAGAGCGTGGCTGGGCCCGGGGCTGCCATCCAGAGCTTGCCCCATGCCCAGCCTGGGATGCCAGGGGCAGCTCTCCGTTATGGCTCCCCAAAACAGCGTCGAACCCCCTGATTGCCCCCTGCCCCCGTGGGAAAGGTTAACGCCAGGGCTGGGCCGAGGGCCGCCGTGGATCTGGCAGCTAATCGGGGTTTAATGGAAATGAAATATTTAGCTCGGGGAAAAGATTGACTGTCTAGCCTTAATGAAATGAAGACAAGGAGATAAATAAAAAAGGTGCCTCGGGGGCCAGGTTTCCCAGCTGTGGGTGCTGGGGGCAGTGCCAGGCGTGCTGCTGTGCCTGATCCCAGCTGCCGATCCCGGGGTCTCTCTCTGCCAAGCGAGAGCTGCCCCTGCTTTTGCTCTCCCTGCAGGCGGTGAGCGGCTCCCCGGAGCCCTGGTTTCGGGGAGCTGTGGATTCCTGGGGTGGTTCCAGGCGGCTCGGTGTGTCGGTGACAGAGGAGGGGTCTGGGCTCTGTGCCCTGAAGCAGCAGCCGGGGCTGGGGAGGGGCCGTGGGGGGTGCACCAGGGGTGTCGCGGTTCCAGCGCTGGCTCTGGGGTGGGTGCAGTGCGGGGGTGCTGGTGTGGCCGCTGTGCTGCCCTGGGGCACAGGGCAGCTACCCCGGGCAGTGATGTGGGTGCAGCCTGGGCAGAAGAGCCCATCAGAGCTGACCCAGCATCCCGGGGCTTGTCCTGTGGGGTCACCCCAGGGAGGACTTGGCACCTCGGGAGTACCCATGGGGCGTCCCTGTGAGCCGTGCCCAGCGCTCCAGGGACTGTTCCCACCGGAGTCGGGGACAGTCCTGCACACCCCGCTGATCTCCTCCACACCCCGAGGAGCCTGGAGGAGAGGAGCCCTGGGAGGGCTGGGATGAGCCACCAGGACGGCAGTGCCATCGGCCAGGGACCGGCACGGCTGGGGGCGATGCCAGCAAGGCTCCCTGCCGCTGTTCCGTGCCCCGGGCCGGCGGCTGAGCCGGCGTGGGCACACGGTGGTGGCAGGCTGCGTGTGCCCGTCCGTGTGTCCCCTGTCACGCAGGGCCAGGCGCCGCTGCGTCCCCGTCTCCCACTGACCCTCGCGCTGGCCTGATTGGATCTTCCCTCTGCACCAGCCGTATTTATTTTTGCGCTGCTGCCGCTGCCGGCTGTCCTCTGCTGTCCCCTCCCCTGCTGTCCCCTCCCTGGGCTCCCCCCGGGCTCTAACGCAGAGTGCTGCGGCTCAGCGCAGCCCCGGACCCCCGAGGCAGCGCCCGGATCCACCCGGGGCTGCAGCCGCGCCTCCTCTGCCCTCCAGCCGGGCTTTCCCAGTATCGGATTTATTATTTTTTTTCCCCCCCTTTCTTTTTATCTCAAATGGATTTCATCCCATTTGCCCAGAATTAAGCTCCTGCAGATTTTAATTTGCTGACCTTTTTTTTTTTTTTTTTTTTTTTTTTTTTCCCGTCTGCTCGGTTGTGAATAGCGGGGATAATGCACGTGCTGTGCCGGGTCCTCCCCGCTCCCTTCCCCTGCCCATATGGCTGATGTGTGCAGGCAAAGTGCACAGTTGTAGTTCTGCCCGAGGATGCTGAAATCCGCCTGCCAGGGGCGAAGATGAGCTGCCTCGGGTGAGTAACGAACGCGCCTTTCCCGGGAGCCAGGGAAATGGGTTTAAATCAGGTTAATTCTGGGATGTGGCAGCCCCCGGCGCTGCGAAAACGAGGTGCGCTGGAAGTTAATTAACTCTTAGCGTCCGGATTGCCTCGGAGCTGCTCCGCTCACGGGCTCCGCCAGGAGGGGGAGGCTCCAATTTGGGTTATTCCATCACCTCCCGCAGCAGAGCGCGGGTCTCACGGCGGGGTTTGTCCCCTCCGCTCCCCGCGCCGGGGCTGCGCAGGGGACGGGTTATTTTGGGCTGTCCGCTCTCTCAGGGATCACGTCCCTGGGTGCTTCTCCAATTTCTGAGCTGCTTTCAAACCAGGGCAGAGCCGCCGCCGGCGCTGGCGGTCCATCCCCGGGCTCCGGGGGCAGGAGCCACCCTCGGAGCCCAGGGGGACACGGGGGATGCTCCTCGGTGCCACCCAGGGCTGCGACACTCGCTCACCCCCACGTCCCGGGCACCGTGTCCCTCTGCAGCGCCTGTGCTCCCGGCGGTGCCGTGCCAGGGATGCTCCCGCCCCTGGCAGCACCGTTCGGGTTAAAAACATCATTTGCAGTCGAATTGGGAGGAAATTCAGATCCCGGCCTCCCTCCCTGACCCGCAGTGCTGGGAATAACACCCGGCTCTGCTGGTCACACAGTTAACAACACCCTGTCCTGCCAAACCCCATCCTCGGGGGAAAACCCCGGCTCTGTTCGGGCCGTGAGATGCTGTCCCGGGTCTCCTGTAGGCCGTGTCGTGCCTCAGGGCTGCGGGTGGGACACTTTGGAGCGGTTTGTTCTTCACTGCTTTGGTCCGGCTCCGTTTGCTCCCGGGGAAAAGCCGAGGGGAGCCGTGCTGGGCTGGGCTGGGCTGAGCTGGGCTGGGCTGGGCTGAGCTGGGCTGGGCTGGGCTGGGCTGGGCTGAGCCGGGCTGGGCTGAGCCGTGCTGGGCTGAGCCGTGCTGGGCTGAGCTGGGCTGGGCTGGGCTGTGCTGGGCTGGGCTGGGCTGGGCTGGGCCGGGCTGGGCTGGGCTGGGCTGGGCCGTGCTGGGCTGGGCTGGGGCCGTGCTGGGCTGAGCCGTGCTGGGCTGGGCTGGGCTGAGCTGGGCTGGGCTGGGCTGGGCTGGGCTGGGCTGAGCTGGGCTGGGCTGAGCTGGGCTGAGCCGTGCTGGGTGGGCTGGGCCGTGCTGGGCTGGGCTGGGCTGGGCTGGGCTGGGCTGGGCTGGGCTGGGCTGGGCCGGTGCTGGGCTGGACTGAGCCGTGCTGGGCTGGGCTGAGCCGTGCTGGGCTGGGCTGGGCCGTGCTGGGCTGGGCTGGGCTGGGCTGGGCTGAGCCGTTGCTGGCTGAGCTGGGCTGGGCTGAGCCGTGCTGGGCTGGGCTGAGCCGTGCTGGGCTGAGCCGTGCTGGGCTGAGCTGTGCTGGGCTGAGCCGGGCTGGGCTGGGCTGGGCCGAGCCGTGCTGGGCTGAGCTGGGCTGAGCTGGGCTGGGCTGAGCCGTGCTGGGCTGAGCCGTGCTGGGCTGAGCTGGGCTGGGCTGAGCCGTGCTGGGCTGGGCTGGGCTGGGCTGAGCCGGGCTGGGCTGGGCTGAGCCGGGCTGGGCTGGGCTGAGCCCGCTCCCATCGCGGCCGTCTCTGATCCCTGGCACAGCTGAGATCGCTGCCCATCGGGGGCTCCCTTATTACGGGAGAAATTCCAGCGAGTTGGGAGAGTTAATAATGCTCCCAACACGATCTATTTGTCTCAGCTTGGTTTTCACGGCAATAAAATCACTTGGCGTGTTCCCGTATTAAACTGCTCCAGCCATCTGTGACCGGCCCTGGATCAGAAATTTCATTTCAGCCATTAGGATTTATATATTATGGGTTGTGCTGCTTCCGTGCTTCTCAATCCCCTCCATGCACCCACTTCCCAGCTCTTTTGGATGTGGATGGAGCATGGGAGATCCCCCGGTTCCCTGATGCTGACATAGACACTGTCCTCCTGTCCACAGTCCTGGAATTCCCACTGGAAAACCACCTGGATCACAGGATGGTAATGGAGGGAAAGCAGGTCTTGTTTGCTTCCATTAAAAGAGAAATCCTTAATCTGGTATGGCCCAGCATATGCTCAACTACATGGAAAAAAAAAAAAAGGGAATTAGGGCAGCAGGGAACAGAACGTGTCACCAGTGAGACAATTGGGAGCGAGTTCCTTTTTTATTGGCGGAGTTCAAATAGGTCATGACCAAAATGCCTCGGTGCGAAATCTCCTGATAGCAGATTAAATTCCTTTGGCAAATCAAACTCCGGCTGGGATGCAGATGGGATCAGCCTGGCCCGCCTGCACCCTGCGGGAGCCACAGCTCGTATTTTGGGAAGGGGTTACTTGGGATGAGGTTTCCAGTGTCCTAAAGGGAACAGGGAAAGCAGAGTGGAGCTGCAGGAAAAGCCTTTCTGGGGGCTTCTTTGAAGGTCTCCGTGTCCCCAGAGCTGTGGGACTGCCTGTCCCTGCCAGGACAAGGACAAAGCCACCGGCTCGTGGCGCACAGCGTGGACTGGGCACAGGGACACTGGATTTGGGACAGCTGAGGGCACCCTGGGGTGCTGAGGGGGAAGGGAACCCGCAGGCAGGCACGGGGTGTGGGTCTGCTCCGGGGGGGACTCTGGTTATTGGAGCTGGAGCAGGGATGTGTCAGGAGGGGTTTGCGAAGGGCTGCGAGCGGCTCCCAGCCCCGGCGCTTGTCTGCGCTCCCCGGCGGAAAAGCGCCTCCGTTCCTGGTAACTGGTGACAATGGGGCCATGCGTGAAACCTCTGCAGCCGGATGAGGGATTGTGGAGCACGGGGAGAACGGGAATGCAATCCCAGCTCCGCGCTGCTGCCGGGCTGGAGCCGGTCCCGCTCCTGCATGAGGCTCTGGAGGCTCCGGAGCCGTGGGAGCTGCGGGGGCTGTGACCCCGTCCCGCACACACGGGTAGATGAGGCTGGAGAATTTTGGGGCTCATAAGCAGAATTCCTGTTCTGGGGGTGAAGACAGAAAGAGTTTTCTCTCCCAGATTTTAGCATTTAGCCGGACCAGCAGAGCGTTTCGGGACTGAGAGCGGTTTCCACAGCACAGTTGTGGAAATAATCCAAGTGTAGCTCAGTGAATTTTAATCCACGCTGGGACGTGTTTTTCTGCACAACCGGCAGACTCAAGGTCAGGTCCTTGCCGGTTGTTTTGGGGCTAAACCACGCATTTTCCATGTCTCCTTCCTTTGCTGCTACCTGGGGGTTGCGTGTGGTGTTGGCAGCTCTGGGAAGCTTCACGTCCTCTTCATCAAACGCCAGCGCTGTGCTCAGAGATGGCGTTATTTAAATTAAAGAAGAGTTTCTCTTTTATTCCGACTGAAAAGCGCTGCTGTGTTACCCTGGGGGTAAAGGATGCTCCGTGCGGGGGTTTGGGCCCCCGGCTGGTCCCGGCGCTGTCCCGGTCCAGCCCGGCAGCTCCACCTCCCCGCCCCAAACCCGCACCGCCGACGCCGTTCGCCTTTAAGGTTTCTCACCCCTTACTGCAGCACGTAATTTAAACACAAGCACTTTAGAAGTCAACTAATTAGCACCAGGGAGGCATCCCCCCGGAGTTCGGCGCCGAGCCGTGCCCTCCTTTCTGCTACGAGATCCTTCCAGCTGGAAATCACAGCGCCCGCAGTTTTTCTAGGGGAAGAAGGAGGGTCGGTGCCTGCGAGCCGGGGCAGAGCCGGGCAGAGAGGGCAGGACCGGCTCCGGAGCCCGGCGCAGGCGAGCGGGGGCTCCCGGCCGATGGTGAAGCCGCCGCCGGGGCTGGCAGCGCGGCGAGGCCGTGCCCGGGGCCGGGGCAGGAGGAGCTGCGGGCGCTGCGGCCGCGGTCCCCGGGCACGGCGGAGCTCGGGCTGCCGTGGGCGTGAGCCGAGCCCGAGCCTCGGCTGCATGAGGATCTGAAGCGTCTCCCTTTTTTGTTCCCGCCGCACCCTGACGGATGGGGAAGGACCGGAGTTTCTCCCGGCATTTTCGGTACGTGTCGCTGCCCCGCGGGTGCCCGGAGCCCCGCGGGAGTCCCAGCCGTGGCTCTGCTGTGTCTGCGGGCTGTGGGGACCCTGCCGCTGCCCCGGGCCAGCCCTGCCACCGCACGGCCCTGCCAATCCCCCGGGCCAGCCCTGCCACCGCACGGCCCTGCCAATCCCCCGGGTCAGCCCTGCCACCGCACGGCCCCGCCGCTGCCCCGCGCCCTCCGCGGCACCGGCTCCCGGGATCGTCGGGCGGGGAGCTGGGGTGGGAGCGGCGGGGAGAGCCCGTCTGGGGCTGCTTTGTCTCCAGGAGTGTCGGCCAGCTCGGGGGGGATTGAGGACCTGGGGCTGGGGGTTGTGATTGGAGCGAGGCCCGGCGTCCCCCTCGCTCTCCTGGCTGAGCAAACTTGTGGCAGCTTCATCCACCCCAGCCAGGCTGGAGCCACCCCTGCTGCCCTCCCAAGGGGACACAAACCGCCCCTCCGAGCTCCAGCACCTGGGTGGGACTGTCCTGGGAGCTCAGTGACCCACACAGGACACGTCCAGGTGGGACAGGGACTGTCCTGGGAGCTCAGTGACCCACACAGGACACGTCCAGGTGGGACAGGGACTGTCCTGGGAGCTCAGTGCTCCTCTCAGGACACGTCCATGTGGGACAGGAACTGTCCTGGGAGCTCAGTGCTCCTCTCAGGACATGTCCAGGTGGGACAGGGACTGTCCTGGGAGCTCAGTGCTCCTCTCAGGACATGTCCAGGTGGGACAGGGACTGTCCTGGGAGCTCAGTGCTCCTCTCAGGACACGTCCATGTGGGACAGGGACTGTGCAGAGCACGGGCTGGGAAATGAGGGAGGCAGCTCCCAGCGAGGCTGGGCTGCAGGAATGGCACTGTCTGTGCGAGGTTGGGCAGCCAGTGACCTGGGAGCTGTGCAGTGGGAGCGTGGCACAGGCTGAGGGGTGCCCAGCACCCCGAAGGGAGCCCCGAGCAGGGGCCGAGGGCAGGGACGGGCACAGTGGCGCTCTGCCACCCTCCTGGCCGGGCTGCTTTGGGGTGGGATGAAGGTAAAACAGCCCGGAGTACCTGGGACCTTTCCCGGCCTGGAAAATGCCCAGAATTCACATCCATGTGTTGGAGCAGACTGAGCTCTCCCGAATGAGTGCGGAGGCGGAGGAGGAGGAGGGTGGGTGTCCTGGGGCTCAGTGGCACCGGGCATGGCAGCGGGCACCGGGCTCAGGGATGGCTGTGCCTTTCCCATCCCCTCTCCACAGCAAGCAGAGCTAGGGCTGACCTGGAGCACCCGAGGAGGAGGAAGAGGAAGGCACAAAGCTGGCACTGCACAGCCCTGCCCCTGCCTGACCTCCACAAACAGCGTGGGCACATCCACGCTCCGTGAATCCCGCTGGGATTTGCTGGGAGAGGGAAACCCCAGCTGGGTGCAGCTCCCTGGTACCATGCCGGTGGGCAAAGGCAGGTTTATCCCGTGGGATGGCAGGACACTGCGGAAACAGCCACAGAAACTGTTTTGCCCGCTTTGGTGGGATTGTTTGTAGCAGGAGTCAGGTCTCTCCTGTCTGGGCACCGCTGTGCTCCAGCACCGAGCCAGCGGGGAGCAGTGCCCCTGCCGGGTCCTGGGCCGGGTCTGGAGCTGAGCTCCCCAGCCCAGGGCTGAAGCAGAGACTCGTGCAAAGTGGGACAGCTCTGCTGGAATGAACAGGGCTGATTTAATTTGGCCAATTAAATGGGATTGTGCTCATTTTGCCTGTGAGGAGCCCGGACTTCTCCCTGGTGGGTGCCAGCCCGGGGCAGAGGCTTGGGGGACACACATCCTCCCCTGTCGCACAGGGTGAACTATTTATTAGCACAATTTCACTCTTTTCTAGTTGCTGCTTAACCACAAATCGCCCGTGAATCACACCAATGCCTTACTCGTTTTAAATTGTCACCAAATGCTCTGCGTGAGCATCTGCCAGCCTCGGGCGCCTTGTGCTCTGTCTTCTCCTGCACCAGCTCTTGTTTTGGGTTCTGCTGTCGGCTGGGGGAAATAGAGATGCCCTGATCCCGGTAGGTTTGGGATTTGAAGCCTCCCCTCCTCTGTCTCCAGCCAGGTTTTTGCGTTCCCTTGGTGAAGCTGAGGGAGCCCTGTGGGATCCCCTGCCAGCCCCAGCTCCGTCCCCCTCGGAGCCGCTTCCTCTGGGTCCCCGGCAGCAGTTTGGCCCAGCTGTGCTGCGGTGGGACGCGTGTTCCCCAGGCAGCCGGGGCTGTGCTCACACCCCTCCGGGCTGCGGTGACGCCGGGCCCGTGTTCTCACACCCCGCGAGGCGCCGGGCGCTAACGACGCTGCGCTGCCGAACCTCCCCAGATTACTTTGCCTAACGAGCGGCTGCGGCTGCAGGAGTTGCTATAGAAACACTCGGAGATGACAGCTCCTCCAGAAGCCCCAAAATGTGCGAGCAGAGGGGAGGGGAAGGTGAGCAGGTGTCGGCGTCTGGCTGCTGTGACCAGAAAAGATGAGAACAGGAAAAGGAAAAGATGAAAGCGTGTCTGCCAGGGTTCTGGAGCTCACCTCGGCCCAGGCGGGAGCGGTGCCTCCTCCCTCCCTCCTGGGGTCCTGCTGTGCTCTCCCCGAGCATCCTCTGAGCGTCCTGGGGCTCCTTGCAGGGGAGCAGAGGCCACTTGGCTGCTCCTGCCTGGCAGAGGGGGGGACCCGAAGCAGAGCGAGTTCCCAGGGGTGTCCCCTTGCCTGCGGCATCACTGTGCCCGTCCCTGCAGCACCATCATCTCCCAAGGGGCACGAGGCTCCTGCCTGGCAGTGGAGGGAGCTGGAATGTGGGAATATTCAAGGCTGGAACCCAGGAGAGCAGAGTCTGGGGCAGGAGATGGGGAGAGACCTTTTGAGGGTCCCAGAAGGTGCTGGGGAAGAAGCAGGTCTGGAGGAGAGGTTTGACATCATTGCTCCAGCAGAGCTCTGCATGGGATGGGGAAGAGATGCAGCTGGTGTCCCTGGTGTCCCAGCTGGTGTCCCCAGCACCCCTGGTGTCCCCAGCAACCCGAGTATCTCCAGCACTCCCAGTGTCCCCAACATCCCCGGTGTCCCCAGCACCTCTGGTGTCCCCAGCACCCCGAGTGTCCCCAACATCCTGTGTCCCCAACATCCCTGGTGTCCCCAGCACCCCGGCTGTCCCCAGCACCCCTGGTGTCCCCAGCACCCCGGCTGTTCCCGACATCCTGTCACCCAGCACCTCTGGTGTCCCCAGCACCCCGAGTGTCCCCAACATCCTGTGTCCCCAACATCCCTGGTGTCCCCAGCACCCCGGCTGTCCCCAGCCCCGTCATTCACAGCTCTGCGAGGGCCGAGGCCAAGCGCACAGGAGGAGTTCCGACCTTTCCCTCCCAGGGATGCCCGGATCCGCAGCTCTGTGCCGCAGCTGCCTCGGCCCCGCTCCTCACTCTCCTCCCTTGCCTCGCCCCCCCAGGATTTTCATCCCCAAGAAGCACCGGCAGCGCTTGACGAGGTGGTGTCGCAGAGCCTCATCAGCAAACTGTGCCGCTCCAAGAGCGAGCACAGCAACCGCCTGCGCCGCAGCCGCAGCGAGGACCACCAGGAGCGGCTGCTCGTGTCCACCCGCGCCAGCTCCGTGCCCCGCAGCCACGAGGAGCTCAGCAAGAGCCTGCGCAAAACCACCTCGCTCATCACCAGCAATGTGGCCTCGGGGGCCGCCCGCAGGTAACGCCTCTCCCGGGGCCGGGGCTTGTGCGGAGGGTGGGATGGAATCCGGTGTGAAACCCTCCTGGGGTCAGGATGGACCAGGAGCTCTCCCTCGGCAAGGCTCGGGAGGCTCTGTGCCCCTCGTCCCAGCTCCGGGGCATCCTCGGCGTCCCCGCAGCTCTGCAGGGCTGGCTGGGACGGGCTGGGGTGGGACGTGTGCTCCTTGCTGGGTGGGATGCAGGCGGTGCCGGCAGGATTCGGGGTACCCAGGGGTGCCGGCAGGATTCGGGGTACCCAGCGGTGCCAACAGGATTCGGGGTACCCGGGCGCAGAGCAGACTGGAAGGAGGAAGGAGCCAGGCTGGGGTCGGTCTCTTTTCCCAGGTAACAAGTGACAGGATGAGAGGAAACGCAGCAGGGGAGGTTCAGTTCGGCTATCAGGGAAAATTCCTTCACAGCAAGGGTTGTCAAGCACAGTCACAGGCTGCCCGGGGCAGCGGTGGAGTCCCCGCTGCTGGAAGTGTTGAGGAAATGGTGAATCCGGCACTCGGGACAGGCGCCAGTGGTGGACACCGGGGTGCTGCTGGGTTCCCAGCTGGATTTCGTGATCTGAAAGGTCTTTTCCGACCCTACTTTTCCCTGGTTCTCCGAGCCGTGCCCGGCCCTGCCGTGCCCCAGCAGGTGTCTGTGTGGAGGCTGTGGGAGGAAGGACAGACAATCCCTGGAGCACGGGGATTAACCCACTTCCCGTGCCCAGACGGCCAGACCGCGGAGCTCCTCCTGCAGCCGGCGGGTCCCGCCCTGGGGCTGGGGAATCCGGGGTGTCCAGCTCCAGCCCACCCTCCTGCCACGACGATCTTCCGTGTGGCTTGTCCAAAATCCACGCCCAGCACAGCCTCCCTCCCTGCCAGCGCAGGATCTTGCTGGTTGGAAATGATCTCAGTAATTCCGCCTTCCCCCAGCTCCCTGCAGGAGCAGCTCCCAGCTCCAATCAGCCTCCCAGCAGGGAGATTTCCTAATGCTCCTTCCAAAATTTCCTAGAGGAATTTAATTCCTCTCTCATCAGCCTACAAGACCTTTGCTCCCTGAACCACATTGTCTGTCTAATTCTCTGTAATAAAGAATCACAGACTGGTCTGGGTTGGAAGAGCCCTTAAAGATCATCCAGTTCCAACTCCCTGCCTTGGAGGGTTGGAACGAGATGATTTTTAGCTTTTATACATATATATATATATATATATAAATCTATATATTTATCCCATATTCCACTTTAAATCACATTTGAAAGTTATTTTGGTATCAAAGGCGACCTTGTGGGGACATTTGGAGTGTTGAGGATTTGAGCACCCAGGAGAACCTGGGCTACCAGGGCTGTGGAGGGGCTGGGGAAGGGAACAAGGACTGCCCTTGGACCCTGAGGTCCTGTTTGCCTTTCTCACCCACAGAACTGTGCGGGTTTATAAAGGCAACAGGAGCTTTGGCTTCACGCTCCGTGGCCATGCCCCGGTGTGGATCGAGTCTGTCCTGCCAGGTAAGAGCACGAGATTCGGGGGATCACCTATTGATCTCTGGTCTGAGCTTGAAATGTGAAGTGCTGTGTGCTAAAGAAGAGCAGAAGGGGCTTTTCCGAGGCTCGGTGATGGAGTTGTTCCAGTGGAATAACGAGCACCTTCCGTACAATTCAGATTGGCTCTTTCCCACTCCTTGTTCTGAGAAGTGGGAAATGTGTTCAGTGGCGATCCTGAAATGACAGCAGTGTCCCCAGGGCAGACGGGGTGCTGCAGCCAGCTGGGTGAACAGCCCCAGCCCAGGCAGATAACCCAGGTTCAGGGGGTGGTGCCCTGCCTGGGGCTGTCCCTGGGCCCCCACCCCAGCCAGGGGTGCTGCAGCTGAAGCCCCTTTGTCCGTGTGCCTTTAGGGAGCCCGGCGGAGAAGGCTGCTCTCAAAGCTGGAGACAGGATCCTGTTCCTCAACGGCCTGGACATGAGGTAGGAGCTGTGCAGGGCACCCAGGGCGGGCACCAGGGGCCGGGCACACGCTCTGCTCGCTCTTGGGCACGGGAAACCGCAGCCGTGCGCAGGGCTCTGCCCTGTGGGACAGCTGGGGACAGCTCCTTCAGTGCTCCTGTACCCAGTCTGGCTCCAAGAGGAGCATTTTGCTCCATCCCTGCTCCTCCTCTGAGTTCTCCGTGCAGGACAGTTTAGATAACCTGAGTTCTGACTGCAGCCTGCCCCCAGACCCCAATTTCAGCCATTCTGGGTTAATCTCTATGTGTTAAACAGCTGAGGTTCTGCTTTGGAAGGCAGCAGAGCCCCATCCAGCCCGTGAATCACTCCCACAGCGGGATTGTGATCATCAGAGCCGCGTGGGAACCCCTTTTGTACCCAGCAGTTGGTTCTGTGCGCTGTTTGTGCACCAAAGCAACGGGACCAGAGGCACTCGTGCCCCTCTCCGTGCAGGGCAGCAGCCCCTGTGTCCTCGGGTCCTGTCTGCATAAAAACCAAGAGCAAAGGGTTAGAGGAGGCCACAGGACAAGAGAGAGCGATGAATATTTAAAGGTTAAGCTGATGCTGCTGCTGTCAGGGCTCAGGTTCTCACGTTTCAGCTGATCCAGCGAACTGTGGGCTGATGCAGCACAGCCGGAAAGCAGAGACCGGGTCGAGGATTGTCCTCTGAGCCGTGCTTCTGGCAGGCATCGTCCCAGCCCGGCCCACACCCTTCTCCAAGGGCATCCCAAGAATTTTTCACCTACGAAATTACACTTTATATTCACCTTGCATTCTCTTTTCACGCGGAATTAGGACAGGCGAGGACAGACCTGCAGCGCTGTGTCATTTAAAGGAAAAATCATTTTCTGGGTCTGGGCGCAGCTCAGCTCTGCCACGACACTCCTGAGGTGCCCACAGGCATTGCCACGGTTATTCCTCGGTGCAGGCAGAGCCCGCTGATGGGGCAGGGTCCAGGCTGTCCCTCGGGAGGCGGCACAGGGAAAACCACGCAAAGATGGAGAGGATCCAGGGAATCACAGCGGGCCCAAGCCCCTCTGGCTGCGATCAGCACCAGGAGGCTTTTCCAAGATAAATGAAGGGATTCGTTTGTGAATCTGATGAATGAAGGTGTGTCCTGAGCGCTCTCCTGGGGCTGGAGCAGCTCTGAGCGGGCTCTCTGTGCCCGCAGGAACTGCTCCCACGACAAGGTGGTGTCGATGCTGCAGGGCAGCGGGGCCATGCCCACCTTGGTGGTGGAAGAGGGCATCGTCAACTTCTCCAACGGTAAGAGTGCAGGGAGGAGGGTCTGGCGAGCAGAAACCCCACGGCAGCTCCCGAGCTCCAGCTGTAGGAGGGAATTGCCCAGCGCCTCCCCAGGCTGAGCAGGTTTGAGGCGCTGCCCGGGGGATGCTCCTCTCCCCAGGGCACGCGGCCCTTTGCTTTGCGGGATCCGGCTGGATCTCGGGCTTGGCTGCTCTCCGGGAGGGCTCATCCTGCTGTGCGGCTGTCCTCGCTGTCCCCTGCCCGTGTCCTTCCTGTGCAGCGTGCGCCGTGTCCGTGTCCGCAGTAACCCGACCCCGGCGGCTGCTCCGGGGCTGCGCCGAGCCGTGCAGGGCTGTCACCGCGCTGCAGGGATCGATAACTGGTGCTGCTGCTGGGGAGGGGAGCTGGGGCTGTCTGGGGCAGTGCAGGGTGTCTGGGGAGGGCAGGACCCCCGGGCACGGTGCCCTCCACAGCCCATCCAGTCGTTCCAGCGCTCCCGCTGGACTGAGTGGTGGCAGCAGGATAGATGCTGAAAACCTTATTCCAAAACTCCACGGCTGGAAATCGTCTTTGCAGTCTGGACCATATGGATGGATAGATCTTTTTCATCCGTGCCTTGTGGTGGTAAATGTTTTTGCACTGGGTGTTAGTAGAGTAAGCTCTCCCGAGCTGCACGGCCCACCCGTGATGTGTGCTGGAATAGCATCCGGGATCCATCCCCACAGAGGAGAACCACTCCCCGTGGTAACGGAAAGGGGCTGTCCTTAAATGCAGATTGGACTAAAGAAATATGATTTTTGTGTATGGCGTGGTAAGGAGAAACATCCTTGACCAAAGATTGAGCTTTCCCTGCGTAATTAAATTCGGCACAAAAAGTCATGCTTACAGAGCCCAGGATGTCCAATTCTTCAGGTTCAAAAGATGCCTTGGGAAGGTGAGGAACGCAAACATCTACTGGGGGCCAGGGATCCCATGTGGATGACCCTGTGAGTGAACCTCTGCCGATCTCTGCTGGAATTGGCCAATTCCAGAAGAGCTTCCCAAACCCCGCGGAGGCTGGGGGGTCCCTGTGGCGTTGGGCTGCTGCTCCATAGTGCACAGACCCGGGAGTCAGGGGCTGGCTCTTCCCTCTGGAGCAGCAGTGGACTCCCCTCAGCCCCACGCTGGAGGCCCTGGGATGCCCCAGCTCATCTGCAGGTGCACTCAACCCAACCCCAGCAGCTCCCTGCTCCACAGAGCCACAGCAGAATGGTTTGGGGCGCAAGGCACCTTAGAGATGTTCTCATTTCACCCCTCTGCCTTGGGCAGGGACGCCTTCCACTAGACCGGGTTGTTCCGAACCCCACCCAACCTGACCTACTGCCGGCACTCAAACCGCTCCACCGCCCTCAAAATAAACCAAGGAAAGACGGAATGTTTTGTTTTGCAGACTCTGACTCTGCTGAGCCCCCGAGCAGCTCCTCGGCCCTCACCTCCCTGCAGTGGGTTGCAGAGATTCTCCCCTCTAGCATCAAGATCCAAGGAAGGACGTTCACGCAGCAGCTGGAGCACCTGCTGACCCCGCCCGAGCGTTTCACCGTCTGCAAGGCGCTGGAGGGCTTCTTCCAACACCGGTAACTCCGTGGCCAGCCCCACCTGCCCATGGGGCCCCCCGGCCTGCAGCAGCGCCCGTGACCAGTGGTCGGTGTCAGGCACAGGCAGACCTGGCCTGGGGGGCTGTCACACCGGCTCTGCCGTAACAACGGGCTCTGCCGTCACACCGGCTCGCCCTCACACCGGCCGTCACACCGGCTCTGCCCTCACACCGGCTCTGCTGTCACACCGGCTCTGCCCTCACACCGGCTCTGCCTCACACCAGCTCTGCCGTCACACCAGCTCTGCCGTCACACCGGCTCTGCCCTCACACCGGCTCTGCCCTCACACCGGCTCTGCCGTCACACCGGCTCTGCCCTCACACCGGCTCTGCTGTCACACCGGCTCTGCCGTCACACCGGCTCTGCCCTCACACCGGCTCTGCTGTCACACCGGCTCTGCCCTCACACCGGCTCTGCCGTCACACCGGCTCTGCCGTCACACCGGCTCTGCTGTCACACGGGCTCTGCCGTCACACCGGCTCTGCTGTCACACCGGCTCTGCCGTCACACCGGCTCTGCGTCCACACCGGCTCTGCTGTCACACGGGCTACTGCTGTCGATAGCACCGGGCTCTGCTGTCACACGGCTCTGCCGTCACACACCGGCTCTGCCGTCACACCGGCTCTGCCCTCACACCGGCTCTGCCGTCACACCGGCTCTGCCGTCACACCGGCTCTGCCGTCACACCGGCTCTGCTGTCACACCGGCTCTGCTGTCACACCGGCTCTGCTGTCACACCGGCTCTGCCCTCACACCGGCTCTGCCGTCACACCGGCTCTGCTGTCACACGGGCTCTGCCGTCACACCGGCTCTGCCCTCACACCGGCTCTGCCCTCACACCGGCTCTGCCGTCACACCGGCTCTGCTGTCCCTCTGTCTCCAGGTTCCCCACCCTGGGCACGAGCTCATCTCAGTCCAGACCCTTTTGGTTTTGGCTTCTTTAGGTTAATTTGGTCACCTCTCATCCCCCAGTGCAGGCTGTCTTGCTGCCTGGCTGTCCCCGACAGCCGCAGATCCTGTTCCAGATCTTTCAGTGAATCTCTCCACGTTCCATCCTGGTCTCCTCACTCTTCCCAGAATCTTGGCTGCAGCATTCCTTGGTGGCTGCACGGGAATGGCTGTGGCTGGCAGAGCACATCCCCCCAGTCCTGTGCAGGGACCCAACCACATCCCCTGGCACACTCCAGGTTTCATCAGTGACCTCGTTTCCTGCCCTTGCTTGGTCCTCCAGCAGTGTTTTCTCAGAGGCTGTCATGGAATCATGGAATGACTTGGGCTAGAACAGACCTTAAGGACCATCCAGTGCCAGCTGTGCCATGGCAGGGACACCTCCCACTGTCCCAGGCTGCTCCCAGATCTGTCCAGCCTGGCCTTGGGCACTGCCAGGGATCCAGGGGCAGCCACAGCTGCTCTGGGAATCTGTGCCAGGGCAGAATTTCATCCTCTTGCAGCTGTTCTATCCTCATGGGATGGGGTGCTCAGCCCTGCTATTCCCAGCAGCCCCTTTCCCACGCTACACACCAACACCAGACCGAGCCTTTGGCCCCAGGAGCTGCCAGCCCAGACACCCTCCCTGCTGCATTTCTCCCTCAGCCTGTTTACCTGCAGCTGGCTAAAATTCGAGCCTTTCCAGGGCTTCTCTTTGCTTTCTGGTGCTCTCCCACCCCTCTTACCCATAAAATCAGGGAATTAGGCTGGAAAAGCCCCCTGAGGCCATCGAGTCCAACCGCTCCCCCAGCACTGCTGAGCACCACTGACCACGTCCCCAAGTGCCACATCCACGTGGATTTTAATCCCTGCACCTCTGCAGGGTGTCAAAATTTTGCTTCTGCCGGAGCTGGGATTGATCGACGGGAGATGCAGTTTTGTGCTCGGACTCAGATGTTTATTAATCCTTATCTATATAATAGTCTAACAAACCGTGAGTTCTGCAGTATCCTAGCTAGCTGGGTACAAAAATGGAGTGTTCTCCAACTCCTCGAGGTCTTTTCAAGGATAAATTGTCCAATTAAGAGATGACAGCTAAATTATTTTTACTTTTAACCCAAGAACCAAACACCCGTGTTCCGCAATGTGAACGTTTTCACCCAGTCACAAAAAAAAACGCCCAAACCCATGAAGAAGAAGGAGAAAGGAGAAGAACTTATCCCACACCCCAAGTCCTCCATCTTGCCCTGTCGCATCGTGTGGCAACGGTGACCATCGTGTCCAGGGAGGTTCCGGCCACTGGCAGGGAAACAGACGGGACAAGTCGTTGTTGTTAAGCATGAGAATCCATTTATTCCCCGGGCCGGGAAGGGGGTGAAGATGAAGAGCGTGAGAAGGAGCAGAGCCCTTGGTTTCATCGGGAATTCTAAGGGAGGAGTCTCAGGGTCTAGGCCAAGGGAGGAGATGAGATTTCAGCCTCCTCAAAGCAGGGCTCCGCATTGCCCCATACATGTTACCGTGCACTAAAACCCGAAATCCCGGGTTCTGCACCCTGTGACATCACACCCTTCTCTCCAAACCGCACACCCGCAATCCCAGCGCTGTCACTCAGTTCTGGGAGCTGTTCCACGGCCTCGGGTCGAACGCGGTGTTTTCTCGGGGGTCGGTGCCCGGCAGCACAGAGAGCCTGGAATTCTCAGCCTCCAGCAGGGAAGGAAGGGTCAGCCCATGGCGCAGGCGAGGAGGCAGCGGAGCCGCGGCCGTGCCGCAGGGACGCGCTCACCGCCCAGCCCTCCCCTCCTGTTTTTGCAGGAACATCGACACCCTCATTGTGGATGTGTACCCGGTGCTGGACACACCGGCCAAGCAAGTCCTCTGGCAGTTTATCTACCAGCTGCTGACCTACGAGGAGCAGGAGCACTGCCAGCAAAAGATTGACAGGTTTCTGGGGTTCAAGGCCTCGGCAGGTGAGAGGACGTCCCTGCGCTCCAGGACGGACACACGGTGTCCTGACGGGTGCTGGGGGCTCCGTCCGTTGTGCTGGAGTGGTTTTGGAACGGAGCTGCAGTGGGAGGAGAGATGGAACCTGAGAAGGTGGCCCTGGGAGCAATTTGGGAAGCTGCTCGGGTCGTTAGAGGTGAGGAGGTGCAGGAAGGGAGCCTGGTTGGAGGGCAGCATTCAGGTCAGAGAGGTAAAATAGGGGTGACGCGGCGCCCCTGGGGATGTCACAAGAACACCCGTGGCTGGAAGAGGTGGTGCTGCTCTCCCAAAAACACGCAAAGGCGGTTGGTGATCCCCCTTGTCCCTGCTCCCTCTGTCTCACCATCACCCTCAGCCGGTTCTGTGGCAGCACAAAGCCAGCGGTGAACTGGGGAGAGCAGGTTTGGAGTGAAGTGTCCTAATCCGTGCCTTTGCGCTCTTAATTGCTTCTAATTTCCCTGTTCTCAGCTACTCACATAGAAGTGTTCATTTTAGACTCAGCAAAGGTAAAAGGAGTGTTGCTCGACGAGAGGCTTTTGGAGAAACGCAGTGATTTTAGCAGAAAACAGAAAAGCTGCGAGTCCTGGCGCAGACCCCTCCCGGTGTGCATGGGATCCTGTGCTCCCTGGAGCTGCTCCCTGGGTTTGCACTCAGCCACCTCTGCTTTGTGTGTGCACAATCACAGCTCAGCCACGGGCTGTGCGTTCCCAGGAGTTCGTGCCCTGTAGTTCCTGTGTAACCTGAGAGGTTCAGAGCAGGAATGCCCAGCCGGGGCAGCAGGGAGGCACAGGAGCAAATCTCCCTGTCCCAGGCCGTTGTTCCCGCTCCAGGCTGGTCCCTGGCTCCTCTCGGTGTCTCAGGTGAACGGGGCAGTCTCTGAGCATGGGCAGTTTTGGTTGTTCTGGTCCGTTCTGTGTCTGTGCCTGGGAGCACCACGGCCGGAGATCTCTGGATTTGGGCAGGTCCTTCCCCTGGGCTTCCAAACTGCGGTGATCTCCCAGTGCTGGTCTGTTGGGTGCCTCAGACGTGGATGCTCCGTTCCCTCCATCCTGCTGTGAGCCTGAGCCTCTCCCAGCTGCCTCACTGAGCTGCACATGGACCATGCATGGACACACATGGACCATGCATGGACCGTGAGCTCCTTCCAGGCAGCATTCCGAGGCTGGCCCCACTTCCTTCTTTTCCCTTGAGGGCAGGAAGGGTTTCCTGGGACCAGCCCAGCTCAGGGCTGGAGTTCCATGTGCTGGTGGATGCCAATCCTGCTGGGAAAACTGTCTGCATGTCCCATCTCCGTGCATCCATCCCTGCCCTGGGCTGGCAGGAGCACCTGGAACCTGCTCAGCTCCCTGGGGACGGAGCGAGCTGCTCCCTGGGAATGGGCCTGGGGGGCCCTGGGGGGCTCTGGGGAGCTCTGGGGGTTCCTGTGCCGGGGTGAGGAGGGCTGGGGAGCTCTGGGCTGTGCCTCACGGAGGTGTTTCCTGCTGCAGCCGAGGCAGAGGCCGAGGATCGGTACCGCAGCTCCGTCCGAGGGGCCTCCCTGTGCCGGGGCAGCCTCCGGACCCCCCGCCCTGAGGAGGGGGCAGCAGGTGGGTGACTGGGGGCTGGCACCTGGGGGTTGTGCCTGCAGCGTCCTGCTCTGCCCCAAGCCGAATTCCTGCCCCATTCCTAAGCATGAACGATGGGAGGAGGCGGAGGCAAAGGTGGAGATCGGAGTAGAGCCAGCACTGAGGCCACCGCAGGGAAATCTGTGTTTTCAGAAACAGAACCACAGAATTATGGAATCACAGAATCATTTAGGGGAGGAAAAAGCCCTCCAAGACCATCGAGTCCAACCTGTGACCGATCCACACCTTGTCACCCAGAGCACTGAGTGCCGTGTCCAGGGGAGCCTTGGGCACCCCCATGGCAGCGATCCCACAATGAAAGAACCAATTCAATAAGAGGCCACTCCATCACAGCTGAGTGCTTTTTCCTTCCATTGCTCAGAGGTGAACTGGTCCTGCTGGGGGCAAAATTTAAGGTTTCCCTCTGAACCTTCTCAGATTCCATCAAACTAACCGGGAAAACCCTGTGAGGAAAGGGAAATCCATGTGAGGAAGGAGATCATGGCTCAGGGCCACTCCGAGACTCTTGATGAACCCCGTCCGTGGCACAAGCCCTCCCTCCCTCCCTTCAGGGGACACAGACCTGCCCGTTCCCATCGCTCCTGGCTGAAGCTTCAGACCCTGTGCTGACCACAACCTCCCCACGACCTCCCCAGGGACCTCCCAGGCACACAACAGCCCTCAGGGGGGCCTGAGACATTTCCCGGGGGAAGATCCTCTAACTTGGCTCCCAGGAGCTTTTCTGGTGAGGATTAGAGCCGGGAGAGCAGCCGCCAGCTGTGTGTGTCTGGTGTCTGGGCAGATGTCGGCCAGCTGTGGGGAGCAGCCCCGTCCTCAGCTGCCCTCAGGGAAGGGCGGAAGAGCTCAGAACTCTCGTGCTGACCTTAAACCCACCCTGTGCTGCTCCTCGGGACCCCCAGAGCCGGGAGCTGGGGCAGCGAGGTCACAGCAAGAGACAGGGGACCCTTTGTGGGTCAGGGCTGTGGGGAGCCGGGGGCATGGACAGAGGAGCCACTGCTTTGTGTCTCCCTCCCGCAGGCAGCGACACCGTGGAGGTCCCCGTTCGCCTGATCCCTGGAGAGAGACAGGCTGGCGATGGCACGTCCCTGCCGGAGACACCCAACCCCAAAATGGTGTGACGGGGCGAGGGGCGCCGCTGGCAGGGCTCTGCCCCCGGTGTGGGGGGCTGTGTCCACGGGAAGGCACCTTGATCCCTTTCCTGTGAACACGGGGCAGCGGGGAAAAGGGAGGGATGTGTCTGTGGGTGAACGCCTGCAGGGTGTTCCTGCCTCGGAGCCCCTCTCTGAGGTCACCTCCCTGGGCAATTGACTAATTGACAACCTTTAGTGAGGCTGATGTCTGCCAGGGTCCTCCTGCAGCCTCATCAGTGAGAGGCTCTTGGGGGGGCTCAGACAAGGCAGAGTAGCCTGGGCTGGGGTGAAGCCCCCCTTTAAAGAGTAAGAGATAGGCAGTGATGCGCCAGAGAGTGCCAGAATGGTTTGGGTTGGAAGGACCCTAAAGCCCATCCAGTGCCAGCTGTGCCATGGCAGGGACACCTCGCGCTGTCCCAGGCTGCTCCAGTCCCATCCAACCTGGCCTTGGGCACTGCCAGGGATCCAGGGGCATCCACAGCTGCTCCGCTCAGCCAGGTCTGTGGGGGCACAGCAGCTCCCTGGGGGTCCCCCAGCCCCGCCTGGGTGGGCACAGCAGCTCTCTGTCCTTGCCCAGATGTCGGCTGTCTACGCAGAGCTGGAGAATCGCCTGATCGGCGGCTTTGCTGGCAAGATGGGCAGCGCTGCCCTGCGCAGGACCTCGCCCCCCGGCCCGGAGCTGCCGCACGCCGCAGGTACCTCCCGCGGGAGCTCGGGCGATGGTGGGCGGTGCTGGCCGGGCAGGTGGAGGAGGAGACAGCAGGAGGTGCAGGACAGGAGAAGACAACGTCCTCTGGGTGCCGTTTCGTTCGGAAGCAGCGACCGTTCCCCGCGTGGGCGCCGCGCTGGCCCTGCAGAGCCGCTGCAGCGGCGCGCGTGGGATGGAGCATCCCGTGGGGTCACAGCGTGCTCTCAGGGCACGTGGGATGGAGCATCCCGTGGGGTCACAGCGTGCTCTCAGGGCACGTGGGATGGAGCATCCCGTGGGGTCACAGCGTGCTCTCCGCTCTCGGGGCACGTGGGATGGAGCATCCCGTGGGGTCACAGCGTGCTCTCTGCTCTCAGGGCGTGTGGGATGGAGCATCCCGTGGGGTCACAGCGTGCTCTCTGCTCTCAGGGCGTGTGGGATGGAGCATCCCGTGGGGTCGCAGCGTGCTCTCTGCTCTCGGGATGTGTGGGATGGAGCATCCCGTGGGGTCACAGCGTGCTCTCTGCTCTCAGGGCATGTGGGATGGAGCATCCCGTGGGGTCACAGCGTGCTCTCAGGGCATGTGGGATGGAGCATCCCGTGGGGTCACAGCGTGCTCTCGGGGCACGTGGGATGGAGCATCCCGTGGGGTCACAGCGTGCTCTCTGCTCTCGGGATGTGTGGGATGGAGCATCCCGTGGGGTCGCAGCGTGCTCTCTGCTCTCAGGGCATGTGGGATGGAGCATCCCGTGGGGTCACAGTGTGCTCTCTGCTCTCGGGATGTGTGGGATGGAGCATCCCGTGGGGTCACAGCGTGCTCTCTGCTCTCGGGATGTGTGGGATGGAGCATCCCGTGGGGTCGCAGCGTGCTCTCCGCTCTCGGGATGTGTGGGATGGAGCATCCCGTGGGGTCACAGCGTGCTCTCAGGGCACGTGGGATGGAGCATCCCGTGGGGTCGCAGCGTGCTCTCCACTCTCGGGCCCCTCGCCTCCCGCCGCCCCTGCAGCCCCCCTCGGCTCTGTCCCGCAGGTGGCCGCAAGCCGGGGCTGGCGTGGCCGAGCGAGCCGCTGGCGAGCCAGCCCTGCTACTACCGCCTGCACAGCAGCGTGGCCTCGCCGTGCAGCACCGAGTCCAACCCCTACGTCAGCCTGGACAGCAGCCCGGCCCCGTCGCCCAAGCGCCGCCAGTACTCGCCGCTGTCGCGACGGAAGAAGCTCTTCACCTTCTCCAGGCCCCCGCGCAGCCGCGACACCGACCGGTTCCTGGACGCGCTCAGCGAGCAGCTGGGACACCGCGTCACCATCGTGGATGATTTCCTCACCCCTGAGAATGACTACGAGGAGGTGAGCGCGGCACGGGGCGCTGGGAGCACCTCTCTGGTGCCATGGGCGCGGAGCCGTCCCGGTGCGGCCTCAGGGGACGCGTCCTGGGGCTCTGCAGGCGGCAGGGAGGGAGGGATGATGCCTTGGGAAGGCTGAGCTGGAACAGAGACTGGACAGGGTTGGAGAATGAAGAAGAGATTTATTGAAAGGCCTCCAGGATCCACCTTGGGCAGGAGCCTGAGCAGGGCTACACCCAGGGTGGACTAAGAATGGTCACAAAATGGACAAACCGTCACGAGATCTTACATTTTTATAAGTTTTGGTCCATTTGCACATTGGGGTTTAATTGTCCCGTTCCAGCTCCAGGTTATCCAGTCCCATCCTTCTTGTTCCTCCCTCCAGCCACCCTTGTTTGTGCTTTTGGGCTGAAAGTTGTCCTTGGTGTGCAGCAGGAACAGGATTTGTTTTGTGTCGCTGCTGTGTGCAGAGAGCTGAGTGACCCTGAGTGAGCTCAGAGCTGCACCCTGGGCAGAACTGAACATGGAAATAGGAAAGCGGAAGCTAAAGGCATCAGGGGCAGGACGCAGCGGGTGGTGCGGGTGGGGGACGCCGGGTGGAGGACGCGGTGCCGCCTCCATCCTCCGCTCCGTGCCCACCCAGATGAGTTTCCAGGATGACCAGGGCAGCTACGTCACCAACGATGTCAGCAGCAGCGAGTACATCAGCAGCAGCGACGAGGGCAGCTCCCTGACCTACTCCACGCTCTCGGACCACATCCCCCCGCCTCCGCTCAGCCCCCCGCCCCCGCCGCCGCCGCTGCAGTTCCACGACCCCCAGAGCGGCCCCGCCAAGGCCGAGGCGGCCAAGGGCAGCGCGGCCGCAGCCCCCAAGTCGCTGGTCAGCCACCTGCACCCCATCCCTCCGCCGCCGCCGCCGCCGCCGCCGCCGCCCGTGCCCTGCGCTCCCCCCCTGCACCGCGGGCTGCTGCACCGCAGGAGCGAGTCCAACCACATGAGCGTCAAGAGGCTGCGCTGGGAGCAGGTGGAGAACTCGGAGGGGACCATCTGGGGACAGGTACGGGCCGCCAGAGGGGAGCGGGGCGGGGAGCGGGGGTCCCGACCGTGCCCCGGGGGGGCAGCGACCTGTGCTGAGGCTCTTCCATCCTTGCGGTGGTTTGGAGAAAACTGCCGGGGTGGGGGAATCCTGGAGACCCTCCGAGGTGCTGGTTTAAGCCACAGGGTCCTGGGGAGCTCCTCGCTGCCCGGAGGGGCTGCCACAGCCAGGAGCTGTCGGGGTTTTATCAGTGCGAAAGGACGAGGGCGGCTGGAGCGGGGTGGTGGGAGAGCAGGACAGGGCAGGACACCGGAGGGGACGGAGTGAGGGGTGAGACAAGACACGACAATCCTCGGGCATCGTGGGCATGAGGGGCGCAGGACTCCGGGGTGGAGCCAATCCCTGGCCGGGGTTCAGGACGTGCCGTGTTCCCCGCGCCCTGAGCAGCCGGAGGGGAGCTGTGGGATCATCCTCCAGTCCCACAGGCGCTTGAAATCCCGCCGGTCCCTCTCCCCGGCGCTCCGGGAGGGGAGATACTCCTTCACAGCGGATTTTTTCTGCGCGCAGAAAAATTCCCGAAGCTCCCGGAATTCCCAATTTATCCTTCAGTAAAGGGATCAGGTCCAAGGAGCAAGTGAAGACAGAGGTGCTCTGTAGGATTTCAGCTGTGTCAGGAGCTGAGTGGATCTGCAGGGCGGTGGCTGAGCCCCCAGGCACCGGACGGTGCCACCAGCCCGTCCTGGTTCCTTCTGGGGACACGGAGCTTGGTGTGGGGGACAGGGAAGGTGCCAGCAGGGGTGGGCACCGTCCCTGTGCCAGCACAGCCCCTGACTGCTCCTCCCTCACAGCTCGGGGAAGACTCCGATTACGACAAGCTGAGTGATATGGTCAAATACCTCGACCTGGAGCTGCACTTTGGGACTCAGAAGCCCACGAGTAAGTACCGAGCCCCAAAATAGCTCCTGGTACCGGCAGAGACCGGTGCCAGCTGGGAGGAGCTGGGAGGAGCTGGGAGGAGCTGGGCAGCAAGGCACTGCCTGTCTGTGGCATCACCCGTGGCATGAATTTGCTCATCCTCAGGATCTTGTGGCTGGTGGCACAGCGGATCATTAAGGTCTCGTTAATGGTCTCGTTATCTCCCTTAATTATCTCTGCTGCCGTGATCTATCTTGTCTCCACGTTTCACTGGGCACTGAAACGCGGCTGGAGGCTTTCACCAATCGCAGCTCCAGCGCTTGAGAACTCTGGAAACGCTGAAAAAGCCATGAAAACATTCCTGTGTCCAAAGAAATCTCCACCAGCAGCAGCAGCACTTTGCTTTTCATGCAGACAATCAGTGGATGTCCCCAGGGGCTGTGGTGGCTCTGGGGCTCGGTGCTCCCACAGACTCACTGGCACCTCCCACCCAGAGGGGTTTTTGGGTGCCACAAACCCAGAGCGGGGTGCAGGCTGGGGCTGTGCAGCGGTGCTGATCCTGGTGGGAGGCATTCCAGTAAAAAGTGGGATGTCTGAGCTCTGCTGCAAGGGCCACGCTGCCCCTGGGACTCATCTCAGGGGACATTTTTTAGGATGTTTGTGAGCAGTCTGGGATTTTCCGTGTGTTTCACCTCTCGTTTTACCTTTTTCAGCTCCGAGTCCTCCGCTGGGGAGATCTTTGAATCGCAGAATTCAAGGATTCCTGGAGCCATTGCTGTGTGCAAAGCATCCGTCCTCCTCCCTTTCATTCATGGTTTCACTGTTTGCAGGGCGCTTTTCTTCCCGCTGGAGCCGCCTGAGCCGGTCCTTACCCATGATTAAATCTTTCAGTTTCTCTTCCAGAGCCAACTCTCATGCCTGAAAACTTTAAAAAGAAAGACGTGGTTGAAATTTTGTCCCACAAAAAGGCCTACAACACATGTAAGTGCAGTCCTCAGGGCCCACAGGTGGGCTGTAGAGACCTGGAAAGGTAAAGGGAAGGAGCAGCAGCTCAGTCCCGCGGGCGCAGCTCGGCTGGGACGGATTTTCCCGCAGCCCAGAGCCGCCTCCAGCCCCGGGCAGGGGGAAAGAGGGAACTTTCTGGGGAAGGAGGGAGAGGGGCTGTGTCCCGCTGTCCCGGGGAGGGGCGGTGCTGCTTCTCAGGATGCGCTTGTGCTCGGAGGAGGGTGGGAGGGCGCGGTGGGACCCCGCCGGGGGGCTGTGGGAGCGGGGCCGGTCCCAGCGCAGCCCAGCCCGGCCCGTGGGGTGCCCCGGGGGGCTGCGGGACCAGAGCCACCCGCGGGGTGCCCGTGCAGCCTCTGCAGGGTCCCAGGCAGTGGGAATCCCTCCGTGTCCCGGGGCTGTGCCCGCCGGGGCACCTGCGCAAGGCTCGCTCCCGTCCCGGTCCCTCCGGGCCGTGTGTCCCGGCACTGCCGCAGCCCGGGGTCCCCTCCTTCCCCGAGTGCCAGTGCCAGTGACGGTGCCCTCCCTCCCCGCAGCCATCCTGATCGCCCACCTGAAGCTGTCGCACATGGAGCTGCGGCAGATCCTGATGACGATGGAGACGGATCGCCTGGAGCCGTCCCACATCAAGCAGCTCCTGCTCTACGCCCCGGACGGGGAGGAGGTGCAGCGCTTCCAGAGCTACAAGGAGAACCCGGGCAAGCTGAGCGAGCCCGACCAGTTCGTGCTGCAGGTGCCCGGGCCGGGACCAGCTCTGGGAGGGGCTGCGTGTGCCCCGGCCCCCGGGTGTGCCAGGAGCACACGCGGGTGTGGGGCTGTGTGTGCCCTGTGCTGCCAGAAGGACACACTCACACCTGTGTGGGGCTGTGTGCACACTCACACCTGTGTGGGGCTGTGTGTGCACACTCACACCTGTGTGGGGCTGTGTGTGCACACTCACACCTGTGTGGGGCTGTGTGCACTCACACCTGTGTGGGGCTGTGTGCACACTCACACCTGTGTGGGGCTGTGTGTGCACTCACACCTGTGTGGGGCTGTGTGCACACTCACACCTGTGTGGGGCTGTGTGTGCACACTCACACCTGTGTGGGGCTGTGTGTGCACTCACACCTGTGTGGGGCTGTGTGTGCACACTCACACCTGTGTGGGGCTGTGTGTGCACACTCACGCCTGTGTGGGGCTGTGTGTGCACACTCACACCTGTGTGGGGCTGTGTGTGCACACTCACACCTGTGTGGGGCTCTGTGTGCACACTCACACCTGTGTGGGGCTGTGTGTGCACACTCACACCTGTGTGGGGCTGTGTGTGCACTCACACCTGTGTGGGGCTGTGTGCACACTCACACCTGTGTGGGGCTGTGTGTGCACTCACACCTGTGTGGGGCTGTGTGTGCACACTCACACCTGTGTGGGGCTGTGTGTGCACACTCACGCCTGTGTGGGGCTGTGTGCACACTCACACCTGTGTGGGGCTGTGTGTGCACACTCACACGTGTGTGGGGCTGTGTGTGCACACTCACAGCAGTGTGGGGCTGTGTGTGCACACTCACACCTGTGTGGGGCTGTGTGTGCACACTCACACCTGTGTGGGGCTGTGTGTGCACACTCACACCTGTGTGGGGCTGTGTGTGCACTCACACCTGTGTGGGGCTGTGTGCACACTCACACCTGTGTGGGGCTGTGTGTGCACTCACACCTGTGTGGGGCTGTGTGCACACTCACACCTGTGTGGGGCTGTGTGCACACTCACAGCAGTGTGGGGCTGTGTGTGCACTCACACCTGTGTGGGGCTGTGTGTGCACACTCACACCTGTGTGGGGCTGTGTGTGCACTCACACCTGTGTGGGGCTGTGTGTGCACACTCACACCTGTGTGGGGCTGTGTGTGCACACTCACACCTGTGTGGGGCTCTGTGTGTGCACTCACACCTGTGTGGGGCTGTGTGTGCACTCACACCTGTGTGGGAGGAGCTGGTGGCGCTGGGACGCTGCGGGTGATGCCCAGTTGATGCCCGTGGGGTCTGGCAGCTCCCAGGGGCTGGCTGGGCACTGCGGAGCCACCACCACGTTTTCCCCCTGGTGACAGTGGCTTTGCCCAGCTCTGGTTTCTCTTCCATTGACGAAATCCCCGGTGGATGCCGGCGTGGCAGCGCCCGTGCCGCGGCAGCGCCCGTGCCGTGGCAGCAATCCAGCCCAGCCGCTCCGTGTGTGCCAGCTGTGCCTCTGCTGCCGCGCCCGGGGCAGCAGGGCAGGAGAGGGACTGTGGCTGCTGGGGATGGTGATCCTGCCCTCCTTCTGCCCCAGATGCTGTCGGTACCCGAGTACAAGATCCGCCTGCGCAGCCTGCACTTCAAGAGCACCCTGCAGGAGAAGACCGAGGAGATCAAAGCCAGCTACGAGTGCATCTGCAAGGCCTCCCTGGAGCTGAAAAGCAGCAAGAAGCTGGCGAAGATCCTGGAGGTCAGAGCGGTTCCTCCTCCTTGTAACGAGTCACCAAAGGCCGTCCGGAGGAGCAGCCACGGGCAGCTCCGGCCCCAGGGGTGTGTCCCGCATGTGGGCAGTGTGCCAGGCTGCTCCCTGTGCACCCACGCCGCCCCTGGGGAGGGGTTCTTGGGGTGCTGGGATGGGCTGTGCCTGGCACAGGGAGAACAAATCCCACTGCAGTTCCTCCATGGCTCTCCTGGGATGGGCTGTCCCAAACTGCTGTTAATTCATTTGGTTTTTGCTTTTAAAAAAGAAGCAGCAGGTGGGGTAAGTGAGGCCGCTGTGCGCTCAAAGGCATTTGCAGATGAGCGATGGAACTCCTTAGCAGCCCCTGGCCGGTGACCCCCCAACAATTCCTTAAATCCGTGGGGACAATGCTTTCTCTGCACATGAACGGGCGGTGAACAGAAATCCAGAGGAGCTGGGAGATGGGAGGACACAAGCGCAGGGGGTCACCATCCCCTCATTCCCTGGTTTCCTCTTTCCAGTTCGTGCTGGCCATGGGAAACTACCTGAACAACGGGCAGCCCAAGACCAGCAAAACAACGGGCTTTAAAATCAATTTCCTCACCGAGGTAAGGAGAGGCAGGCGTGTTCCTGCAGGGGACCCCGGCTCTGGGAGCTCCTCTGGGGCTGCCAGAGAGGGCTGGAGGGGGCAGGACCGATCCACAGGGGGACCCTGCTGTGGGTCTGGTGCTGCAGTGCTGGGAGCCCTGCCCGCCCCAGGCTGGCCAGGCGTGGGTGGGGAAGGTCCTGGCCCCACAGGGGCTGCAGAGGGGTGGGGACAGGGGGACAGCCCTGCCCTGCTGGGCCTCCACGCCACTCATCCTGGCACAGGTGGTTAAATGTCCAGTTTAACCATTAACCACGGCGGTGGGGCTGGGCCAGGCGTGGGCCCCACTGCCCCTGCAGGGGGGTCCTCACTGCTTCTGCTTTGCTGCAGCTGAACACCACCAAGACTGTCGATGGGAAATCCACCTTCCTGCACATTCTTGCCAAATCCCTCAGCCAACACTTCCCAGAGCTCCTGGGCTTTGCCAAGGATCTTCCGACAGTGCCGCTCGCTGCCAAAGGTAACGGAGCGCGCCCTCGCGCTGCCTCCGGCTCGGTTTGGGGCCGGGCTCCGGCAGGAGCTGCACGGCCTCGGCAGGAGCAGGGTGGGAGCCAGAATGGTCCTGAGCAGCGGGAGCTCAGTGACAGCGAGGTGCCGCCCGGCCCTCGCTGCCGCGCTTGGGCGAGGCTCTGTCCCCTGCCCTGCCGTTCCCTTCTCTCACCTGAGACCGAGATTCCCCAGTTCGGAGGCGTCTCGGGAGTGCAGGGGAGGCTCAGGAGATGGAGGTGCCCGGGGATGGTGCACCCAGCCTCCATCCAGGTGTGCGGGTGCCGCTGCAGGTGCCAGCAGTGCACCTGTGGTGCAGAGGGTGCAGCGCCTCGGGGAGGGGTCACAGTTCAGTCACGGCTGTGTCACCTCCAGCGAGGACCCTGCAGCTCCATTTCCTGCAGTGAAAACCAGCCACACATGTGCTGGAGTTGTTCTCCATCCACTGGTGCTGGTCAGGTGTGACACAGGACCAGGGCAGTGCCCGTCCCTGCGCTGGCACTGCTGGGGAACCTCCAGTGCGGGGGCAGCTCTGGGCCCTCACAACAGGGACAGCGAGGGGCTGGAGCCTGGCCAGGGAAGGGGACGGGGCTGGGGGGGAATGGAGCCCCAGGAGAGGCTGAGGGGGCTGGGAAGGGGCTGAGCCTGGAGAAAATGGGGATCGGGGGGACTTTGTGGCTCTGCACAACTCCTGACAGGAGGGGACAGCCGGGGGGGATTTGGGATCTACTGCCAGGGAACAGGGACAGGAGCAGAGGGAACGGCTCCAGGCTGGGCCAGGGGAGCTCTGGGTGGGATTTTAGGGAAAATTCCATCCTGGAAATGCTGCCCAGCCCTGGCACAGCTGCCCAGGGCATGGTGGAGTCCCCACCCCTGGATTTCAAAGCTGTGTGGGTATGGCACTTGGGGACAGTGGTGGCTTTGGCAGTGCTGAGGAAACAGAGGGTTTTCCCAACCCAAATGATTCCATGATTCTATGATTTTAACTGATGCATTGGATCTCTACAAAGCACGAGCTGCATTCCCCTTGCACAGCATCCCCTGCTGCTCATGAGCAATTCCCTTGGGAATTAGTCAGTGCATAAATAAAGGAGCAAACTCCGGCCTGGAGCTGTAAATTTCCACTTGAGGAAGGTCTGTACCTGGAGCTTTCCCAGCTGGAATTCGTATCTGGCCTAACTCTCAACCCTTCCGCCACTGGAGGCTCCCAGCTGCCCAAACTCCTGCCACTGTGTCCCCCTTGTCCTGATGTCCTGTGTCCCTCCTGTCCCCTCCTGGGTGTCCATCACTGTGTGTCCTGTGTGCCCCTTTGTCCTGGTGTCCTGTGTCCCTCCTGTCCCCTCCTGGGTGTCCTGTGTGCCCCTTGTCCTGATGCCCTGTGTCCCTCCTGTCCCCTCCTGGGTGTCCATCACTGTGTGTCCTGTGTGCCCCCTGTCCTCGGCCCGTTCCAGGCTCCTTTTGGCACTCCTGGCCTCTCCAGGTGTGAGCACCAAGGACTCCTGGTGGTCCCGGCAGGACGGTCTGGTTGTCCATCCTGCCTGGGCAGCAGGACGTTGGTGCAGGGTGGTGCAGACAGACAGCCTGACCCCCTGACGCCCTGACCCCCTGACCCCCTGACGCCCTGACGCCCTGACCCACGGCCGTGCCGCGGGGACGACCCCCGAGCCCCCCGTGGCAGCCCTGCTGACCCCGCCCTGCCCCTGCAGTGAACCAGAGGACGCTGACAGCCGACCTGAAGGACCTGCACACCACGGTGAGCGACATCCAGAAGGCCTGTCACAGCATGCCCGCCACCGCCGAGGACAGGTTCGCCATCGTCATGACCGTATCCTTGTGCGAGAGGGGGATCCTCCCTGCAGTGAAACCCTGCCCGCGCCCTGGGGGCTCCGTGCCAAGCCAGGGCCGTGTCTGGCACGGTCCCGGCGCTGCTGGGGCGCTCTCCCCGCTCTCAGCCAGGGTGGGGAGCGGGTTTGGGGGTGCCCCCGTGTGCCACGCGCCAGGGAACGTGCCGGGACGTCCGTCCTTGAGACCCGTGCCGAGCCTGCCAGCACCTCCCCACGTGCCTGTGCAGCTGGCAGGGCTGGAACGCAGCCATTTGATAAGAGATTGATAAGGATTGATCCCTACCCCAGCCGTGGAGCAGCTCTTTGTCCTTAAGCCGATTGCTGCAGTCCTTCCTGGAGAGCGCCCAGCCCGCCATGCGCTCCCTGGACGACCTGCAGCACAGGGCCATGGAGGAGTTCAGCAAGGTGCTCTCCTTCTTTGGGGAGGACTCAAAAATGACGACTTCCGAAGCCTTCTTTGGCATTTTTGCGGAATTCATGAGCAAGTTTGAGGTGAGCTGAACCTTCCCGAGGCACCCAGGTATCTCGTGTGGGGCGTCGGTGGGGTGTGTTGTTTGTGTGGCCGGGATGGGGTTTTGTGAGCAGCTGTACCTGAGTAAGAGGCAATTTTTCTGATGCTGATAAGGTGCAATTTTTCTAACGTGCAGATCATCTGGCCAGGGTGGGGCACCGAGGGAGGCCTCCAGCACAATCCCCAGGGGAGGGTGATGTGGCTGTTCATAGAATCCTGGAACGGTTTGGGTTAGAAGAGACCTTAGAGATCACCCCATGTTCCACCCCCTGCCATGGCAGGGACAACTTCCACTATCCCAGGCTGCTCCAAGCCCTGTCCAACCTGGCCTTGGATGCTTCCAGGGATTCCAGCTTCTCTGGGCACCCTGTGTCCAGCACCCTGAGCTTCCTGCTGCCGCAGCAGCCCCGCACTCAGCGCCGCTTTCTGTCCCACAGCGGGCTCTCAGTGACGTGCAGGTGGGCGAGAGCCAGCGCAGCCCCAGGATGACCTCCCCCCTCGCCTGGTGACGGCCCGAGGCCACCTGAGGTGCGGCAATTCCTTGCCAACAAAGTGCAATTTCCTCCTGTCCAGTCTGGTTGTAAATACGCTGCTGCCACCTGCCACCACCCAGCAGAGTCGGGGACAGAGGCGTCGGGGCAGGTGGGCACAGGGAAGGCACCGCAGGTGGCAGAGGATGGCGTGAGGGTGACACGAGGATAAACCCTGCACTGGTCCTGACAGAGCCTCCTTAGCACCCTCCGCTTCCAGGGGATCACTGAGCAGGGGTTTGGCATCCATCCGGTGAAACCCCACTGTCCCACGTTTCCCAAACACCTGTAACTGGCACCAGCAGCCGCTGGAGATCTTCTGCACATCCCCACATTCTCACATTCCCCACATCCTCACATCCTCACATTCCCCACATCCTCACGTCCTCCCATCCCTGGATCCCCACATCCTCACATCCCCGCATCCCCACATTTACTGGAGACCTTCTGCACATCCCCACATCCCTGGATCCCCACATCCTCACATCCCTGGATCCCCACATCCTCACATCCTCACATCCCTGGATCCCCACATCCTCACATCCCTGGATCCCCACATTCTCACATTCCCCACGTCCCCACATCCTCACATCCCTGGATCCCCACATCCTCACATCCCCACATCCCCACATTTACTGGAGACCTTCTGCACATCCCCACATCCCTGGATCCCCAGGTCCCCACATTCCCACGTCCTCACAGCCTCTGCCCGAGCGAGGGGGGCTCTGCCCAGGCCCCCTGGGGTGGGGAGAGCCCAGCCAGAGCCTCTGGGGAGCCCGAGCAGGTCAGGGAAGGGAGCACGGGGGGATGAGCAGGAGGGCAGCCACCTCAGCTCCTGAGTCCTCCGCGGTCCCTGTCCGAGCCCTTCTGCCCCAGGGCAGAGCACGTGGGGCTGGAGCTGCCCCTGAGCAGAGACCACCGGAGGAGCCCGGGGAGCTCAGTTCCCTTGCGCTGCCAGGCGGTGGCTACGGAAAGCAGAGGGACCTCGCAGAGCTCTCCTGGCACACCCGTGCGGCCCCAAGGACGGATCCGGTCTGACCCTTCCCAGCTCACGGGTCCTTCCTGGCCCTCAGCTCCGCTTCAGGCTGTGCCAGAGGCTGACGGATCTTGAAACCCTCCCAAGAGCGTAACACCATCAGCACGAGGCTCTCGGAGCTGGCCAGCGGACAGCCCCGAGCGTTTTGATGCCTCCTTGGAAAGCACAGAACCCCTGAGAGCCTGACATGAGCAGGAGTCCCCTGCAGCCCCGTGTGCTGCTCCGAGGCAGGGGCAGAGGGAAACGCATCCCCTGCCCCGCTCCGGCCCCGAGTTCTGAGAGCCCCGGCGCTGTGGCAGTTTGCTTTGCTGGTTTTCATGGGGAATAAATATCCCAGGGAACTCCAGAAGTGTCCATGGCCACCTCCCGGTGCACACCCACCTCCCACCATGCACACCCACCCTGCACACCCACGTCCCACCCTGCACACCCACCTTCCAGTGTGCACACCCACCTCCCACCCTGCACACCCACCCTGCACACCCACCTTCCAGTGTGCACACACACCTCCCACCCTGCACACCCACCCTGCACACCCACCTTCCAGTGTGCACACACACCTCCCACCCTGCACACCCACCCTGCACACCCACCTCCCACCCTGCACACCCACCTTCCAGTGTGCACACACACCTCCCACCCTGCACACCCACCTTCCAGTGTGCATCTGTCGCTAGAGGACACAAAAAGAACCACAACCACGCAGTTTGTAGTCAGAGCAAAAAGAAGGGAAGTTTATTTTCCACCTCGATTTTATATAGCTCCTGGACAATGACCAGGGATTGGAGAACGATGTTGACACCTCTCCACCCCACTGGCCAAACTGGGAGTCCACCAACAGTCCATCCTCGGAGAGGAATGCGAAAACAATCTCCCTGTTTATGTGACAAACTGTGAGAAACTCCACTGCAAAAATGCAAACAATCAGAAGGCTGAAAAGAGTATGGCAACACACACACACACACCCCCTGCACACACACACACACACACACCCTGCACACACACACACACCTCCCACTCTGCACACACACCCTGCACACACACCCTGCACACACACCTCCCACTCTGCACACACACCCTGCACACACACCCTGCACACACACCCTGCACACACACCCTGCACACACACCCTGCACACACACCCTGCACACACACACACACACCTCCCACCCTGCACATGCACCCTGCACACACACACTGCACACACACCCTGCACACACACCCTGCACACACACCTCCCACCCTGCACACACACCCTGCACACACACCCTGCACACACACCCTGCACACACACCCTGCACACACACACACACACTCCCACCCTGCACACACACCCTGCACACACACCCTGCACACACACCCTGCACACACACACACACACCTCCCACCCTGCACACACACTCTGCACACATACCCTGCACACACACCCTGCACACACACCCTGCACACACACACCCTGCACACACACCCTGCACACCTCCCACCCTGCACACACACCCTGCACACTCACCCTGCACACACACACCCTGCACACACACCTCCCACCCTGCACACCTCCCACCCTGCACACACACCCTGCACACTCACCCTGCACACACACCTCCCACCCTGCACACACACCTCCCACCCTGCACACACACCCTGCACACAGCTCCCACCCTGCACACACACCCTGCACACACACCCTGCACACACACCTCCCACCCTGCACACACACCCTGCACACACACCCTGCACACACACCTCCCACCCTGCACACACACCCTGCACACACACACACACCTCCCACCCTGCACACACACCCTGCACACACACCCTGCACACACACCCTGCACACACACCTCCCACCCTGCACACACACACACACCTCCCACCCTGCACACACACCTCCCACCCTGCACGCCCCCCTCTCCCCTGCCTGGCCGTCTCAGCTGCCCGGGTTCCCCGTGCTGCCCGGGATGCAGGGACAGCATCCCCCGGCCAGCGCAGGTTCCCTGTGCAGCCCCCGTCCGTGCCCCCCGGTTCCCGTCCGTGCCCAAGGTGTCCCAGCCCGGGCCGCTCCCTCCCGCAGCACGCCCCGGGTCACCGCTCCCTCCAGCCGGTGCCCGAACCAGGGCTCCTCCTGCAGCCTCCGCCCAAGGGCGCAGTCACCGACCGGTGCATTATTTATGGGAGACCTCACGACCCTCAAACCTCCGGGTTTTTGGTATTTTTTTTAAACCCTGCTGTAGAAAGTGAAGCGTATTTTCACGAGTGTTCTCCGTTTATACAGCTTTAAGTGCCAGGTAGTGGGTAGCCTTGTGTTCCCAGAGGTCCAGGACAGGGCCACGCTCCCTCTGCTCCTCTTTCCCTTTTGGATGTTGCACACTGCATTATGTTGATTTTTTTTTTTCTTTCTTTTTAAAGAACATATCCAGTATTTAAACCTCTCGAGGTCCTTTTGAAACTGCCCCGACAGAAGATGCTGTACATAGATTTTGCTACATGTCGTAACTTTCTGAAATAGTTAGAACTCCAATCCCTTTGGTATTTTTATGTGAATATTTTCAAGGAGCCAGGACTTCTGGTGATATGATTTGATAATGGGATGATGTCTATCCACAGTTCAGCCTCTACCCCATGCTATTCCCAAAATAAAGCTACTGCCTTCTGCCTCCTGACTGCACAGAGCTCTGTCTTCTGTCCAGACCTGCTGCTGGTGATGGTGTGAGGAATTCTGCACCTGACACTTCTGCACTTGGCAGCCTCGGCCCCTGGCACCTGCGGGGTCTCACCTGGCTGGGCCGGGGCTGGTGTGGAATCTCCGCCCGAAGGATCTTCCTGCTCCACGGCGTCCAGGCTGGAGGGATCAAAATGAGCAGCAAATTCTTAAAATAGTATGGATTTTTAACTCCAGCCTTCAGAAGAAAGCATTTAGTGAACCGTAGGAGCCAGTGAATTGTTTCCCTCTGAAAAAAGAATTCTTGGCTGAGGCTGAGTTTATGTCCTGGGGCGATTTCTCTCCCGTGACGCTTGGAGCAGACAGATAGGGAGCAGCTCCCGAGCAGGTGCCGTGGTTCATGTTCATGGCTGGAGCCCTGGGAGCTCCCCGGGGCTGGAGCAGCTCCGTGCGGAGCCGCCCGCAGTGTCCCTCGCTGGGCACGTGTGTCCCTGCCCTGGAGGTACCGAAACCACCTGTGCAGGATCCCAGGGGTGCTCCAGGGAGGGCGAATTCCGTGACCTCCAACAGCCCCACGCACCCCGACCCATCCTGAAATTCCATTTCAGGTGCTCCAACTCCTCCTGCTCCAAAGCCCATCCACCAGCCCCAGGGAGCAGCTGTCACAGCTCCACTGCCTGGGCTGAGCCCATGAACCCCATGAACCCCACAAACCCCATGAACCCCACAAACCCCATAAACCCCACAAACCCCACGAACCCCACGAACCCCATAAACCCCACGAACCCCACGAACCCCACAAACCCCACAAACCCGCAGGGAACGATGGCAGCGATGTCCCAGGGCCTCCACCCACCACGTCCCACACAGCACTCCCACCATTCCCCGCACACCCCCGCTCTCGTGGGCTCTCGTTTCTGCAGACATGAGGGAATTCCTGCCCGGAGCCGGCACCTTTGAGCCTCACACGGAATTCCTGCATCGGCCCTGAGCACGGGATCATGCTCCCAGGAAAGCCTGTCCTTGGAAAGGGAAGAACAGCTCTGGCAGCAGCCAGGGGCAGCGCAGGGAACGCAGCCGTGGCTGCTCCAGCTCCACAGGTGCCACTTCCACTCTCTGACACACAGTGCCCCTGGAAATCCCAGGTGACATTCCAAAGCTCGGATGATTTAGGGGTTTCATTCTTTCCCGCAAGAAACAGGGGGAAAAAGAGCTCAGAGAGGAAATGAGCAGCTTGAGCAAGGGCAGGGTGGATCTCAGCTGGACACATTTGTGCCAGGCATCTCCGGGGCAAAGGGGAACCACCTGGGCATCCCCCCTAAGTACCTTGGTTGTGGCTTGAAGGGCCACGATCTGTGATTATTCTCCAGGTGCCATGGAAGATGCCAAAGGGACAAAGAAAGATCCCAGCCTCAGGATGGGAGGGCTGGAATCCAGGGGGAAAAGGTGGCACGGACTGGGAGGCAGCACAAGACACCTGGCGCTGCATTTGCAGCCCTTGAGGACACACCTTTAGGGAAATTTGGGGTTTCCAGACCACAGCAGATCAAACTAATGCATCTCCAATTGCAGGATTAAAAGAGCTACAGTTACATTCATCAGAGCTGGGAAACAATGAGATAAAATACAGACACTGTTTTTTTCATGGAACCATCAAGTTCGCACTGGAAGGGACCTTAAAGATCATCCAGCCCTAACCCCTGCCGTGGCACGGACACCTTCCACCGTCCCAGGCTGCTCCAAGCCCTGGCCAGCCTGGCCTTGGACATTTTCAGGGATGGAGCAGCCACAGCTCCCCCGGGCACCCTGTGCCAGGGCCTGCCCGCCCTCACAGGGAAGGATTTATTCCCAATATCCCAGCTAACCCTGCCCCTGGCAGGTTAAAGCACACCCTTAGGGTGTCACCGACAGCAAAATCCCAGTTGGCAACTTCAAGCTGGGACAAGGATTGGGCTTGTGAGGGCACAGTGCCCGTTCTCCATCCACTCTGAGGTCGCCTGCCCAGCGAGGGGCTCCTCAGCAGTGCTGCGGGGGATCCGTGCGCCCCAATCCCAGGGATTTGGGAGCTGCCCCCTGCCACGGGCACTGTGCTGTGAGATCCCTCTTCAGCATCACTCCCTGTGTGTTTTGGGCCCCGAGGTTTGTCAGGGCTTTCAGATGCTGAGGACAAACCTCCGGCCTGTTCCCAGAGAGGAATTCGGTTCTGGGATAAACCTGCAGCCCCAGCAGCGTGTCACAAACCCCAGCCCACGGACGGGTCCTGCGCTCTGGAAGGCTCCGGCACAAACACGGAGTCAGGAGCGGCTGTCAGCTCCTCCCTGTGCCACGGGCTGTCAGCTCCAGAGGACATCAGCCGGGATTTTTTATTGTTCTGTGTCCCTTGTGTAGCCGCACAGATTGCTTAAGAGAATGGCACTCCGTGGAGTTTGACCCGGGAGCCCTGATAGTGAAAATAATGCACTTCTCACCAGAGCCACGGGAGACCAAAAGAGTAACTTCGGTCAATTAGTTTAACTTTGACTGGAGATATTCCTTCTCATTCCTTGTGACCCTGTTAACAGCTCCGCTGGCAATCCCCGATCCTCTGGCAATATTTAAGCTGCCTGTCAGTTGGCAGAGCCCTGCTGGTGCCCGGCGCGGGGAGCAGAATAAGACCCGGCTGAGCGCAGTAAGTTCCCTTTCAGCTTCTACCTCGAGTCGGGAGCTCCGTGGGGTTCGGGGCTCTGTGCCGGGCTGCTGCGGGCCGCGGCGGCTGCAGGAGGCGGACGGACCCGGGGATGCTTTGAGAGGATCCCGAGGAGGAATTTAGAGCGCTGCGGTTGCACGAGAGCCACGTGGGCTGCGGTCCCCCGGCGCCGCTGATACACGGCCGGCTCCGGCGGCTTCATTCCCATGCCACGGATGTTCCTTCCTCACAATCTCTGGCGAGGAAAGCGCCGCCGCCTGTGCCAGGCACCGGGGGACAGCGGGCTGTGAGCTGAATTCACAAAACGGGCAAAATTTCCACTGGGGCCGCGGCAGAGCCGGCGTCTGGGAATCCGCGGCGTTTTCCTGCTCCGGGAGGAGCCGGAGCGGCACCTGCGGCGGTCCGGGAATGTCCCCGAGGGGCAGCCGCCTCCCGTCCCTCGGCCACGGGCACGGCAGGTGCGGCGGAGGGTCCCCGTGTCCCCTCGGAGGGACACACCGAGCCCGGGGCGGCCCTCGGGGATCCCTGGGGGTCCCTCCCAGCTCAGGAGATTCCCTGATCCTGAGATCCTGAGATCCTGGGAGCCTGGGAGCCTGAGATCCAGAGATCCAGGGATCCCGGGATCCTGGGATCCTGAGATCCTGGGATCCTGTGATCTTGAGATCCTGGGATTTGTGGTCCTGTGGTACTGTGATCCTGAGATCCTGGGATCCTGTGGCTCTGTGATCCTGTGATCCTGTGATCCTGAGACCCTGGGATCCTGGGATCATGTGATCCTGTGATCTTGAGATTCTGGGATTTGTGGTTCTGTGATCCTGTGATCCTGTGATCCTGTGCCCTGTGAGCCTGAGATCCTGCGATCCTGTGATGATCCTGTGGCTCTGTGATCCTGTGATCCTGTGCCCTGTGATCCCGTGCTCCTGTGGCCCTGCTCCACAGGTCCCGAGGTGGGCAGTGTCCCGGGTGCCAGGGGAAGCTGGAGCAGTGGGAGCGGGGTTTGCAGCTTCCCCGGGCTGACATACCAAACCCTGTTTGTCCTCTCCTAGTCGGAGGTTCAGCGTGCCAGTAAAAACGCGGCAGCAGCCAAGACACATTGGCCCTTAAAGAGGAAAGATAGCAGCGGTGTGATGCCGGTGCTGCAGCCCTGCCAGGCCCCAGCTCACCGGGGATCCAGAGGGACCCGGGGGTTTATAAAGCAGGGAAAAGGCTCTGCCCGCGTGCTGAGTGTCCCCAGCCACTGTCCCCAACCACTGTCCCCAGCCACTGTCCCCAACCACTGTCCCCAAGCAGATCATGGCTCTCTGCCAGCGCTGGCACTGGAGGCTGCGGGGTCAGGATGGGACTCCCAGCTGTGGGAAGCAGGTGCTGGGACGGTTCCTGCCACTGGGAACTCCTTATTTATTGCCCGACCTTTGGTCAATGGATGAGCCCAGCGGTGCTGCGGGACACAGGGCAGGTCTTGCCTTGTTCAGCACCTCCATCCTGCTGCTCCTCCGCCCTGCTGCTCTCCTGGCTCCCCCCTGCCCGCCCCCACGGCAGCGTGGTCACACTCTGGGCAGGTCCCCAGGCCACAGGTGAGCTGAGGGCAGGTTCAGCTGCTCACCTGGACAGAGCTGTGAGAGCCCTGGGACAGAGGCTGCCCCGGGCCGGCTCTGCTGCCGGGAGCTCAGAGGCAGAACTCGTCGGACCGCTCGTCATCCGAGCGTCCGTGCCGGGTGTCCCGGCAGCCCTGGCCACACCTTCTGCAGCCCTTGGCAGGGGGCAGCCTATAAGTGTCCCCTCACAAGGCCAGAGAGGCCAAAGGAGCGGGCCAGAGGTGCGGGACAGGGAGCAGCCGGCGGCTGGCACGGGGGAGCGGTGACACCGGGGCTGGCACTGGGCTGGCAGCTCCTCTCTGGGGGAACCCTCTCCTCGGCTCAGCAGGGTAAGAGGAACCATCCCAAACCCGCTCTGAGGGCTCCTTGGGGACCGAGTGTGGCCCCTGCTGCGCCAGGGGCTGCCCTCACCTCCTGTCCTGCTCGCAGTGTGGCTGAGCTGAGGGGAGGAGGAAATGGGACTGCATTGATTCAAACTCCCAACCAAAGCTCCCTGCCCGGACTTCACCCTGCCCCTTCTGCCAAGGGATGCCCCAGCGACCCTTCCAGGCATCCTGCAGTGATGCCAATCTCACCATCAGGGGTTTCTGGAGAAGAAAATGGGGCTTTACGTTCCGTGGTGACACTTTGCCAGTCTCTGCTCCTGGTTAGGAGCAGGGGACGGTCCCTGGCTCAGGAGGAGACCCGAGTGCTCTGCACAGGGCTCGAGCTCTTGCTGTGGCAGGGGAGGACACTGCCAGCACTGGTCACACGCTGTCACACTCTGCTGGCTCGGAGGGACGCGTTTCTGGAGGCAGCTCCTCACTGGGACCCTGAGGCTGTAACCCCCAGCTCCGCTCTGCTCCTTCCCTCTGCCTGTTCCAGCTGCTTTCACCTTCTCCCTGCTGCACCCATTTCTCCCCAGTTAGAACATCACCCCGGGGACCCACCGGCCCCCCTGGCCTGCCTGTGCATCCCAGCGAGGGAGGGTGGGTGGGACAGGGCAGGAGCCTCCTCTGGCACCAGCAGCACCCCGAGATCCTGAGAGCCCAGTGCCCCCCTTCCCCGGGGCTTTCCCTGCCCTTCACCCGTCCTTTCGCAGGTGTATGCAGCAGGACGAGGGCGTGCTCAGGGAGCCATGGACCCCACCAGCGTCCCCCCGGCCTCGGTGACCCCCTCGTGGGACGTGTTCCCCCAGCAGACGCTGCAGCCCGTGGACATCGCCGTGCTCGTGCTCTATTTCCTCTTCGTCCTGGCCGTGGGGCTCTGGGTGAGCAGACACTCGGTAGAGACCTCGTCTGCGCCCCGTTCTGCTGGAAAGTGGGGCTGCTCTGGCCTCGGATTGCTCTGCTTTGGCTGGAATCGGGCAGCTGCTCGCTGGACTCCTCTGAACGAGCGGAGGGGGCAGTTCACAGACCCTCCTCCTCTCCTCAGCCTGGGAAGTGCCCTCAGTGTCCCTGGGGAGGGATGTCCTGGCCTGGCTCAGCCAAGGCTTTGAGAACCTTTGTGAGGAAGAGGCTGTCCGAGTACAAAGTCTTGCTAACAATGATGTTTTGTTCGTCCAGGAAGGAATTGCTGTCCTATAAATCACCTGTGCCTGTCCACAGGGGCCCTGACAGCAGATTCCTCAAATTATTAACATGGTCTATATATAATTAAGGCAGAAGGACATCCTTTGGCGGGGCTTCTGTGGCAGCAAAGGCACAGCCTGGCTGTCAGCTGGCAGAGAGGAGTAGCTGCTCCCTTTGGAGAGCTGTGGTGCACAACTCCCAGGGAATGGCCTGGATCGTCTCTGGGGAAGGGGAGAGCACGAGCCACGCGTGCAGAGCCCGGCATTCCTGCTGAGCACGGGGGCATTCCGCAGCCCCCGTCCCAAGCTGCCCCCGCTCCTCTCTGCCCCGCAGCCGCTGCGCTCTCCCATCACGCACAGCATTCCACCGGGGCGCCCAGGGGATGGAAAACTTCTCCTGAGCTCAGGGCGCGTCCCTGGGCCCCCGGGACTGCCCAGCAGCGGGTGTCCCTCGGGAGAGCCCTCCCCGCACCCCAAGGCAGCTCGGGCTGTGTGCTGGGGCGCCCGTGGGTGCAGCCCTGAGCCCGTGTCCCCCTGTGTGCCCGCAGTCCATGTGGAAGACGCAGCGCAGCACCGTCAAGGGCTATTTCCTCGCCGGGGGACAGATGGCCTGGTGGCCCGTGAGTACCCTGTCCTCCCCCTGCCCACGGCCTGCACGCTGGTGCTGGGGCACAGCCCACCTCTCCGAACAGGAATAAAGGAGCCAAAGCCGCTCCCGCGCTCTGCCAGTCTCACATTGGCTTTTCCCCCCGGATTTGAGACTGCCCAGCCCAATGCCTCACAAAACCTGGCTGCTCCTGGAGAGTTCCGGAATTCCCAGGGGGTCCCCACCACGGACACAGCTTTGTGCTGAGCCTGTGCCGGCTGGGGGAGGTCTCATCTGGGCTGAGCTGGTCCCTCAGCGGGTGCTGACATCTCCACCTGCTCCCCCACCTTCTCTGCTCCCCCACAAGGGTTTGGATGCTTTGGATCAGGATGGTCCCAAGCACACCCAGAGACTGTCAGTGAATGGTGAAAGAAGCTGGGGAGAGGGGCCAAGGCTGCTGAGCCTGTAGGGAAAGAAGAAGGTGGCAGAGGCTGACCGGGATTTCACATCCTCTGCATCCAGGAGCTGGGGAGCAGCTTCCCTGCGCTCCTGCCAGGCTGAGAGTGATGCCCTGTGCCAGGGCCAGGCCTGAGCTCTGCCTTTCCCCAGGTGGGCGCATCCCTGTTTGCCAGCAACGTGGGCAGCGGGCACTTCATCGGCCTGGCTGGCTCGGGGGCTGCCTCGGGAATTGCTGCCACAGCCTACGAGTGGAATGTGAGTGCGGCACCTGCCGCTGGAGCCCCGCCCGTGCCCCGGGGACAGCTCCTGGGGCCGTGCTGGGAGTCCCCAGCTCTGGGACCCCGTGGGGCACCCGAGCACAGCCTGGAGCAGCGCTCCGACCTTCCCTTCTCCCCTCTCCTCCCCCTTTTCCCTTGGCAGGGGATGTTCTGTGTCCTGGTGCTGGCCTGGCTCTTCCTGCCCATCTACATCGCCTCGGGGGTAGGTGTGGGCTGTGGGTGAACAGGGGGGGACAGAGGGGCTGACGGGGGGCTCAGGCTGCAGAGCCCCTCCGTGTCCCGATGGACACTCCCCAGGGGTGATGGAGAGCCCTGTGCCAGGTCCAGGGGAGGCTGACGGGGGGCTCAGGCTGCAGAGCCCCTCCGTGTCCCGATGGACACTCCCCAGGGGTGATGGAGAGCCCTGTGCCAGGTCCAGCGGAGGCAGCGAGGCTGGGGAGGGGTTTGAACACAAACCCTGTGAGGAAGGGCTGAGGGAGCTGGGGCTGTTCAGCCTGGAGAAAAGGAGACTCAGAGGTGACCTCAGCACTCTGCACAGCTCCCTGAAAGGTGCCTGGATCGGGTGGGGTCGGTCTCCCTCCAGACAACACTGCCAGAACGAGAGGACACAGTCTCAGGCTGCACCAAGGCAAACATAAGCTGGATATCAGTTATATAATCAGAAAAAGTTTCTCTCAGAAAGAGTGATAAAGTCCTGGAATGTTCTGCCTGGGAGGTGGTGGGGTCGCCGTCCCTGATGTGTTTAAAGAAAGCCTGGATGTGGTGCTGGGTGCCAGGGTTTGGTTGAGCTGTTGGGGCTGGGTTGGACTCGATGATCCTGGTGATCCTCCAACCTGGTGATTCTGTGAATTCTGTGAATTCTGTGAAATCCCAGCCCAGGGCAGCCCCAGGGCCCTGCTGCTCCTGCCCCACTGCCAGCAGCCCCACAGCTCCGTGTGCCACCTTCCCCGGCTCCGTGTCTCTCCGCAGGTCACAACCATGCCCGAGTATTTGCGGAGACGTTTCGGAGGCAAAAGGATTCAGATATTCCTGGCCGTGCTTTACCTGTTCATCTACATCTTCACCAAAATATCTGTAAGTAGGAAAGGAAAAGGGAAACAGACTGGATTCATTCACTTGGAAACGTGTGCTGAGCAGTGAGGCTGAGAAACGCAACGAGTGGCTCTCCTTGGATGAGCAGAGAAGGGTTTGTGATCAAAACACCCAAGGAAGGGAGAGTGCATTTTTTTGGGAACCTACACCAAAAGGAGTAGCTGCTTTTTATTTATTTTTTTCTCAGTTAGCACCTGAATGCTTGTCACAGGAAGAGGGAAAGCTTGTCAGTGCCCTGAGCAGTAGTCCATGGGAAGGTGGGGCTCTGAGGGTGGAAGTGGCGCTTGTTAGATGCTGGCAGCTCCCCCAGTTTCTCCTCTTTGCACATTTATTGCCTGTGCAGACTCCAGGATGGAGGAGCTGGGACAGGGTGAGAAGAAAAGCCTTCATTCCTTTATTGCACCTGCTGGAATAAATAACTGAACCCAGCCTTGCACAACGGCTGGGTGGCTGTTCATTAACTGCCAGCCGTGGGATTTCCTGTTCACGGAGGGCCAGGGTGGCACACCGTGTCTGACCCTGCCTCTGACCCCCCCAAATTTTGACAAAGGCTCGGGGTGCCAGGATTCAGAGGAACGGGTTCCCACTGCTGGAGGGCAGGGCTGGGATTGTTCCCTGTGAGGGACGTGAGGCACAGGGTGCCAGGGCAGCTGTGGCTGCCCCTGGATCCCTGGAAATGTCCCAGGCCAGGCTGGATGGGGCTTGGAGCAGCCTGGGACCGTGGGAGGTGTCCCTGCCCACATCCACGAGTGGGACTGGCTTTCTGCTCCTTTCCAGCCCAAAGGGTGACCTGAAATGGGAGCGAGTCCCGGGGTTCAGCTGGGGAAGGCTCAGCTTCTCCCCTGGATTTCAGCGACCGTGCGATGGGAGCTCTGATGGTGCAGCTGCGGGTTCAGGATGTTTTGCACCCTCTGTCCTCCCTTCGCCTGTCCTGGAGCTCTCCTAACCCGCAGTATTTTCACGTAGCTGCAGAGCTGGTTGGGCAGGGCTGGCCCCGGCCCTGGGGACACTTTTCCCCTGGTCACCCTGTCCCCATGGCAGCAGGGACGGTTCCCGGGGGAGCTGGGGCAGCCGGGGAGGGGGCGTTTGCAGGGCACATTCCCCAGGGCTTTGTCCCAGGGCAGTGCACGCTGCCCTCTGTGCCAGCCCTGCCAGCCCTCGCTGTCACCGCTGTGACCAGGAGCAGCGTGGAACTGGCTCAAGGACGGTCCTGGTGCTGCCGGGGCTGGGGGGGCCTCGGGGGGGCCGTGCCCAAAGCAGGCTGCTCCCGGCAAAGGGGGGGGAGTGGTGGGCTGGGTGTGCACACAGCGACGGGCTGGGCGGTGACAGCCACGCACTGTGCCGTCCCTGCAGTGTCACTGTCCCTGTGCTGTCCCTGCAGTGTCACTGTGCCGTCCCTGCAGTGTCACTGTGCCTGGGCTGTCCCTGGGCTGTCCCTGCAGTGTGTGTGACAGTGACTGTGCTGTCCTTGCACTGTCACTGTCCCTGTGTTGTCCCTGTGCTGTCCCCATGGTGTGTCACTGTCCCTGCAGTGTGTCACCATCCCTGTGCTGTCCCCTCTGTGTGTCACCATCCCTATGCTGTCCCCACGGTGTGTCACTGTCCCCGCAGTGTGTCACGGTCCCCGTGCTGTCCCTGCAGGTGGACATGTACGCCGGGGCTCTGTTCATCCAGCAGGCCTTGCACTGGGATCTGTACATCGCCGTGGCCGGGCTGCTGGCCATCACCGCCGTGTACACCGTGTCCGGTGCGTGCTGGGGACACAGCTGCCCCTGTCCCAGTCCCTGTCCCTGTCCCTGTCCCTGTCCCTGTCCCTGACCCTGCCCCTGTCCCTGTCCCTGTCCCTGTCCCTGTTCCCTGTCCCTGTCCCTGTCCCTGTCCCTGTCCCTGACCCTGCCCCTGCCCCTGTCCCAGCCCCTGTCCCTGTCCCTGTCCCTGTCCCTGACCCTGTCCCTGTCCCTGCCCCGCCCATTCAGCTGAGACACTCAAGTGTCCCAGGCCAGGTTGGACAGGGTTTGGAGCAGCCTGGGACAGTGGGAGGTGTCCCTGCCATGGCAGGGGTGGCACTGGGTGGGCTTTGAGGTCCCGTCTGTCCCAACCCGTTCCAGGACTCTCATGCCACGCTCCATGTCCTGCCCCCTCAGCAGCCTGGCTTTGCCATGAGTATAGATATTGGGGTGGGAAAGCAATTGAAAATTCACCTTTTCAGAAAATATTGCCAGGTGAGAGTAAGTGACCCCTCCTCGGAGGCCACCCCGGGCGGGTGCAGGCCGGCTCTGCCCGAAGGAGAAGCTCTGCCAGGGCATTCCCAGGGGACATTTTCCCTGCTTTCCTGGGGCTCTCCGGAGGTGTGAGGGATTTACACCACAATGAGCCGTGTAATGCGGAAAGACTCCAGGCTTGGATGCCCTTTCAGGGCTTAGGAGTGGCCAAATGGAAAACAGCCACACAGAAATCCCAAACAAATAAAGGTTATTCCTTTCCCACTGCTCACCCCCAGTCGTGTAAAATCAACGCCCCCCCCCCCTTTTTTTTTTTTTTCCTCCTCCTTTTTCAGCTTGGGCTTTGTTTTGAGCTTTTCCATCTATTTCCCGTAGAACTATTTCTGCTTTTGGCTAATAGTGACAAAAGGGTGACTCACGATGACTCAAACCCTGAGAAACGCCAAAGCTCCCCCCAGCAGGGACAGAGCCCCCCAGCCAGGCCCAGTGCTGCCGGGCAAGGGCCTGAGCAGAGTGTGGAGTGCCCTGAGAGAAGGAGCCCAGTTCACCCCAGTTTGTGCCTCTCTGCTCTCCCAGGTGGCCTGGCAGCCGTGATCTACACCGATGCCCTGCAGACCCTCATCATGATCGTCGGGGCCCTGTCCCTCATGGCCTTCAGTGAGTGCTTTCCTGGGGAGTTGTCACTTAAAATACGACAGAAACCTCATCCAGTTAAATACTGGGGAGAAATTCTTCCCTGGGAGGGTGGGCAGGCCCTGGCACAGGTGCCCAGAGCAGCTGTGGCTGCCCCTGGACCCCTGGAAATGTCCAGGGCTGGGTTGGACAGGGCTTGGAGCAGCCTGGGACGGTGGGAGCTATCCTTGCCCACGGCAGGAGCTTTAAGATCCCTTCCAACCCAAACCATCCCAGGACTGTGTGATTCCATGGGAGAGGCAGCAGTGAGTGTCTGCTCTTCCCCAGCCCAGAGTGAGAATCGAGAGCTGCTGATTTTGGAGGAATACTTGTGGAGCATCACCCACAGTGAGCCAGAGACTGGAGTCAGAGTCCTGGCCGGGGAGGATGCAGTAACAGCTTCTCATGACCCATTTCAGGTTTTATTGAAGTTGGTGGCCTTGAAGGTTTACAGGCAAAATACTTTGATGCCATTCCCAGCATCCGCAAGGAGAACAGCAGCTGTGGCTTGCCCAGGGAAGATGCTTTCCACATTTTCCGAGACCCCGTGAACTCTGACCTGCCCTGGCCAGGAGTCCTGGTGGGAATGACCATCCCATCCCTGTGGTACTGGTGCACAGACCAGGTGGGTCACTGCTCATCGCAAACCTGGAGGCTGTGATCTCACCTGGACTGATTTCCTGAGGGGTGTCGTCAGCGAAATGTTATTTTACCATCAGTAAAATCTGGCGGTTATGTCCTAAAGACGGAAAACTTGATATGCACAATTAATGTTAGTAATCATCTCCGTGGGAAAGGGGGTAAGAATGTGTTTGTGCGTTAATCCCAGTCTAGGAAGAAGTCTTTTGTTTGTTCGTTTGCTTTTTAACTTAATCCTTTCATTCCTCGTGAACGACCTGTGAATTTCTCCTGTCACCTTTCCCGGGTCTGGCTCCCATCCCTCCCGGGGACCCGCAGCCCGAAACCCCTCCTGCTGCTCCGGTTGTGCTTTCTCACTCTCGTATTTGACTGTGCCCGTTTCAGGCTCTGTCCTGCTCCTTGGCCGGGCTCCTCCACAGCGTCAGGGAAGTCCCCAGCGCAGAAGAGTGGGAAATCCTGGGCGTGGGTGGGTGAGGGTCAGGCCCTGCAGCCCGGCTGGGGTGGCACAAGCAGTGCCCGTGTCTCTCAGCGCCGCCGAGCTCTGTGATCAGCCTCTGAGACCCGCGGAGCGCAGCGCAGATCAAAGCCGGGATCGCTCCATCCCCGCCAGCTCCCGCTGCCGGCAGCCAACCCAGCCCATTCCTTCATTCCTAGGTCATTGTTCAGAGGTCCCTCGCTGCCAAAAACCTCTCCCACGCCAAAGGAGGCTCCTTGATGACCTCCTACTTGAAGATTTTGCCCCTCTTCATGATGGTAATGCCAGGCATGATCAGCCGGGTTCTCTTCCCAGGTGAGTGCGGAGGGAGGGATCTCTTCCCTCCCTCTGGCTGTGCCAGCTCTGCTGAGCTGGAGAAGACTCTCCTGAATAAGTTGAGAGGTTCCAACGCATCAAATGCCCAACACGTGGAGAAATTTTCTTCCAGCTGGGAGCAGGAGGATGCAGATCCTCCCAGAGCAGCCCCAGACATCCCTGCGCTGAGCTAGCCCTGAGTCATTTGCAGGATTTCCCTTAGAAAGCAGCTCACAGCATTCAGCAGAGGAGCTTGTCCACAGACACCGGTGTGTTGTGGCTGGAATGCTGCCTCTCACCCCCACTGCTTGTTCCAGATCTGGTGGCTTGTGCAGACCCGGAAATTTGCAAAAAAATCTGTGGCAACCCCTCTGGCTGTTCTGATATTGCTTATCCCAAGCTGGTGTTGGAGCTCCTGCCTGTAGGTAAGAGCCTGGTGACAGTTCTGGCCCTGGTGGGGCTGGCACGTGGCAGCCCCAGATATCTGGGAGGGAATTTCAGAGAGGAAAATAGCCTGGAACCATCACTTAGTGGGGTTTGTGTGGGACAGACCCATCACTGATTTTTTAAACTGGAGCTAAACCCAGTTTTAAAAGTCAGTTCTAGCCCAGGGAAGACCTCGAGGCCAGGCTGCAGTGGGGCCAGTGAGGGATCCTCAGGGTGTCTCTGCCTCTCCTTGCCGCCAGGACTCCGGGGCCTGATGATGTCCGTGATGATAGCAGCCCTCATGTCCTCCCTCACCTCCATCTTCAACAGCGCCAGCACCATCTTCACCATGGACCTCTGGAAGCACTTCCGTCCCCGCTGCTCCGAGTGGGAGCTGATGATCGTGGGCAGGTGGGGAGAAGCGGGACGAGCCGCACCGCAGCCCGAGCGCCGGGCACACGTCTGGGCACAGCTGCTGAGGCCCCACGGGCCCGGGCAGGGCGGCAGCACGGGCTCTGGGGCCGAGGGACACCCGGGGCAGGGTCTCGCCCCGAGCGGCAGGACGAGCGGGGCCCGAGCTGGCGGCAATGCCCCCGTGTGTCGCGCAGGGTGTTCGTGCTGCTGCTCACCGTGGTGTCCATCCTGTGGATCCCCCTGGTGCAGGCTGGCCAGGGCGGGCAGCTCTTCATCTACATCCAGTCCATCAGCTCCTACCTGCAGCCGCCCGTGGCCGTGGTGTTCATCCTGGGCTGCTTCTGGAAGAGGGCGAACGAGCAGGTACCGGCACCGCCTCTGCGGGCCTCGGGGCAGCGCGGCGCCCCGGCCGCGCGCCGCTGCCACGCGGGATTCCCTTCCTTTGCAGGGTGCCTTCTGGGGGCTGCTGCTGGGGCTGCTGCTGGGCGTCGTGCGGCTGGTGCTGGACTTCATCTACCCCGAGCCCCAGTGCGGCCAGCCCGACGGCCGGCCCGGCGTGGTCAAGTACATGCACTACCTCTACTTCTCCATGGTGCTGGCGGCCATCTCCGCCCTCACCGTGCTGGTGGTCAGCGTGGCCACCGAGCCCCCGGCCCCCGCCATGGTGCGTGCCCCGCCCCGCCGCTCCCCGAGCCCCAAACGCCTTCCGGGGTGGCCCAGGCCACGTCCCCGGGGAGAAACGAGCTGCAGGTGCAATCCCCCGTTCATTCTTGGTTCACGGTCACGCCTGTGGCAGCGACCCCTCCTCTGCTCCAGCACCTTTGATTTTGGGGCCCAGATGTCCCACCCTGCAGAGTGTCAGCAGGAGATTTTTACCCAGAGCTGTTGTTAAGTTCGAGAGCGTGTTTGTCTCATCCGTGACAAATCAGCCTTTTCCACCTCTGCTTTCCAAGAAATTCCAGCTCCTGGGTCATCTTTACCAACTCTTACTGACTTAGATAAGGGAACATTTTTACTGGCAGGAAGGAGGAACCCAGTGCAGGGAGCGCCTCTCCTCTGGAGCAGGTTTGTGCCACCCCGGCTGTTTGCAGCGGCTGTCCCGGTGCTGAGGCTGCACCGAGGGCAGAAAGGAGGGGCAGGGCAGGGGGCTCTCAGCAGCACATCCTCTTCCTTTGAGACAGGACTGACCCTGAACTCAGGAATCCCCAGCACGGGAGATGCTCAGGGGTGTGTGATCAGTCCAGAGCTCACCTGCTCTCCCTGTAACAGCTTTTCCTCATCACCTGAATCTTTCCAGCTTCATGTGGTGCTCATCCCTCTCTATCCACGCTGCCATTGAGAACACCCCTCTGTAATGAATCTTTTAGATATTTGAAGAAGAATCCCTTTGTTCCCCACCTGTAGCTGGTTCTCTCAGCACCCCCACTTTAAGCCAGCCCTACCTCACCACATTTTCTGGTTTTTTTGCTCCTTCCTGACCTGCTGTCAGGGACAGTCCCACACCGAGATGTCCCTTCAGCCCAGACCTCACAGTCTCACCCTTCTGAGGTGCAGGAGGAGCAGCTGCTGAGCTCCAGACGGCACCAACCCGGCGAGGCCCCGGCGAGGCCCCGGCAGAGCCCCCGGGCTGCTCCCCCGGGGCGGATTTTGGCTGGGGCAGCCCTTGGGCAGGCTCCTCACCACCCCTCTTCGTGCCACCAGATCAGTCGGCTCACCTGGTTCACCCGAGGGGATCCTCCGCCCCGGCAGGAGCCGGCAGCCAAGGACCCGGCCGCGCTGCAGCTCGAGCTGAGCCCCGTGCCCGAAAACAGTTCAGATGATAACAAATGTAAGTGCTCAGACAAGCAACGTTAAAGCTCCTTCCTCTGGAATTCTGTAGCTTCAGGGTGTGGTGAAAGAAGTTTAGGATTGAACAGAGAACATGCTGAGTTGGGAGGGACCCACAAGGATCGAGTCCAGGCCCTGTCCCTGCACAGACCCCCCAAAAATCCCACCCTGGGCATCCCTGGCAGCGCTGTCCAAAGGCTCCTGGGGCTCTGGGGCCGTGCCCATCCCTGGGGAGCCTGGGCAGTGCCAGCAACCTCTGGGGGAAGAACCTTTCCTGATCTCCAGCCTGAGCCTGCCCTGGCCCAGCTCCAGCCATTCCCTGCTCCTGTCACAGAGAGCAGAGGCCGGAGCTGCCCCCACGGTGAGGTCTGACCTCCACCTCCTCTTGCCCAGGGGGGAAAAGGCTGCACCTGACATTTGACCTAAGCAGGGAATTCAGTTTCTTTTCCAACTCTCCATGGCATCACAAAAGCTTGAACCAAGGAGCTGGATGGGATTCAGAGCCATGGCCACTGTCGTGTAGCACCTGCTGCCAGAACTGGCTGGAAAAGGGGAGGGTGGAGGAAATAATCACGATAACGTTGATGAAATTCCCTTTCTGTTTTCCAGCGGTGTTCTCTGATCAGCTCTAGCAGCAGGGAGAGCCCTGGGCCGAGTTCTTGGCAGATCAGTGAAGGAGAACTTTCATGTTTTACAGCTTGTACTTGTCAGTGCTAGGCACAGCTGCGTCGAGCTCGCTGTGCATTCTGCAGCGATGATTCGCATCCCCTTTTTGCCAGGCTCAGGCCCCTGTTTATGTAACGCCGCAGCTTTTGCCGCGTGTCCCTTTGATCTGTGACAAGCTGCTGCGAGTTAATGAGTTACGGTGCAGCTCCCCTGCCGCTGGGAAGCCTCACACTTGCTGGACGTGAGCGTTCAGCGATGCGCGTCCCGGGGCAGCTCCCGGGTGTGGCAGGGACGGACTAGAGCCGCCCTCGCTCGGGGAGCCCGAGCGGCACCAAGCAGCCACAGCTCGGTGTTTAGGTTTGTCCTACGGTTACCGATGCCGGGAAGGGCAGGAGCTGAGCTCAGAGCTCCAGGAGGACGGAGCCGGCGCGCACACGGGGAGCAGGGGCGCACAGAGGCTCTGCGCAGCGGCGGCGGGCGCGGCTGGCACGGGCTGCGCGGCCCGGGCTCATCCCTCCCCGCTCTCGCTGCAGGTGCGGCCGAGGCCAAGGGGAGCTCCAAGCTGCTCAGCACCTTCCTGTGGCTCTGCGGGATGGAGCGCAGGCAGGAGGGCGCCGAGAGCGCGCCCAGAGCCGAGCCCCCGCCCGTGGCTTCGCTGGAGGAGAACCCGACGGTGAAACGCGTGCTGAACGCCAACCTGCTCCTGTGTGTGTGCGCCGGGGTCTTCCTCTGGGCGTACTTCGCATAGCCGGGGGGATGCCGGCCCACGCTGCCTCAACTAATCTTAATTGGTGTAAATATTAATGGTTAGCAGAGGGTTAATGTCATTCTTAATGCTTTCTAAATTTTATTTCTTTATTTAAGATATTTTAAAGACGTAATATTTTCCTTGTTTCTAATGGGGGCCTGGCTGTGCCCGGGGCCGAGCGCTCGGCACCGTCAGACCCCGCCTGGCACCAACCAGCTGAGGAAGGTTGGTTTGGTTATTTGAAATATTTAATTTTGCTCTTTGGCCTTAGAGCACTGCCGGGAATTCAGGAAGCCTGGATTCTCTTCCTATTTATGCCTCTATAACCAGCTCCGACCACTCGGGCCCCCTTTGGTTCAGCTCCTCCGGCCTTGAGGGACAGCAGCGACACCTCGAGTGCCCGGGGCAGAGCCAAGGGCGGCTCTCTGGGCTCTGTGCTGCCTCTGGCTCAGCTCCTTCCCCGTGTGCAGCGAGTGCTGACGGGTCTGTCTGGGATCCCCGGCTGAGTTACCACCCCTGACTCTGCAGCGGCCGCACCAACACCGGCACCCGGCCCGGAAACGGCTCCGAAACTGCTGCCGGGGCACCTGCAGGACCTCACCCAGCAAAACCACCGGCTGTGCCAGGGCAGAGGTGCCAGGGCAGCCCCTCATCGCCGGCGCACCTCAGTGGAGAACCTCGGCCTGGGCACCATCGCTGGCCCCGGGGCCTCGTGCAGCTGCAGAGAAACATTAAAGAGTGAGAGCTGCTCCTGCCTGCCTGGACTCTCTGGGGTTGGGGGGCTGCCAACACCTCTGCGCCCCACGCCCGTGCTGGAGGAGGCTCCTCCTGGAGCCCCTCACCTCCCTGCAGAGCCTGCTCCCCCTCCCCACTGCTGGGGGGTCCCAAAATTCACTAAATAGTGCAGGGTCCCAGCAACCCTCGCCCCCAGAACTGGGAGCGCTGCGTGTGCAGGCAGCGACAAGGGGCAGAACACCTGGAACCCTGCAGCAGCCCCCAGAGTCAGAAAGTGCTCCTGTTAAACCCTATCAAGGGAATTGGCACTTGGGGATCCCTCCTGAGCATGTGAAACGGTGCTGGGAACGCTGGGGGAGAGAGGCACTGCACAGTTTGGGGGATAAACTGGAGTCTGGGGCCCATCAAGCTGAATTTAGAGTTACAAAGATGTGTTACAGGGCTGGTGTGGTGACACAGGAGGGTCCCAAAGTGCTCCCACTGGAGTCCTTACGGGAAAACCAAGCTGAGCAGCCAGTGACTCCAAGCTACACAGTCCAGGGGGTCACTGTGACCTGCAGGACCCAGTGGAAGCAACAAAACTAGAATAAAGATGCCTTAAGTTGACAAAAACCAATCTTTAATTTTATAAATGTTCACTCAACTGCTGGATCCAAACAGCTGTTCCGAAGTTCTCTCAAAATTCAACCGTTTTCAACGAAAGCACAAACCCCATTTCCACGGTTTCCTCGTGAAACAGTTGCCAGTCGCACATGAACAAAGCGGGTTAATACAAATAACTATGAAATCAGGGTAAGTACTGATCCTAAGTAGCAATGAAATGATTAAAGAGACAGGAAGTTCCTCCTACAGCACGACAGTCCTTCAAGGCACTGGATGCATCCACAGTTCCACAGGGCGACTGAGAACCAGCAGTCACCACCAGCACTGGGGCAGGGGCTTGGTTCATGGCTTGAGGGGAATCTGCAGCAAATCCGAGAGGGAACGTCCCTTGGGAGGCACCTCCTGGTACGGGCTAAGAACTACAAACAACCTCTAACCGTGCCGTGAGAAGGATTATTTCCCTAATACAGACATGCACTTTAAATAACTAACGCTCTGCTTCTTATTCTTTTGGAATTTCTGCTAATACCACCTGTATCAGCACTGACCACGCTTCCTAGGCGAGTTCCTGCAGGAATCCATTCCTTCCATCCGAGAGTTTGAAAACCGTTGTCCAGACCCAGATCATTAAACTTCTTCTGAGCTCGGCCGAAGGCCCGGGGCTCCATTTTCGGAGAGGTCTTCTCCAAGCTCGGCCGTCCTGGAGATCGCCGTCCCCGCGAGGCTCCAGCCCCAGCCCCGCACAGCTGCTGCCAGAAGAAGCTTTTCCCTGTTAGGTCTGGGGGTTTTCCCCCAGGAGAGGAGGCCGGGGAAGCCGGGGCAGCGGTCACAGCGCGGTGCTCTCCGTGTCATTGTCAATGTCCAGCCTCAGGTGGTTGTGCAGCTCTCTGCCCGCCGGCTCTGCAGGAAGCTCTGGAGGAGGGTTTGGAAGTGGTTCTGGAATACTGGAATTAGAGTCTGCACAAAAAGGGAACAGCAAGTTTAGCAGCCGGGCCAGGGCCGGCTCATTCACTCGGGAATTCCTGGGCATTTCCTTAGACAGAGAAGGGAAAGCAAAGATCAACGAGGGCTCTTGGAACAGAGCTGGGCCCTGTGGGCACAAAGGGCTGAGCCCAGCTCAACAGCTGGGATTGCTCCTCCTACAGACCCTGGTCCAGTGCTGGACAACGTAACAGAAACCCACTTCCACCTGCAGGAGGGAGGACAGTGACTGATTTGGGATCAGATTCCTCAGGGCCCCCGGAGAGCTACTCTGGACTTTCACGTCAAAACACTCAGCAAAATAATCTGGCACCGAAATCATCCACCAGGGAACACCACCTGTGACTTGGAGAAGCAGCAGGAACGAGGGTGGTGTCAAAGGGAGGCAGAAGTTATTGACACCAAGTGCAGATTAAATCTCTCTCCTGTGTAAACAGGGCACGTCATGGTCTTTGCCACTTCTGAGGAGGATTTTGTTCAAGCCGAGGTGTCCAAAGAGGACCACAAAATGCTGCATCTCTGGTGACTGACTCCCCTAGCAGCTAGAATTATCAGGCCAGGAAAATCCCTAGCGGCTCAAAAAAAAAAAGGTAACTGAAAATCTTGTCAGGATTTTAGAAAGCTGATTTATAACACGCCATGACATCCTTTACTGCAGTCCAGCAGCTGCTCCACATAGGAAGTAATTTAGATCACTTAAATCAACAAAAAAATCCAAATAACTGCCTTGTTTTCAAGCACAGGAGGTGCAGACAGGCATCCTAGAGAGACTGGGACTCATAACTCAAGCACGAAATCCTGAAGTTAACCCAGAAGTTTCTGTAGAAAAGCTGAAGTTGGAGGTTTCTGAACGAGCTGGAAGAGGGGAAAGCAGCCCCTGAGTGCAGCCTGCCCTGCTCCTGCCCCGCAGGGATCTGTGTCCTGGGGAGCTGCACAGGGCAGCTGCAATCCCACCCTGGCACTGAGCACGGAGTCCAACCACACAATCCCAGGATGGGCTGGGCTGGACCTTCAATCCCATCCCACCCTCTGCCAGGACACCTGCGCCATCCCAGCTGCCCTGGGGTGCAGTGACACGGGGAGGGAGCGTTTGTGACACGGGGTGACACCGGGGACAGCAGGAGCTGCAGCGAGCACGGAACCAGCCCTGCATTTCCTGCACGTGGAGACAGCACAGGGTCAGGGTGCAGGAGACACCAAGAGCTTCACATTCTGCTCTCCGAGGCTTTAGTGGGTTAATGGGAGCAGCAGCAGCCCCTCTCTGGCCATGCCCGAGGGAGGGACGCACACAGCAGGGCACTGGGGGGGTTAGTAGTTAGCACACACATCATTAGCAATTAGCAATTAGCAACAGTCTCGGCCAATCAGGGGCCTTTTCCTTACCATTGCACTTGCCAATACAGTTCCTACTGAATGCTGGTCAAACATCTGGATTATTTAATAAAACCTTTGATTAGAATATTCTAGGGCTTCTTACTTGAACACCAAAATTAGAATTTGAGGCATTTACTAAAGCCCAGTACATGGACAAAGGAGTCAACAGCACCCTGAGAACAGTTCAGGATTCCTGCTCAGGGATCACGATGACGTTTGATGGCACCTTCATTTTGTACCCTGATTGCGCTCGTTAAGGTTCAAATTAAAACCAGCAGCTGCACATTGTGAATTAGCGAGTCTGTAAGTGCTCGTATGTGCAGGTGTGAATATTAGAGCAGACACTCTCCTGTGACAGGTGGTGGTGTTAATTCAGGTTATTAATCCCTTAAAAACACGTTGATCTGGAACAGGTGGATGCTTTAGCGTGGAGTGTGCTGCTGGAGGTGAGCCTGGTGTCACTCCAACCCCTCCCCAAGGGGATTTTAGCTGGATCTTCCAGGTCCCTTCACCAGTTTTGGAGAATCCTCCCTCAGCAGCGTTCCTGCTGTTTACAGCACACACCTGGGCCGGTCTGCTCTGATTTGCAGCCCCCTCTGGCAGGTGCTTGCCGTGCCCAGTTCTAATGAAGCAGCCCCAGCTGGATGCTAATTACAAGATAAGGATTTCTCCCATTACACTGGGGTAAAACAAACCCTCCCTGTCTGCTATCATTGAAGCGATTTCCTCAGAACCAGGAAAACCCTAAAATGAAAATAAATACGGTCAAACTATGAAACACTTGGAAATGCAGATTAAGTCTTTCCTTGAAGTTTGATTCATTAGCACAGCTGCTGCTGCTAACTTCATCGTAAAGTGCTGTCAAGATTCAGAGCCCAGCCTCACTTCTGACTCCAGCTTGGGAATAAATGATCCTCATATTTTAAATATACTGACAGGAGTACCATCAGGAGAAGTCAGTTATTTTAAAATCAAACCTAATGTTTATCTGCTTAAGCAGCTCGTTCACTGCTGGTTTCCCCACGGAATCCCATAATGGGCAGGGACACCTCGCACTACCCCAGGTTCCTGCAAGCCCCATCCAACCTGGCCTCGGACACCTCCAGGGATCCAGGGGCAGCCACAGCTGCTCGGGGCAGCCTCTCTCCAATTAACAAAAGCCCCATAGCAAAATGATTTCCAGCCTGACTGCTCAATCCAGCACTGATTTCAGTGTCCTGGCTGCAGACAGGTAAATTCTGGGCTAACCTGGCTCCCCCGTTCCCTGAGCCTCACCCTGGGCAGGGGAAGGGAGGGGAGGTGTGCAGGAGCTGGGGCTGAGCAGGCAGAGCCAGCAGGGAGCCTGGGAGCCAACTGCTGCAGGTGCTGCTGCGGCTGCTCCGCCACTGCTTTAGTCACATCAGCCCGGATTTTGCCAAAAAAACCCCAAGTGCTTAAAAATAACTGCAAAGCTAAAGTGAGAGCTACGTTAAAACGTAACCACAAACCACCAAATTGCAGGAAAATCGTATTTGCTCGCACTGAGGAGAAGAAGCCTGCTGGAAACGGGCCACTCATCACTCCTGACTTGGGACTAGCTCTGGGGCCTGTGTGGGGTGTTAATTCCTTACAGGCACTGGAGGAATAACTTCATGTTCACAGAGCTATTGCAATGGAGCAGCAGAGGCCTCAAAGGCTCTGGCAGGCAGAACGCTACGGAGGGACAGAGCTGGCAGAGCACATTTCCTGTGCAGGGACGGGAACACAGAGCTGGCAGAGCACAGTTCCAAGCACATGTCCGAACTCAAGCTACGAACAGGAGCGGTTTAGCTGCAACGGCAGTTTCTGTGAGTACAAACCTTATTCGCAGTAACCATCCCCACCTGTGAAGGCATTGGGGTAGAGCTGTTAGGCAACAGAATGGATTCTCTGCATTCCAACACATTAGTCTAATTCTAGAGAAGCTGCAGTGTCATGGGAAAGTTTCAACCATTATTAATTATAAGTAGATTTAAAAGCATTAGTCTCCCACTCTCGGTATCTCTTCCTTCAGAATTTCCCAGAGTAAGCAGCGACTCAGCAGGAAAACATTCCAAAATCTGCTGGTTTTGAATGGCCTCAGCAATTACATTAAAAAAAAACCAAACCTTATTAACTGCCTTTATTAAAGTAACATTATCCCAATCAAACTGGTAACTACAAGCTTCACGAAGCTTCCGTGAGAAGACAAAAGTTTCTCTTTACTTCATGACTGTCTTAAAACAAGGACCGCACTTAAAATGCGAAGCTCTATAAATACTGACCTAAGAAACAGGGTTTAATACAGGTGATTCCTCAGCTTCTGCATGTCCAACTTAAATGCACATCAGAAGGCTCTGCTCTCACAAGGTAAAGCATTCTCTGCGTGTTTTGCCTACTAGAACACGTGTCAGTGACCACTTGTGCCCTTTTCTTATCTCAGTATGTGCTGAAATCCACCATCCTTGGCTACATCTTCTCCCTCCTCTAAATATTTGCTTTTTGGCAACAGACGTATGAGCAGAATCGACTGCCAAGACGCTGAGCTGGAGACAGCCCCAGCGAGCTGCTGTCACAGCGTCCAGCTTTCTTCCAAACGGCAAAATAAAAAACCAACAAAAGTTCATCTCCACTTGCCCGCCCCAACGCTCGCGCCTCAGGAAGGACACCCCGGGGCGCAGAGGCGCTGGGCGGGCGCTCAGCCGGAGATGAGCAGTTGGAAACGAGCGGAGCGCGCTCCCCGGCGCTCCCCGCGCATCACCAGACAGCGTTATCCGCGCTGCCGGCCCCGGGAGGCGGCGGCAGGGAGGGACGCACTCACCTGTGACTATTCTGGAGGCCGTGCCGTCGGCAGGAGGCTGCGAGGGCGGGTGGGGCGGAGGCGGGACGCTGGGTCTGTTCCGGGGCTTGGGCACGGGCCGCGGGCGGGGCGCGGCGCCGCCGGGAGCCGGGCACGGCTCGGGGGGCGCGGCCGGGGCGCCGCCGGGGCGCTTCCCCAGCGGAGGGGTGTCGGGGGGGCTGGGAGTGTGCGGCGCGGGGCTGCAGGGCTGCTCGGCTCCCTGCTCGCCGGGAGACGCCTGGCCGCCGCCTCTGGGCTGCGGCGGAGGAGTCGCCTGCGTGGGGGGCTGCGGCGGAGGGTGGCTGGGGGCTTGGATGGGGGACAGGCTGCTGGAGTATCTGCGGGGCGCGGAAAGCTGGGAAGGGGAGGAGGTCTGGGCCGCTCCTTGGTTCGCGTGCGGAGCAGGAGGAGAGGAGCTTCTGGCCGGCGGTTTTGGAGAGACAGAAGGCGGCTGAGCGGCTGGGGAAGAGCTTTGGCTTCCCGGCTGCCCCGGGGGAGGGTTGGCTGGTTTGGGGGGGGCTGGAGCCGGCTTCTTCACAGCTGGGGAGAGAAGAGGGGAGATTCCAGCATCAGGGACTGGGGGTGTTACTGGGAATGGCTTCCCACTGACAGGGACCGGGGTTAGATGGGATATGGGGCAGGAATTGTTCCCTGGCAGGGTGTTGAGGCCCTGGCACAGGTGCCCAGAGCAGCTGTGGCTGCCCCTGGATCCCTGGCAGTGCCCAAGGCCAGGCTGGACAGGGCTTGGAGCAGCCTGGGACAGTGGGAGGTGTCCCTGCCATGGCACAGCTGGCACTGGATGGGCTTTAGGCTCCCTTCCAACCCAACCCATTTTGGAATTCTACGATTCCCAACCAAGCTCCCAAAGAAAACAATTAGCGGCACAAAAAATCCTCAGGTACGTTATCAAAATAAAATGGTGCATTAATCACGCACAAGCATTTACTGATCAACAGCTTTTGAGAGAGTTTGCTAAACGGCACTGGTGACACCATCACCATTCAGAGAGTCCAAAAGTCACAGCTGCTTTACAGCCAGGCCTTGGGGACAAGCCAACAGATTAAACTGCTGTCTGTAAAGGCAGAGATGCTGATGAAGTTATTTCAGCAGCATTTTCGCAGTACATCGAGGCTTGAAAAGGAAATAAACACACACCTCTCCTCAGGGCGTGGGGACTGGGACCAGCAGCGTTCTGGGGCTGGGTGACAGAGAGCTGGGAGGTGCTGGGTGCTGCCTGCCCCGGGGCAGCCCCTGCCTGGCTGCCGTTCCTCACCGGCGGAGGAGTGCCTGCAGACGCACTGTCCTTGGATTTGGAGGTGCTGGAAGTGAAAAAACCCGCATCAGAGATGGCTGTAAGGTGCCCTGGCCCGGCTCAGCTGCAGCTGCTCCATTACAAACCGTGCTGTGGGTCAGGTATCGGGACACAGTTTTCATGGAAAGCATTTTCAAGCCCTGGCACCCGGGGAAGTGATGGAGTCACAGTGCCTGAAGTGTTCAAGAAACACGTGGATGTGGCACTTGGGGACGTGGTTCAGTGCTGAACGCCCTGGCAGTGCTGGGTTGATGGGTGCTGGTGGAGGAGGAGGCAGCTGAGGTGGCTCTGGGCAGGGTCCCCTCCTGTGACCCCTCTCACTTCTCTACACTGAGTCACCTGCAGCGATTTAACCCTCAAAAGGACCGACTTTACTCCCTCCCACTGGCACTGTGCAATCCCCATTTCTCCAGATATCGTTCATAAACTGTGAGTACTTGCACAGAGGCTGTGCAAATTTTAAGTGCAACTTTCAGACACGACGCCCAAGGTTTTGTTTCAGCTGCCTCTGCCACGAAAGCCATCTGTGAAGAAATACTGGTCTGCAGGGGATTTCCAAACGAGCTGTGTAAATATGTCACCTGAGAACAAGCTTTGTGCACGAGATCAGTGCTGCATCAAACCCCACGGTGGGGTTTCACCCTGAGAGGCCGAGGCTGACATTTGGCAGCACTGCAGGCTTCACACGTGGTTTGTCACAGCCCTGAGACACGAGGAGCTGAGAGCAAAGTGCTGCTTCCACCTCACAGGAGGAAGCCAGGCTGCTGCAACTAGCCTTGGACATGACTGCAGAGCTTCTAGAGAAATTAAACAGCCAAGAGCCTGTGAACCTACTTGCCCTGAAGAAACTAATCCTGGAATATGCTAAACCGACTGCCAGTTTTCCAGTAAGCAAGTCTGCTCATCACTAACACCCGCCACAGACAAATAAACAAAACAAGACATATGCAGGTAACGTGTACGAGAAACAACAAACAAGACCAACAGGTTTCTGGTATTGCCACTGTAGGTTTTGCTCTCTCAGCAGCAAGCTGGTATCACCTGGGTGCACATCTCCAGAACACAGCCTGGGAAGGTCAGTGTGGGCAGCAGAAATAGAGTCTATATTTGTATTTTTCCTCATCTTTTCCTCCCAAGAATTCCAAGTTTATCTTAGAAGATAAACTCCAGAACAGACAGAACCACGGAGGTTACACTCGAAGATGAGCTCTGGGACACCCAGAACCACAGACGTTGTAAGGCCAATTCCGGAACATCCAGAACGGTGTGTGTTATTTGAGAAGCCCGGTTCTGGAGCCACGCACGCGTCAGGAGAGCTCCTGCACGGCTCTGCTGCCCACTCCTGCCCGGGCACAGCCCACGGCGGGGCAGAGGCGCCCGCCCCAGGTGACGCCGCCAAGCCTTCGCCAGCGCAAGCCGTGCCCCTCCTCTTACCTGGCATCCTCAGAGCCTGGAGCCTGGGGCTGTTCTGGGGCGGCAGAGGGAGCGGGGCCGGCCCCGGGGCCGGGCTCAGCCCCGCAGTGCGGCTCGGCCGCCGGCTCGCAGGGCGGCAGCGGCGGCTGGAAGGCGGGCGATGTGAGCTTTCTGTTTACAGTGCCACATCGCCGCGGGGTCGCGGGGAACTCCAGCACCTTCACACCAAAGCTACAGAGAGAAGAGAGAGTGAACACAGCACGCAGCCGGCCCCAGGGGCTGCAGCAGCAGCGGCAGGACGCCGTGTGTCCCGCCCCCGGACGAACCCCCACATGCAAAGCGGCGACGAGGAAAAGCTCCGCTGGCTGCACGACACCACGATGTTAAAGCTTCCGCTGGCCGCGAACAGCGGCCGTGTTAAAGACATGCAACAACAGGACTTGGCTTATCCCACGGAGGGATAAGCGACACGGCAGAGGACGAACTGCTCAATTACATTTGGAGACAAACACTGATGACGATGAGGTCAGAGCACTCGGAATCTCACACGTAAATACAGACGTTTCCCTGCAGACCACAGGAGCTCCTGACTGAAGGGGTTTTGCCACATGAATTTTGTTTCTATCACACGCTAAGTTGCAGCAGAGATTCGAAGAAAGCTACTGGATGCAGGCTGTGATTTGGGGGTTGGAATGAAAGATCTTTACAGTCCTTTCCAACCCAAATCATTCTGTTTGTGTCTCAAGGAGAACAATGGAGAAACAGACCCCAACTCTTAATAGATTTTAGAATGCATACAGCACATTCGTTCTAGAAATTATTTTATTCTCGTGTTAAAGACTGAATCTTGAACTGATTTTCTGCTTCCTCTGTGAGTGCTGACAAATTTGCATGTGGCTGGTCATAGCTAACAGGTAACAACTCAATATTTGCATCAACAACTAGAAACAAGCACATCACTTGAATATTCATGATGAGTGATAAGAATGAACGTTACACTACATGTTATATGGGAAACAGCACGTTTTACTGGGAGTTTTTAGCATTCTACTGCTTGCTGTGGCAATACTGTACCATCATCAACTCAGAAGTCTTATCATGAAGGCACCAGGTAACACCACCTCAGCTTAGGGGCTTTGAAAGAGAAGCCATGGAATACCAGAAGTTAGAGACTGAGAGATGCTACTGCAGACACTTGTGTTCCAGGGAATCTCAGACCACCCCCAATCTGTACCAGGAGAATGGAAACTGGGATTTATCATGCACAGAGTGTAACTGGAAGGAAGTAACAGTACGTTACCTTTGAGCCATCCTCAGGCTGCAACAACGGGAAATAAATCACTGTTGTTATCTACAGCATTTCCATGAAATTCCTCTCCTGGCACCAGTGAAGGTGTCTGATTGAAGCCTCACTGGAAGAGGGCTAAGCTGAGAGTCACACCTACCTTTCCTTCTTCAGCAAATCCCCTTCCATCACAGTCATGCTCAGAGGCCTCTTCCTCTCCAGGGTCCCACATTCATAGTCATTCCCAGTGTGTGACAAGTGGTTGGAATTAACAGCAGGAACTGCCACAAACGCCCCAGACACGTTGAAATCCTCATCTGGAAGAGGACAGACAAGAATGCCTCCTAAGACACGCACAGGCCCCCGAGGGTGACCTGCAGGGCAGTGTAAAACTGCTGAGCTGTGGCAGGAGCTCACCTCCAGGGAAGAACCAGTCTGCGTGCTGGATAATGGGCTCAATAACTGCCACCACGTGCACTGAAGTGGCTGCTGCCATTTCAGCAAGGGATCTGCAGGACAGATTTGAAAAACACTTCATTCAGAGCTCCAGCAGAGTAAGAAAATTAAAATCAATTCAGACTGCCTAAATAACGACTTGGGTTAAGCATGATGGATCAGGTCCTCAGAACCAGAGAAAGAGCAACTGTGCTGGACTCCAGACTGTTCAGCAACATTCACAGCTTTTGGAAACACCCCTAAAAACCTTCCTGCCTCAAAGGACCCTGAGGCATGGGCTGAAAGAACTCCAGAAATATTTTTTATGTGAACAGTCCATTGCTGTGAATAGACTAAAGGATTTAATAAAGCTATCAATTCTACAGCTTCACCCAGTTCTGCTTTGGAGCTTTCTTAAAAGAACTCACCCTTCATTCTTTGCCCACAACAAGTTGGGGCCCAAGACTATGGCGATGTTGCTCGGTGTCATTTTGTTAACGTCACTGTTCTGGGCAAGCTTGGCTAAAAATTTGATTAAATACCTTCAAAAAGGAAAGAAATAATTAAACAGCAGGAATGATGAGCATTTCTTGTTGAAAGCAAGTAAATAAAAATTCAAGAACTTGTAAAGAGAGCTCCCAACAACACAGAAATGAGATGAGCAGCCTTCTTGCCTGGCAGCTGCCCAAAGCTTCTGCTCCTAATCACAGAAGTTGAACTGGGTACCAAAGAAAGCAGCTCCCATCTTAGCAAAACAGAACCACAGAAATGTCATACTTATAGAGAAAAAGGCTTAGTTGCAGCTAGTTTCACGTCCTGTAGTGGAAATTCCGTGCTTCTAGGGATCACCAGAGCTGCTTTTGTTCCGGTTCATTTCCAAAATGCAAAACCAAAAGGAAAAGTGAGATGTTTAAGATAGATCCAGGTGATTTCTAAGACTGGAAACAACAGCAATGTAGAAAGGCTCTGTGCATCACTATTTCCTGACAGTAAGCAGAGAATTAATCTGAGGTCACCACCTATGCACAGCCACTGCTGCATGAAATGAGAGGTATTTTTATAAATCTCACTGAATTTGGCAAAGAAAAGCACACCTGGATTAGAGTTTAGTTTAATTGGCTTTGAGGTGGAAAGGAGCTGAGCTAAGAGATGTTCACACCTACCTGAAGTTAACACGGTAAGGCTCAGGTAATCTGTTACAAATCCTCCATAACTCTTGGAGCTTCTTGTCCTGGTCCTGAATACTGAAAGGACAAAAAAAAAAAAAAAAAAAAAAAAAAAAAAAAAAAAAAAAAAAAAAAAAAAAAAAAAAAAGCCATGACATCTTAGTTTCAGGGCAGAAATTAATTGTATAAACTTCCATTTATGGAAATGTGGAAATAAATGTTTTGTACTCAGTAACCTGCTTGTCAGATCCCTGAATTATTTGTACTTGCTAAAAAACTGCTTGAGCATCAATACTGTGCAGCCAGCAGCCTGAAGCAGCCCTAATAGCTGAACAAAGTTGATATTTCACCACATTTTGTGCAATCTGCATTAAGCTATTTATCACTTAAAACTATTTGCTGCACGAAATACCCGGCAGTGAAACAATAAATAACTGTGTGAGCTTGGTTGTTTCTTTTGAATCCATCTATGAAGAATCGAATTTAATGGAAACATGCAGCATGACTTCCTCTATATTTCCTCTATATTTCCTGTTCCTAGCACGCTTACTTTGCAGCTTGTGTCCACTCCTCATACAGGCTGTAGGTCATGAGAGGCTCTGGCAGCTCCCGCAAATAGGATTTCAAGGCACCTGCAATGCAGACAGGGACAGGTTGGCTCCTCAGGCACTGCTTTCAGACCTCAGGGAAAATCCTGAACTCACATCTGCAGTTTTATCTGTGTAATAAATTCCAAGTGCCAGGGAAGGTGGCAAGACAGTGGAACTGCTCAGATCTTAACACAAAGGGTCTGTCAGTAATTAGTGCAATTTGACAGAAACATGCTACAAAACGCTGAGTAATCATCTCTTCAGGACAAAGGACTTACAAAGATGTACTGCAGGTGTACACACGGCTCTCATCTACCTTGACCACTCTTGTCACGAGAGGTGTGACAGGTGGCTCACGATGATCACCTGATTTGACACACCACTGTCACAGGTACATCAGGTGTGATCAGCACGGGCACCCCACACTTATCTGTGTCAAACGGTGCAGTGAATGTTAGCTGATTGCCACCTGCCCCAGTTTAACTGTGGAGATAACACCTGAACAGCACCAAGTTGTGTTGTATCAATTTACACCTGGTCTGGATTCAGAACGAACACCCCCAATACCTGCAACAGCGTGGGGATCTGAGTAAAACTCATCAAGCTGGGAAGTGGAACAGTCCAGGGCAGCTTTCAGCTTTTTTAACTTGGAGGCTCCAGCAGCAATTCTGAACAAGCCCTGCAGCCAGAAATAAAATGGATTGATCGGTAACCACGCACCGGCACAAGCATGGAACAGTTTCTCAACAGCCCCTTCCAGAACATTCCAGCTTTGGTGCCTTCCCCTGACAGATATGACCCAGCTGGCCCTTCCTGTGTCCTGTCACTGCCCCCTGACCCCTGTGGCTCAGTTCTTCCCCACCCTTGGCCCACCCCTGATTTTCATTGTAGGTGCATCCACCTCCAAGATACTTCACACGCTGCCGAGCTTATTCTGTGCCAAAACATTTACCAGCTCATTACTGACGAAATTAGCTAAAGCAACACGTTAACAAACAGACACCAGCTCAGGAGCTCCACTGGGCTCTTTTCCCCCCGTTGCTGCTCTGTGATCTGGAATTACCCACCTCCTCTCTCATCCCTGTTTCCAGGAGCATCATGACACAGGCTTCGATAGGAACTGCGATTTCCCGCCCGCTGCGCTTGAGATGCTCTTCCAGGGGAGTCCCAAAAGCTGGCTTTTCAGTCCATTTGTCTAAGTTGGAGAGTATCAAAGCACTGAGCAGGATATCTACCAAACCCTTGAATTACAGCCCAGGCAAGAGGAGAAGAAAGCCTCTAGTACAGCACAGAAACGTTCAGACTACAGCAGGAGTTTTACAGCCCTTGATTGGTAAAGTCCCTTGGATCATGAGCAAAGAGAAAATGAGGCTGCTGGTGGTCAAGAAAAAAATACTTCTGCATCTTTCTGGATGGGATATCACATACAAATTCTGTGTATAACTGGAATTCTAAATACAAACCTCAACGAGTGCCAGCACAAGGCTGCACGTTCCAGTAACACTGATTTGGCTCCAGTCTGCAAGAATCTGGGAAAACTTTGTTCAGACTGCATGACCTGGGCTGATTTTTGTTTTAACTGTATTTAAGGTGAATAAAACCTGAGCTGTTAATAAAAAAAATTGATTCCTTAAATTTGATTCCTTAAATCAGCAAATTACAATGGATGTTAACAGCCCCAGTACATCACATCAGAACTACCACGGTAACAGCCCAGCGCTGTAACATTCACATTTTCAATTTAATTCTTCAATTCTTGTTTAACTCCAATGGGCACAAATTTCTCCAAATTGAATGTCAATTTCCTCTTCCCTACAATTTACGTTCTGACCCATTTCTGCTATTTTAACTGAAAAAATGCAGATGTAAAAGGTTGTTGTTAGTACAGATGTGTTATTTCTTTAATGTGGAAAAAGAGGCCAAGAAAGACAAAAACTTCAGAGGACTTCAAAGAGTGCTCTGAAGGCAAAGTGTTTCTGCAAAGTGTTTAATTCACCCCTTTTCTTTACAAAACCACACCAATCACCTCCCTCGGCAGGTTTTAGTCCCCCTCATTAATATGCCATGAGATGCACGTGGCATTTCCCAGCCTTTGCAAGTCACAGACACATTAGGAAAAGAGCCCTCCGTGCTTGTTCAAATCCCAGCTCCCATCCCTGGCAGCGTCCCAGGCCAGGCTGGACGGGGTTTGGAGCACCCTGAGGTCATGGATGGCCTTCAGGGCCCCTTCTAACCCAACCCTGCACGGGATTCTACTTTACACTGCAGGTGAAAGACAAGGTGAGAATTCCCTGCATTCGGCCACGTGGCCACCACGGCTCCCAGCCACCTTCCAGGGAGGCCACTCTGCTCTGGGGCATTTGCTGCTCAGCTGCTCTGCACAAACTTTCCACACAAGGACAATTTTGAAGCAGCCACATCCACGAAGAACCTTCAGCCCGGCCCTGCCGAGCCCTGCAGCTGTAGCAGCATCACCTCTGCATTCCCTCCTGTCCCACACTGTTTTCCACAATGCTCCTATTGATTTATGTATTGAATTGCTTCATCTTTTACAACCTTCATCAGCTGAAGATACCTGAGCCTTCCTCAGCTCAGACTGTATTTTCCCTCAGACTCTGTTCACTTATTTCTCCAAAGATTCAGGGACAGCACAGCCAATATTTTGGAGAGTAGTTTCTAAAACAAACAGGGCACCTTCATCCCAAATCAGTGATACAAAACCTGAAAGTCCCCTGACAGTGGAAGCTTAGCAGCTGTTCCAGTTCTTCTTAGGGGAGAAATGAAGCCGTACAAGTCACTTTTTTTAACAGCTGATAATCAGCACAAAAAGCCAAACTCTCCATTTCCCAGCACGCAGTGCACACTGGGAAAGAGGATTTCACAAAATGAGGAGGGAAAAAGAGGAATCAAGCTCCTTAAAATCCACAGAGTTTTCCTGATAATCACCTGTAATCACTCAAGAACCAAATCACAATGACACTTTCATGGGCCTGAAGAGCCAGGTGTGACTCAGCAAAAGGGCACAAGGAGAACAGGTAAGCAAATAGAAAAACCCTTCCTTTACCCTCCTGGGTATCAGAGAGATCCTTCATTAACATCTTATTAGTGTGTTAAACATGGCTGGAGAACTCCGGAGAGCAGGAAGATGGAATTATGCTGGGGAATGTAAAATTGTTAAGCAGATCAAAATGGCCTTATTAAATCAGTCTGCATGCAAGAGGATCGAGACAGAGGAGGAGAATATTGTGCATAGGTGGCACAGGCAAGGAGAAGCGTCAGCCAGAGCACAGGTTACTTTACCTTGATGGGCTTGAATTTCGGGTAGGACCTTTTCTATGACTGCTAATGCTTTTCTATGGTAATCTGCTTGTGCTTCTAATAACTGAGAACAGAAGCCACATTTTAAAAAACAAAAAGACCGTTAGCTTCTGATGAGCACATAAGACAAGACTCAAGGTTTTAGCACACAGAATGTCATCTCTGAGAACCGAGTGTGTGTGCCCAGCTGTGCTGAAGCAGAGCCCCGCTGCCAACACTCACCATGACAAAGCAGCGGGCGTACTCCCCCTCCTTGGACACGAAGCTGTACATGTCTGCAGCCAGCTGATCCTTTGGGAGAGATGCACACCAGGACAGCACGTTTACTCACCTCCAGTCGTACACACAGACACATTTATTGTGTTTGTTTGGCCTGCAGGAAGTTTGAACTAAGGAGCTCAAATGCACCTGGCCCTGCTCCAAGTGTTCTTCAAGCAAAGTGGTCTCAAAATCTTAACTCTCGTTCACCCAGCAAAGCAGTTGCCCCCTTCAGTCAAGAACATATTGCCATTCTGTCCAGCTATTTATAGCACTCAAAGACAAGCACTAATAAAAATGGTTTCAGTTCTCAGTACTCAATGGAGCATTTGCTGTTGAGAAGTGAAAATGAACATGAACTGCTCAGAGCTGTGGCAGGTCCTGGGCTGGCCCAGCTTCAGTTTCCTCCAGGTGCCTCCTGCTGCACAGACACCCTGAACACAGCCAGGGCACAGCTGGCTCACACTGAAACTGAAAAGAATGTCAAATCCCCGACTTAGAAACACCCTGGATGGAGTTCCTCATTGAACTAAAGCAATCCAGAGATCAGCTGGCATGAAAATGCCCCCAGGACAGACAGTGTCACAGCCACATGATCTGCAGCTGCACAATTGGGCAATTCCACGGGAGGTGTGGAAGGACTCATCCTGTCCTTACCTTGCACTGCTCTACTTTATTTCCAGCTTCATCCATCTCCTCCTTAAGAGATTCTATTTTTGAGGGATGCACTTGGAAGTTTGTTCCTGAAGTCTTGTGGGCTTGGTTGTATCTGGGGCAAAGAAAAGTTTCATTTGGTGAGAATCAATATTCAACACTGATCTGCATTTATGGCGCCCTTGGAAGTGGTTTCTTCCAGCAGGAAACAAACCCCGCAGTTCCAGAGGGTTTCCAGCAGAACTGAAAGGTTCAAAGCACACCACTGACATAATCCAGCAGCAGCTATAAAAATCACCAGGAATCCTGCATCTGCCCCAGTCTGTAACATGGGTGTAGGATTTGCTGAAAATGGCTGCACCAGTTCTCAGGGCAGTGTAAAACCACTCAAAGGCACTCAGGGGTGAGATGAATGACCCAGGACCCTCCCAAGGAGATGGCTCCACACAGGGCTGTAAAAGCACTTGGTGTGGTCACACAGAGAGATTCCTGTTCCCTCTTTAAGCTGAAAACTTCAGTTTAAGTTAAACACTTGCATGAACTGGAAACTGGATGAGTTTCCAACATTTTTCCATTTATATACTGGCACGTAAGAACTCCAAAATCTTGATTCTGTTTGGATCTAGCAGTCTCAGGTCCTTTTCTGGTGAAACTTAAATGTAAGCCTGTCTTTTTTCACCTACTGCCTGCTCACAGCAGCATTTCAGTAGCACCATTTCACTTGTTGGCCACGAGGTGCCAACCAGGAGTTCACATGGACAGAAAAGCACTCAGTAACTAAAATGCTCTCCTACCTTCCCCTTGCAGAATCCCAGTCCAGCACCAGCTTTGCAAGCTGCTTCCTCTGCTTCTGAATGTTTGGGATCTCTGTCTGAAATGAGAATCAGGGGCTCACATTGAATTTTAAATTGTGCATTGTAACAAATGACGTGTTGTAGGTTTCATACCCACTTGCCACTGCTAACACAGGGCCCCCTAAAGCAGTTTTTTAATGCCAGCACTGAGATAAACATGTTTTGCTCAGTTTATGCATGACTCCAGATGTGTTTCTCCTCTCAGGCTGAGCTGTCTCACCTCTGTCAGCAGGCACAGTGGGTCTATGACTTCTCTCTCAATCTGTACTTCGTGCTGGGAGAGCTCCATTGCCAGTTTATTCTCTGCATCCCCACAGGTATCCAGCATTTTCCTGGAAGAATTACAGGGAATTGTCATGGGAGTTACCACTGACTGAAGAGGAAGGATCCAAGGGAGAGCAGAGCTTTGGGAAGCTTTGTGCTGGGTAAAGCAAAGCCTCCCTTCATGGCCTGAACCCCAGTGCTCTGTGCTCCCTGGAGAAATCCGGGATAGGCAGGTGGTGTTACTAAACCCCTGCCTTCTAAATTCCTGAGCACTGACAACACTTTGGAGGCTTTCAGACATTCAGAGGGCACAGAAGGCAGTCTTTATTTCCAGGCCCATCTTTCCATCTCACCATCTCACTGCAGGAGAAATTGCTCAATGCAGTATTTCATTTTCTCCTAAGCCCCTTTAATGTGAAGGTCTTAACAGCCTAACTCCCAGCAATCCCATCCCCAGCAGTCTCAGGCTCCAAACCCATGACTTGACCTTCATTTTATGCTTGTTATAAGGAAAAACCCTACTCTGTAAGGTTTTTATCCAGGTTTAAATCTCCTGCAGTGGCTCAGAAATATGTTCTCAAAGGTCATTCTACACTGTCTCCATAAGAATTCCCACCAGCAATGAAAAAGCCCACTTGGCACCAGGAATTCAGCACGTGGAGGCTCGTTTGTTTCAGGCACTTTCCTGTAATTTGCAAATAATCACTTTGCCAGGACAGATAAACTGGGGCTGCTTTGAACAAGGGGCCATTAATGCAAATTGACATTATTTTAAGTCATCAATTCAAACCTGCAGAACACAGCTTAAAATAAAAATTATGTTTAATTATACAATCCACAACACTTTAAACTTCGAATGGAGATGGTAATTCTACTAACCCACAAGGAAAAAAGCCATTTTAAAAGCTTTTATGATAGCAGAGAACCAGAATCCTCTGGAATGCAATTCAGCCTAAAACTTGTCTCCAAATCATCCCAGAAAAACTGCTGGCTCACTGTTTCTCCCTTTGGATTAGAGAAAGAATCTAGAAGTATTAACTTTTATTAGATTGAAACCAGCCTTTGTGCACCCAGAGGCTTTAATTAGAGCCCTGCAGGCAATAAGATGTTACACAGCGAGGAAAAAGAAAGGCAGGAAAAAGAGGCAAACACTTACCCCAGCAGAGTTTCATCACTCAGCTGGATGGATCCCTCTTGCATGTTTTGGGCCAGAGCTGTTAGAGGAAGTTTTTTCTGTGGAACAGAAGGAACAGTGCTTAGCTTAGTGCTGCTCACTCTTTCCAGCTTCCCCAGCACATCCCCTCGAAGGCTCTGCTCCTCTTCCATATGGTTTCTATCACACAAACACAGCTCATTCTCGGACTCAAAGAAAATGCCAAGTCACAGAAAAGTTTCAAGCCCCAAGACCGGTGGTTCTCAGACACTCTGAAAAGCACTTTCTTCTCAGTTTTAGCTGGAATGACTGGCCCAAAGCGTATCTCAACTACTGCCAAGGAGAGACAAACAGCTTTAAGCTGAGATTTAAGCAACCAGCCTGTCCTCTGTCCCAGAGGTCCTGTGTGCCCCTGCTCTCAGGTGCCTGTCACTCAGTAAAAGGTGAGAGTGTCAATGTGAATTATTTCTGGTTCTGATGCTTTACGAAAGCCCACCGAGGGCTTTGCTAAGGAGGGGCAGAAATCAAGTGTGTACAGAAAACCATCGGCAGCTGCCTGGAGGTGCCAGTGCCCAAGGGCAACTCCAGCTCTGAGCAGCTGGGTCAGAGCTGCAGATTATCTTCCACAGCTGGGTGTCAGGAGAGCTCCAAGCACTCCTGACAGCAGGCTGCGGGGACAGGAAGTGTCCTGGCACTGCTGAGGTGTCCCCAGGCTGTGCTGTGGTGGGGTGGGGTTGCACTGGGGTTGCACTGAGTTTTTACTGGGGTTGCACTGGGGCTTCACTGAGGCTACACTGGAGTGTCACTGGGGTTTCTCTGGGACTTCTCTGGGGTTGCACTGGGATTTCTCTGGGATGTCACGGGGATTTCTCTGGGATTGCCCTGGGATTGCTCTGGGATTGCTCTGGGATGTCACAGGGATTTCTCTGGGGTGTCACTGGGATTTCTCTGGGGTGTCACTGGGATTTCTCTGGGGTGTCACTGGGGTTGCACTGGGATTTCTCTGAGGTTGCACTGGGATTTCTCTGGAGTGTCACTGGGATTGCACTGGGGTGTCACTGCGATTGCACTGGGGTTGTTCTGGATTTCCCTGGGGTGCCACTGGGATTGCACTGGGGTGTCACAGGGATTTCTCTGGGATTGCCCTGGGATTTCTCTGGGGTGTCACTGGGATTTCTCTGGGGTGTCACTGGGATTGCACTAGGGCTGCACTGGGGTTGCACTGGGATTTCTCTGGAGTGTCACTGGGGTTGCACTGGGATTGCACTGGGGTTGTACTGGATTTCTCTGGGGTGTCACTGGGATTGCACTGGGTGTCACTGCGATTGCACTGGGGTTGTTCTGGATTTCTCTGGGGTGCCACTGGGATTTCTCTGGGGTGCCACTGGGGTTGCACTGGGATTGCACTGGGGTGTCACTGGGATTTCTCTGGGGTGTCACTGCGATTGCACTGGGTGTCACTGCGATTGCACTGGGGTTGTTCTGGATTTCTCTGGGGTGCCACTGGGATTGCACTGGGGTGTCACTGGGATTTCTCTGGAGTGTCACTGGGATTGCACTGGGGTGTCACTGGATTTCTCTGGGGTGTCTCTGGGGTGTCACCAGTGCCAGCAGCGAGCTGCTCTGACAGAGCCTGGCTCCCCAGGCAGGGGCAGCAGGGCGGGGGCCAGGGCACACGGAGCTGTACTCACGTGTCTCTTGTCAGGGTCTGTGCCATGCTGGCCCTGCAGACAGGCAATCAGTCTCTTCTGGGCCAGGTGGCACACCGACCTCACCGCGTCCAGCCGCCTCTCGATCTGCTCGGCCCCGGGGGAGAGGGCAGGAAGAGAAAACAACGCAAAAACCAGAAGTTATTTCCCCGGCCTCAGCAGAAAACCTTCCCCCCTGTACCACACGTCGCTCCGGGTTGCAGATTTCTCAAATTCTCCAGCTTATAAAGAAGTGCAGCTGCTTAGCAGAAGTGCCTGACAGCAAAAACGCTTGGGGGGGATTGAAATTGGTTTGTGCCTCAGTGGCACAGAAATTCAGTCGGAGCTCACGGCACTGGAAAGCGGGAAAGGGAAAAAACGCTGCCCTGCTCGGCACCTCGGCAAAAGGGAATCAGGGTGACACTCGCTAGCTGAGATCAACGGCACATGCAGGTATCTGACACTCATTTAGGGAGAAAACTGTGGGAAAACTCCTCATTTTCACGGTGACCTTGTAAAGCAGGTGCTGAAGACACATGTGACAGCTCCTCCCCACTGTACAAACCTGCACTCCAAGCTCCTCCTGCACGTCCTTCCCTGGCTGTTAAACACAAGGACAAAGCTCCCACATGCTGAGCAAAACACAATTCTCAGGAAGAGGCTACCAGGATTCAAATGGGATATGGAATTAAAAAATAGGAGTCAAAGCCCAAACAAGAGTTCTGTTTATCAGCATCTAATTCAAACATGGCTTAATACACAGCCAGCGAATAGGACAAACATATACATGATAAACTGCTCTTTTAAGGGATTCTAAGCAAGGAATTTGGACTATTTTATTTCAAAGAACACCAAAAACAAACAAAGAGATGAGCAGTGGGACAGAACTGCTCATGGCACTGAGATCTCTGTGCACAGCACCCAAAGAATGCTGTTTATCTGCATTTTGATGACTCACCAAGAATAACAGGAGGCCCTTTGGAATGGATTCTATTTAAAAAGCAAGAGGAAAAAAAAAGTAGATTTGATCTGTAGAAATAATCTGAACAGATTCCAGTTTTTCACACAGCTCTAAAATCACTTTTATTAAATATTCAGGAGGGCAATATGAACCCAAGTTGAAGTGCTCAAAAATCTCAGTAAAAAGCTGATAGGGAGGAATAAGCTGCAGAGAAACTGCCTAGAGATTGCTCTGAGAGCACAAGGCTTTGCCTTTCATCTCCAGAACACGGAGCAACAAATTCAAAATTAAGTCCAGGTGGAAAAAGTCCACACGGAGATCAAAGAACAAGCAGGTATTGTTTGTGGTCTACTGCTGCAGCTAAGATAACTCACTCCTCTTGTGTTATCTTCAAAATGAAATTCTGGAATGGCTTGGGTTGGAGGGAGCCCAAAGCCCATCCAGTGCCACTCCTGCCACGGCAGGGACAGCTTCCATGATCCCAGGCTGCTCCAAGGCCTGTCCAGCCTGGCCTTGGGCACTGCCAGGGATCCAGGGGCAGCCACAGCTGCTCTGGGCACCCTGTGCCAGGGCCTGCCCACCCTCCGGGGAGGAAACACCACCACCACATTCTAAATCATCCTCTTACCCAAGAGCCAAGAGCCCATTTTTGCAAGGTCAGGTAGTTAAAACTTGGAGGACCGAGCACAGGGGTTTCCCACACCTGGAACACAGTGACATCCTGGACCAGAGGCGCCTGGCAGAGCCTGGCAGAGCCCAAGGGCCTGGGCAGCCCTGGCTGCGGGCTCAGGCTGCTTGGAAAGGCTCCCACACTCCCAGCAGCCTCTCCCCAGGCTGAGCTGCAGAGCCAGGGCAGAGGAACAGACCCCAGAACTCCACAGTCAGGGCACAGGACTGACAGGAGGAACAGACCCCAGAACTCCACAGTCAGAGCAGAGGACTGACAGGAGGAACAGACCCCAGAACTCCACAGTCAGGGCAGGGGACTGACAGGAGGAACAGGCCCCAGAACTCCACAGTCAGGGCACAGGACTGACAGGAGGAACAGACCCCAGAACTCCACAGTCAGGGCAGAGGACTGACAGGAGGAACAGACCCCAGAACTCCACAGAGCAGAGGACTGACAGGAGGAACAGACCCCAGAACTCCACAGTCAGGGCACAGGACTGACAGGAGGAGCAGGCCCCAGAACTCCACAGAGCAGAGGACTGACAGGAGGAACAGACCCCAGAACTCCACAGAGCAGAGGACTGACAGGAGGAACAGGCCCCAGAACTCCACAGTCAGGGCACAGGACTGACAGGAGGAACAGACCCCAGCACTCCACAGAGCAGAGGACTGACAGGAGGAACAGACCCCAGAACTCCACAGTCAGAGCAGAGGACTGACAGGAGGAACAGGCCCCAGAACTCCACAGTCAGACCCTCTCCTCTCTGATCTGCCTTCTAGCGCAAAGATGTCAAGAAAACCACAGAGGACATTAATCTCCTTCGAGGCACCTCTGAAGTGAGGATGTGACCCACGGGCCAGGCTGTCTGTCCCCTCAGGGCATCCCCAGAGCACAGAACATCACACAATTGCTGCATTATCTGCACGCCGTGTCAGAAAGCAGGGCTATTGTAAAGACCTTCTCGGGACTGAATTATAGCCTTTGTCTTCAGATGAAACACAGCGAACAGACACTTGAAATGGAGCACAACCCTTCAGAAAACAGAACAAAAAAAAGCTGTAACAATCCTGCGGCAAAGCTTGAGCTAAATATAAAAAAGCCCAACTGCGATCCATGTTTGTGAAGTGAGCAGCACCACGTCTCCAAACTCTCGGGTTAGATAAGAGCCTCCTGCCCCTGCACAAGCCCCCAAGAACAAACAAACAAGTGAGTAAATTCTTCCACTTGGGTGTAGCCAGGCTGCTCGGGGCCTGGGAAAGCCTTGCTTGCAAAATTTTTTTGGCAAGGAGCAGCAGAGCTTTTGGCTTTCACTTCTTGTTACTGTTCTGCAGCTGAGCGAGAGAGCAGCCGTGCCCTCGCAGGCTGGCAAGGTGTTCAACATCCTTCGTGGCACCGAGCTGCACATCTCCTCAGAGACTAAAAACAGAACTGCCAGACTGGGAAGGTAGCTTTAGTTTAAATAAAGCAACCCCCTGGAAAGGGGGTGAAATGTTTCAGGTCACCATTACACTGGCACAGGTGCCCAGAGCAGCTGTGGCTGCCCCTGGATCCCTGGCAGTGCCCCAGGCCAGGCTGGACAGGGCTGGGAGCAGCCTGGCACAGTGGAAGGTGTCCCTGCCATGGCAGGGGTGGCACTGGATGGGCTTTAGGGTCCCCTCTAACCCCAAGCATTCCAGGATTCTGTAATTCCATGCATTTGTGCTGAATTCATGTCGAAGGCTGCCACGCTCCCTCAGCTGCCACCTGAACCAGAAACACTTCCATCACCTGCCTGATTCCCCTGCTCCGTCTCCAGGCCCCGACCTCAGGCAGGCTGAGAGGCTTTGTAATTCATCAGAAATAACCCCCACACTCGAGGTCCCAGGAGCAGCCAGCCTGACTTCCCTCACCGATTTGTGTTCTTTTCATAAACCCTTCCTAAAGAAACCAGAGGAAGAGAACTGTGTAGGACAAGTGTGCAGGCAAACTTGCTCCATGGAATCAGTCACCCTTGTTAACGCGACAGTTGCAGTTTAAATTCCACCATGAAAGTCGTGTTTGATGAGATGATAAATCTGCACAAAGATGACAAGTCTGCAAACAAATCGGTGTCAGGATGACAAATCTGAGAACAAATATCACAGCTAAACAAGAGCACTCGTACACTTACTCAAAGCAAGAACAGGCATTATCAGGGAGCAGCTGGAATGATTTTTGTGCCACTTCTCTCAAGGCCCAGTTGATCTGTTCAGGTGAGAGCAGTGAGGACAGAAACCAGCAGTGCCCAGCCAGGGTTTCCTCATCCTCCTCAGACAGACTGGCAAGTCATCAGCACCAGTGGTTTATGGGCTCATCAGGCCTGTTCATCTCATTAAAAGCGAGAATGGCTCCTCCTCCACTGCACCAAGCCACGTGATTGGACTCACAGACAGAAGTAACTGAGTTTTCCTGCTCAAAATGTACCCCCCTGTTTTCTCATGTGCTGAGAAGTCAGAGACATCCAGGGTTCCATCCCTGACACGTGCAGTATTCTCCTCCACATCACAAACCTCAGAAGGCTCGCACATCACAACATCGAAAAAAAATATGTATGAAGCATGTTACAATACCTGCAACAGGTCTTCACTGAGCACCTCTGTTCTCTCAGCCCTAAGGGAGGAAAGAAAACACTGTCAGACAATTGGCACGTTCAGGGGCACAGATTGCCCCAACAATTCCAACAGGACCTGCTCAGTTCCAAGCTAGAATCCATTACTGCCACTGCTGCACACACTGCCATGTTCAGCAGGTCACAGGCAGCCCTGGCTCCCGGCACTGGGAGTTTGGGAGCCCTGACGTCCCTGCCACGCCCAGCCCGCAGCACAAACCATCACACCGAGCTCCAAACCGCATTCCCAGCTGCACATGGAGTAACCCAAAGCAACCTGGAACCAGGGCACCTGAACATGAAGGAGTATGAAAGCATGAGAGGAGCAGGAGAGCCACCATCATCCCTTTGGAGTGCAGCACTGCAGAGCTTTATCCCTCAGAAGCAGTGGGAACTGCAGCCTGAAGCTTCCCTTAACCCCACACTCACAACCTTCCCCAGGAACCTCCCATCACCTCATCCTGCTGAGCTCCTCAGTACTAAACCAGAGGGTTTGGTACCTGAAAAGCTCATCAGAAGTTCATGGCATTCCCAGGAAAGTCAGCCTTCAACAGAAACCCCTGACTGCTTGCACACACCTCCAGACAAAAGCCACAGACACACTCCCGTCTTCACACTTCCACACCTTTTGTCATCCCAGTTTACACAAACTTTAAATTGTTTAATGTTGACACAGCTTTATTTGTCATTGGCTCTCTGACCCCAACAGTGACTGATTCTCCCTTTGCCAGGCCTATAAAATAAAGATAAATTCAGTTCACCCTGACCTCTCCCTCCCTGCTGCTCACCGTCACTACACATCTACACCGTGGAGCGCTTGGAGGGACTCCAGGACACTCTTTTCCTGTTCAGAGAGTTTCCCCTGCTGCTGCCAGAGTCCCTCAGCGACTCCACACTTTATCAGATGCTGCAATCTGTCAAAGAACCCGCTGCAAACCTGGGCACGCACGGAAAGCTCGTGTTCCTGATCAGCCCTCAGAAGCTGAACGTGCCAAAAGCCTCCAAGGACAAGATTCCTTCAGGTTTAGGTGGGTGTTTTTAATGCACTTATTTGACTTCGGTTTTACAGCACGTTATCTGCTTGAACTAGTTGTGAACCATAAGGTGTTTAATAATTAAATGCCAGAATAAAGTAAAAGCTCAAAACCTCAGCCAGACTCAGACAAAAGCAGATGACAGCACTGGAATATTTATTTGTTGAGGAAAACACAGATAAATTTATAAACTTTTCTCCCACCCAAACAGAAATATTTTATCTGACGGAAATTACATCCTGTTGGAGAGCAATTATTTATACTTACTATTTATATATATATATATTATCCCTGCAAAACCCACTCTGCTGTAGCTGTAACTTTAATTCAACCCCCCTAAAATATTAGACTAGAGCTTCCACACAGCTTTAGAGTAATCCAGAGTTTGATCTCTCCTTCCTTTTTCCATCAGGGTGAAAAGCAGTGATGGCCCAGTACTGTGCTGGCAGAAGCCTGCTCCCAGTTTAAACGTGGTTGCCCACATACTATGGATCATTATGTGGAAGTGCAAAACAATTGTTCTTATTTTCATTCAGCTCTCTTTGCACACTGAGCTGGCGTCTCCAGGAGCTGAAGGCCCAGCTGGACAACGCCGATGTCCCTGGGGGATGCTGTCCCCAGCCCCGGTGGCAGCAGAGCGTGGCCAGGCAGAGCCAGAGTCAGAACAGCCCCTGGTGATGATGTCAGGTTCGGAAGCGCAGTGAGGGAAGACCTCACCCTTCCTGCAGGCCCACATTCCACCTTTAGTAAGGAAGCCAAGAAAGAGCCACGAAATAATGTTGTTTTTCAGTGATCACAACCATGAAAGAGAAAGCACAACCCTGAGATAGCAGCACAGCCCATCTCCTCTCTGCACAGGGGAAAGCAGCAAACCATCAAAGGGGCCTGGCTCCAGCAGAATTAACCTCTGTCTCCCTTGGAATTAACCTCTGTCTCCCTTGGAATTACCGGTACGACCAGTTTGAAGTTTACATCCAACTGCAGTTTCGAGGGATGCTAATTCCTTCTGCCAGCTAATCAGGGAAGCAGCAAACTCCTAAAAAAGAACAGAATTTCTTTTTCACTGCTAAACTTCTGTCCCCAGCCCCTGTTAGGGCTTATTTGCACCTTATCTAATTGGAGCAATGAAGAAATCCTTCTGGAAACAAAAACTGGAAGCCTGAGTGTTGCCAAGGGCTTCCCCAAGCCCAGCAGCGCTGGTCCCTGGCCACCGGCCTGAGGACCTTGCACTGGAGCTTCCTTCCCCCACGGGACACCCTGAGCCCAGCCCAGCCCAGGCTGAGCCTCTGAAGGCCAGGCTGCAGCAGCCAGGGCTGTTCACACTCCCAGAGCTGAACTCTGCTCAGCCCAAACAGTTAAACCTGGGCTGCAAAACGAGGTCCCTCCGAGCCATTCCTACGGGGACACCACGGGATGGTCCTGCAGGAGCTGTCCCTGCGCCTGGGGAGGGCAGCAGCCACAGGGGAACGGCGACCTGTCCTGCCCAGAGCCTCCCCACACCTCCGGGGACAGCGGTGGCGGTGCCAGAGGTGGGGCTGGCACATGGGACACAGCAGGGCACGGGCAGCAGCACGGCTTGGGCGTGCAGGGCTGGCACCCCACCCACCACAGCAACAGCACCGGGGCCTTCAGCTGCCCAAATCCAAAAGATCTGCCAGCCTGGCAGTGCTCCACTGCAGCAGAACGGAGCTGCTCCCCTGGGAAAGGAGTTTCCAAGAAATGAAGCTTCTCTGCTGCACCACAAGAACCTTGACATGAATCAACGGGCACTGAGGTCTAAAGTCAGCAGTGCGTTTTAAAAGGCTGATTGCAAAAACACAACTGAACAATCACTTGTTATGGCTGTAACAATCCTCTTAATGACAAAAGGGGATGGAACCAGTGAATTCTCTGCAATCAGTACTTTCACACAGTTAGCACAACGTCCTGCCCGCCGTGCAGAGCTTCGTGCGCTGCTCCTCGTGTCTGCACTGCCCCTCCCCTGCACGGACCCCAGCCCTGGTGCAGCCGGGGCAGAGTAACTGCAATAGTGCACAGAAACAGCTGCTCCTCAGCCAAATCAGCTCCCCCAGCTCACCCTTTGGACCAGCAGCCTCCCTGGCACAGCTCTGGGGTGGGAACGGGCAGCAAAGGGCAGGGCAGGCTCCGAGCACGGCACAGCTGGCAGTTGAGCACAGCTGGCAGTTCAGCACAGCTGGCAGTTCAGCCAAACCCTGGGCACGGCACAGCTGGCAGCTCAGCCAAACCCTGGGCACGGCACAGCTGGCAGCTCAGCCAAACCCTGGGCACGGCACAGCTGGCAGCTCAGCCAAACCCTGGGCACAGCACAGCTGGCAGCTCAGCCAAACCCTGGGCACGGCACAGCTGGCAGTTGAGCACAGCTGGCAGCTCAGCCAAACCCTGGGCACGGCACAGCTGGCAGTTCAGCACAGCTGGCAGCTCAGCCAAACCCTGGGCACGGCACAGCTGGCAGTTCAGCACAGCTGGCAGTTCAGCACAGCTGGCAGCTCAGCCAAACCCTCAGCGCAGCTTTGCCCTCTATGATCCCAGGACGCTGAGAAACTCTCATTTTTAACGAAACTGTTGTTTCTTCAAGCAAACTTTCTTTTCGAGACGGCTAATACTTAGCATGAAACAGGATATGGAACAGAAATGCTGGTGCCATTTCCTGCTCGGGGGTGGCATGGCCTTAACTCACTCCAAGCAAAAACCAATTGGTTTTACAGGGAAAGATTGTATTTTTTTATTCTAGACATGTTAATCACAACGCTTTGGCTTGCTGTGACATTTTAAAAATGCATTCCACGTGCCCCTAATTGAACTCCTGTCAGAGTGTTTTATGGTATAATTCCTTTTAATTCCCTTTACTTTTTCCGTTCTTCCTGACCTAGCCTGAAGCCCAGCCCAGCTCAAAGCCTGGCTCAGCCCAGGCAGGGTGGGCAGAACAGCTCCCACCCCACAGGTTAAAAACTGACCCCCTCACTTGGTCATTCTGCAGCTCCTTCACACTTCCAGGGCAGGATTCTTCCCTGTACATCTGGAAACAGCAGATGGGAATTCCTGAGATAAAAGTGTTTATCTTCCATCGGGAAAGAATTTACATTTCCACATATAAAATGAAAAGGGTCTGTTAAAGCTGCCGCTGGTGATTTAAAATAAATAATGCTTCATCTAAACAGTATCTGAGAGCCCCCTGGTCCTGCCCATCACAGGGGCATCAGTACGGAAGCAGGGCTGATCTCCAAGGCAGGTCAAAGGTACAGAACCTCTCCAAGAGACTTTTTACAGAGGCCTTTTTACAGGCCAAGGGGGAATGGCTTCCAGTGCCAGAGGGCAGGGTCAGATGGGAAACTGGGAAGGAATTCCTCCCTGGGAGGGTGGGCAGGCCCTGGCACAGATTCCCAGAGCAGCTGTGGCTGCCCCTGGATCCCTGGCAGTGCCCAAGGCCAGGCTGGACGGGGCTTGGAGCAGCCTGGGACAGTGGGAGGTGTCCCTGCCATGGCAGGGCTGGCACTGGGTGGGATTTGAGGTCCGTTCCAACCCAAAGCATTCCATGATTCTATGAAATCCACACTCCTGAAAGGCTGAGCAGGAAGGAAGGAGAGCAAACCTGAGACACAAGAGCCATAAAACCTTGGCCACTGCCAGCAGAACAAGTGACTCAGTTGAAATGTCACCAAGCCCTGAGTCAGGCAGCAGCTGGGCGGGGGCCCTGGCAGAGGTGATGCCATGGGAGGGCAGGGACAAGCCCACAACCCTGGAAAGGTTTCAGTGGAAGCAAGGAGACATCCACCCCAAACCGGAGACAGAATTAAAGCCAGCCTTCCCTGCTGGGTGGATTTTCCTCAAACAAAGGCAGTGTTTGTTACCAGGAGTAACCAGCTCGGCCGCTGGTGAGGTAACAGCGAGCACCTCGGTGGGCTGGCAGCACGTCCTGCCTGCTTTCCACGTACAATAGGCAGCACTTGCTGCCAGGAAAAATGAAAGAATCAGCAGCTCTGCTCCAAAACAAGGAATCCAGAATCAGATGACAATTTCCCTTCAAAAAGGTTTGCTTTTCTAACGCTCACCAAGACAGACCCCACATAAAATACAACTCCAAGGTGTTTCAGGACCACCAACTCACTCCTGACTGTTTGACCTTAGGCTAATTTTTGAAAGGAAACCAGCATGACCCAAGGTAAGCATCAATATTCTGAAGCGGGTTTCAAATGCTCAAAAATAATTCAGAGAACACTGTCAGGTGCTGGTCACCACTCACTTTCAGTATTAGTATTTAAGGAACACCACACACAACCAGCCATCAGCATGACTTTTAGTTTCTTAGTACCTCCTATCCTCATTTTTCACCCGAATTAAAAATGTAAGCTTTTGTACATGCATTAAAGTTGATTTAATTATAAATCTGGTGGCCATGGATGTTTCAATGATGCAGAAATCCCACCAAAGGCTGTTGCTTTGGAACTCACCCATCAGCTGCAACTCCTGTGCTTCCAGACCTCTAGAAGTGCTTTAAAAGTGGTGCATCTCCAAACCACCGCAGTGATCCAAACACCCCAGAGCTGCACAGCCACAATTCAGGCCTCAGTGAGAGGACAAAGAAAGATTCCTGCTGCTTTGCCTTCCCTCTCCACCATCTCCAGCGAGCTCCCCCATCAAACTGTGCTTGGTCACTCACCCCAAGCCCAGCTCTGAGAGCTCAGCCCTGCACCTGGGGGCTGCTGCCCCAGTGGGAGGCTGCAGGAGATAATAATCCCTGCAAGGAGAGCAGAGTGCTCCTGTGCAGAGCAGGGAAACCCAGACAGACAGACTGCTCACGGGACGGGATGGAAACTCCTGCGCCGGTGAAAGGGATCCAAGGCCGCTCTCCGGAGTGAGGCGGTAAATTTAGCTCTGGAGAACAAGCACAGCTCGAGCCAAATCCTATTTTCAGGCTGCTCTCGGAGGGACAGGCACTGCAGCACGGCCCTGCACAGCTCCTCCTTGTAAAACACACCCTGAGTGGCTTTAACATCGCTCCTGGAGAATTCCACCAAAGGTGCTGCAGTTCAACAACAGCCCTGTCAGCCTCAGTCTAAGAAAGCTGGGTGGATCCCTCGGAGCCACAGCACCGCAAATTTGAGATGAATTTAGGCTGAACTCTCTACAGGCAAAAATACAATCCTGGTCTAAAAGTAGAAGCTCATTTACAGGAGTTTTGTTTGAGGGAAGGAAGCAATGTTTCAGTGAGCAGCCTGATGAGTCCAACAGCTTGTAAACTTCTGGGCACAAATAAAAATTTACAATTCAGTGCTTCTAATCGCCTCCTGTCCCAGCAAATCAAATACTGAGTGCTGACCTCCTATTTCATACCTGGGACAAAGCCACAGCTATTAAAGCTCTCCCCCATATTCGTTTTGACTTTGAAAAACCCCAAACCTCTGTCAGGCAAATGACAACGTGACTACTTTTAAAAAGTGCATTTGATTGGTGAAACTATTAATAGCTTCTGAAGGAAAGGCGAAGTGCTGCTGCAGGGGATTAACATTCTAACTGCTAAAATCCAGGCAAGGTGAAATCCAGCACTGGTCTCATGGTTTGTTCCTCAAAGAAAAAAGTCCTATGACAAGCTGTCATAAATCAGCAACCAAAAAAACCCAAAGAACCCGAGACAAAGTTTTTAAAGTTTCTGGCACAGCCTATCAAATGATGACGTATTTCCTATGCTTTGCTTTTTCCCCCTTAAGTACTACAATCTACATTTCTTACACTATACTACAGAGCTGGAGCTTTCCAAACATGTCAGCTTATTAACATAATTTATTAAAAGCACACAAACACCCTCCACACCACATCTTGGTAACTGCTTTTAATATTTAACTGCCAGGTATTTATTTACATTTACAAGTTTATTCTCACCCAAGGTCTCTCCCTCCCTCCTAAGCAAGCAACAATCTCTTACTTATGCAGAATCATTTGTGCAAAATTAGTTCTGCTATAAGACACAGTCCAGCAGAAAGCAACCTAAATAATTCCTGAATTGTTCTTCCTGAATGTCAGGTGTAATTTTACAACCCCTGAGTGCCGACACAAGAGCAGGTGCTGCCAGAGCAGGGATTCCTGTGCTTTGGGCCACAGCAGCAGCTCCAGGTGAAATTTAACCCGGGCACCAGGAGCAAGGAATGATCCTGCAGCACCTGGCCAGGGCTGCTCACCTGGGCACCCAGGGCAGTGCCAGCCCCAGCCAGCCCGTGCCAAACCCACGGCACAGAGCAGGAACTAGACTCCCCTCACTCGATTCCCTACGACCTCTCTCCTTCCAGGGTCCTGCCTGAAACACCCTCCCTTCCCTAAAGCCAGGTGTAGACCTTACAGCCCCCCTGCAGCAGCAGCAGCTCAGACTGCAATCACAGCCAAAAAGAAACTGGTTCCCGTGGCCTGGGCGCTCTCCTTGGGCACCCACAGGCTGGGGAAGTGGCAGCAGCACCGGGAAATCTGCTCCTTTCAGCAACAGCAGCTACCTAAGATCAGCTCCAACTGATCGTGAAACTGCACCCTGGGGCCAGCATTGCACTGCCACGAGGTGACATCAGCTGGCAGAGCTGCTGACAGAAGTGGCTGTGTCCTCCTGCTCCATCTCCCTGGCCTGGCAGGAGCATCCCAGTGCCAGCAGCTCAGGGGCTGCCCTGGCTCAACACCCACCTGGCTGGGAAAAAAGGCACTTTGCCGTCAGAGACCAGAGGTGTGAGCTGAAAGGGAGCAAAGGGAGGGTGATGCCTCGGGAAGACTGAGCTGGAACAGACACTGGACCAGGGCTACACCCAGGGTGGACTAAGAATGGTCACAAAATGCACAAACCGTCACGAGATCTTACATTTTTACAAGTTTTGGTCCATTTGCATATTGGGGTTTAATTGTCCCGTTCCAGCTCCAGGTTATCCAGTCCCATCCTTCTTGTTCCTCCCTCCAGCCACCCTTGTTTGTGCTTTTGGGCTGACAGTTGTCCTTGGTGTGCAGCAGGAACAGGATTTGTTTTGTGTCGCTGCTGTGTGCAGAGAGCTGAGTGACCCCGAGTGTGAGCTCAGAGCTGCACCCTGGGCAGCGCAGAACATGAAATACATGACAGCTAAAATTTAAGGCATCAGAGGCAGCTGGGAATGAGGCTGGCAGAGCCCTGGCACGAGCCTTGGCACGAGGCTGGCAGAGCTGCAGGGCTGAGCAGAGCCCAGGAGCAGCTCTGCAGAACAGGAGGGCGCAGGGATTCCACGTGCGGCTTTGGCAGCTTTCGCATTTCAGCGAGCGCAGTCCCTCTGCCAAACCACCTGCTGACGTGCAAACTCCTCCACATGTGAAAAGGGAATTTAAAGAGCTCCCAAAACACCCTCCAACATCTCCTGAACTTCCAAACAGATCCTGGTTTCCACTCTAGCCATGAGACAGGTGGATTTTTAAGCCTCATGATTTCTTTTCCCAGAAGTCTTGCATTGTCAATTGCTGGAAAGGACTCCAAGAAGCAGCACTGCCTTTTCCAGAGACAAGCCTTCTACAGGACAGACATGCCTGAATAGGAAAAATATGCACTACAGGAATGAACGAAATTCACTGAACTGCTGAAAAAAAACTGGGCTGGTTTTTTTTTGTGTATTTGGTTGCTTTTCTCAACTTTGACAAGACAAGGGGGAACAGCTTCACACCGACAGCAAGTACATTTAAATTAGATATTAAAAATAAGTTCTTCCCTATGAAGAGGACGAGGCCCTGGCACAGGGCACCCAGGGATTCAATTCACTTTCGTGTGTCAAAAAAACCTCCAGTCCAGAAATTATTATTCCACTAAAGGTAACAATGCTCTTTTTTAATGTATTGCCCAGCCTGATCTATTTTAAGTTTGGGGATTCACAAAACTGGCAAGAAAAAGCCTTGGAGAAGGAACCAAACTGAATCAACACAAGAAGCAAAACAAGGAAATGCAGAAAAGGCAGAACAATGAAGCAGGAATAGAAAGTCAGGCTGCAAAAAGGAGCTGGAAGCGTTGAAAGAACAGTAAAAAAAAGGCTGAGCGGGAATTCAGGGATCTGAAGTTATATAAAATCAGCTGGGGCCAATCCAGGGATCATTCCCTACGCCCAGGGTTTCACAAGGAGCCTCTGCGCCGATTCTGAGCGCGGCCGTGATGAGCAACTGGCGGCTGCTGCTCCTGCAGGAGGAGAGCCGGGAGCAGCCTCCAGCCGGGATCCCAGCGCTGGACACGGCTCCTGTTCTGCTGTTGCTCGGACACAGCGCGCACAGAGCACACGAGGGTGTCCAGCACGCAGAGCTGGGCCACTCCCACCCTGCCACGAGGCTGCTCTGCTCCTCCTGCGCGAAAAGGAAAGTTAACTCCATCCCTGAGAAGGAACCAGGAGCCTCACGCTAAGCGAGGTTCATGATCCTGCACTTCAACGCACGCCTGGACCCGCTGTTACAAAAGCAGGATTACTTCAGCTTGCTGCTCTGTTCCTACAAAAATCAGCGGCCCCGAACACTTAATCTGCGTGTGAAATCGCTTTGCAGCGGGGCAGAGCAGCTGAATGCTCAACCCAAACAGAAGCTGCAAGCTCGGCTCACACACTGATTTCTCTGCGTGAGAATATCAGTTTTTTAGCTTCATTTCTGACAGAAAATAGAATTTTTAATCTGGGGATTGATGTTTCCTAACAACTGCTTGATATTTATATGCGAAGAGCTGCATTTGAATAACTGCTGTACTTTCCACAGCCGTATCTCAGCTGTGACTTTTCAAACTGCCTGCAGGACAATTTATCTTCTAAAAACCGGCCCAACTTTGAAATTAATTTTCCTGTCACTGGCTAAAGTAGCTTTTTAGCTTTAAACACGGAGGATGTACCTGTGTGTACAACAGCATTAACAGCCCTCACCAGTGCACTACCTTGTCCGTGCAATACTCAGCTGCACAAGCTACCACTTATCCCTCAATTAATTTTAAATATCACTCTGGAAGCACGGCCAGGATCCTGAGAAAGCGGTGAGGTCACGTATACAAGGATTTGCAAGGCAGCAGGAAAATCCCCTCCATGGATCCTGGTGAGCGGAGGCCGTTTGGCCGCTCCTCGCCTCGGCGTGTGCGCCCCGCTGGCCCGCGGATCCACCCCCGTCACTCTGCAGCGCAGTTAGCTCCACCAGACAACGATCCCCGGCCAGGAAAACGGGCTCCACCTCAGCCAGAGCAGCACTTGTGACCTCACCCAGCTGGCCAGGGCTTGAGGAGCTGTTTCCTGGTGAGAAGCAGCACCGGCCAAGGAGGAGTTGCACAAGTATCCCGACCGTCCTACGGATCAGCCATGGAACAGCAACTTCAAGGTTCTAAGGCTGTTTGGTTCCTGAGGAATAAATTTTAATCAAAACCACAGAATCCTGGAAGGGTTTGGGCTGGAAGAGATCAAGGATCAAGCTTAGCCTTCAAAACTGATACCTACAACAAGTCAAACAGCCTGAGAAATGAGGAATCCAGTACAGTAATCTGCTCAAATCACTTGGTATGTCACCACCAACTGCTGTGAAGGCACTTGGTTCTGGATCACTGGAATCAGACTTCCTTTCCCAGTGTAACTGGTGTTTAACCAAACTCCCATAGTTTCAGATCAGACCTGTGCCACGGCCAACTGCTGCCTTAGGCAAGGCCCAATACCATGGGTTCTCCTAAATGCCAAAAATTGGAGCTACTTCATCTAAATTACAATTTCTTTCTTTCTAGAAACTGTGCAGAATATTAGAAAACATTTCTAACACACAAAGACACTTTTCATTTAACCTCTTCCCCAAAAGATCCTGTAATTTGGCATTTCATCATTGCTAATAAAATGACCTCTAACAAGCAGCTCTGGCCACAGATCCATTATCATAACCTAAAAATACCATGCAAGTGTCCAAGAAATACATTTGCTTTCATCAATTCCAAGTGTATCCCATTACAGCATCAGGCTGAAACAGACTGTTACATCACTGCTGGCTAATTCAGCAGATCAAATCATGACTATTTCAAGATTTTGACTCTGGGCATTAACCTGATATTAAAATTATTCACTCTGAAGAACCCCCGTTTGATCAAGTCGGAATCAAGGAATCATCCCTGATGGGGATTACTTTGTTTATATCAATGAATACCAGGAGGAAAAAAAGCACCTCCTGTGCCTTCAGCTGAGGGGCTGCTGTAAAGCAGGTTCAGGCGTGCTTTTACCTCCCTGTTACGTAGCAGAACCTCCACCCTGGATGCATCCAACCTATGGACGAGATCCCTTGGCACCCCTCTGCTCGCTGTGCTCCCCCGAGCGCTTCCCCCGGCCGGGCACGGCGACTCAGGCTCCGGGTACGGGGTGCCAGCTTTGGCACTGCCCTTCCACCTCAAACCCTCCTGAAACCACCTGAGAGTCGCCGGCACACAAAGAGCGCACTTCGCGCTTCGTTTTAAGGCACTGCAAGACCAGGCTTTGCTGAGACAGAGGCTCCCTTTATCCACACACCCTTTATCCTGACCCCGGCAGAACAGGGAGCCCGAGCTGACCCAGCCAGAGCAGATCCCACGGTGCCTGTCTGGACTGTGAATATTTTATCAGCCCTCTCATCTGTTTCATCAAGCAGCAGCTTGAACAGAGCCAGAGAAGAAGAGGACATGCATGCAAGAACGCAACCAATACTACCCAAATCCCCCAGCTCGGAATCTTTTCATTTCTTTTTCTGCAACAAAAATCTCAAGAATTTCACCCGCTGCCCACTCAGCACCTGACGCACAAGAAGGACACAAAGTTATATAGTTACTTTTTTTCTTTTCACCGACAGGCTTTAGCTGGTTCCTTCTGGAGCTCACAACACTCAGTATTCAAGCACGCAAAATTCAGTTTGTTGTTTAGTTTTCTCTGGGAAAGAGAAGCTTTGGGGCGACCTAATCGTGGCATTACAGCACCTGAAAAGGAGAGATGGGGAGGGAGCGCTCACAAGGGCCTGGAGCGACAGGCCAGGGGGGAAAGGATTCCCAGAGCCAGAGGGCAGGAGAGGTGGGACGCTGGGCAGCCCTGGCTCCACACGGGTGGGAAATGCCACCCACGGCATCCCTGCGCTCACACCCTGCCCACGGCACCGCCCCGGCACCTGGGCAAGGCACGGGCAGCCCGGGCAGGGCATTCCCAGGTTTCATGTGGTCTGGAAGCAGATCACAAGCGATGAGGCTTTTAAAATGAGAGCTGAGCAACTGTTTACTCATTGATTTAAAACCCCGTGCTGCCCTTGTAAGGGCACAAGAAGGAAGTTTCTTAAAAACGCAACGTAATTTCTTAAGTGTCTAATCTTCAGGAGTCTTAATGACCTGGACTTTAAACATGAGATCATCTTGGCCTAGGAGGAATTAAGAGATCCTGATAGACTCACTGCCTTTACAAAACCTAAAGGAAACACCAAAACTAAGCCAGAATACATTGTTTTCTTTCCTGTTCACAGCAGCTCAGCCTCACGGGTCTCCCCAGCTGCCAAGCTCTCCACTCGGACTGAACACTGGAAGAAACCCACTGCAAACTCCTCACCTTCAGCAAATTCAGGTCATTTTTCCTTTGCCTTCAGCAGTCTGCTTCGGAGGGGACATTAATCAGTGGGACTAACAGACATGCTCACAAAATCCAACCTAGACCACAGCTTGGACCCAGTTTATAAGATCCATTTCTGGAATTATTTCTGTAATCTGTGGTTTATGACTGTGATAATGCAGCCCCAAACCCCCCACCAGTGCCAAGTCTCGCCACAAGCAGCAGCCCCAAACTGAACACATAATAGCTGCCTGTTCTGCTATAACTGGAAGTTTGTCCTGGTAGGAAAATGCAACTCCCAAGCGGCACAAGCCGTGACATTGTGTCAGAGGTGCCCAAAGGGTGCAGGAAACAGATAAATGCACCGATCCTGAGAGACTTTGCCGGCCCTGCCGGGGTAAGTGAGCTCCTCCCCTGCTCCCACCCCACATGGAAACTCCTCTCTGCTGAGTTTTGTGCCCGTGCAGAGCCCCCAGTGCCCCGGCAGTGGCCAGGTGAGGGATATTTAGTGTGTGCCAGCTCCTGCTGCGCTCCCTGCCCAGTGATCCCTGGGCTGTCACTCCCTTCCCAAACCCTGCCCCTGCTCAGGAGCAGCATCCCCCTAATTAAATCCACTCAGACTCCTTTAACCCCGTCATTGGATTCAGCTGCCATCCAGAAAGATCTAATGCAATTTCCTAATTAGAGACCTGGAACTTCATTGGGAGATAAACAGGAAATGCTTAAGATAACGATTATAAACACTGAAATGAGATTTTTCTTTTCATGAGCGCTCCGATGGAGACAAATGCCAACCTGCAAACCCCTTGTAAATATGAAATATTTCAACGTTGTTTACCACGTTTTCAAATATCTCTGCTGAACACAGCAAGCAGTGCAAGTAAATAACACTCAGCAGATTTACCTTCTATTATAGGATGTTTGGGTGAGCCAGAAATTTTCAAGTACTGGGGTCATATTCAATTTCTTCCCCCCACACAAAACCAGAAAAACATTAAAGAAGAAATTCTTTGATATCAAATGGAACTGTAGGGTCAATGTTGTATCGATGGAAGCACTGAGAGAGATGGATGCACTCTTGTTTTACCACCCTGGACACTTGAAAAAGCAAGTTTCAAAGTACTATCAACACAACGTGAAGAAGCAGAAAAAACTTCTTTAAGTAATAATATGCAGAACAATTCTGGGAAAGACAAGAATCAATTGATAATGCTTTAGCAGGGAAAAAAAAGGAATCATTTGGACCGTCCACCATTTCCATGAAGTATTACTAGAAATTATTGCTCTCCAGCAGGTTTTCCACATACAGATAAATGCAGGCAGCTTCTCCTTGTACAATATTTCAATAACAGGCATTTAACATGCTTTAATGCAATAATTATGTTACAACTCCAGTTCCAACTCAAGACTCGCACATTGCCAAGTGGCTTGAAGAAACACTAAATATAGTTCAGCGCAGTAACTTTTAGGCAGGACATGAGCTATTAAAAGCCATGTTCCAAAACTCCTGGTGAGTCACAGCAATGCCATGAGTACAGGGCCTGGAAAAACCCAGTTGTACACACGGAGTTGTATTTGAGCAGCGGGAAACCAGCACAGAAGCTACAGTTAAGTCAGCCTCTCGCATCAAACCAGAGCCTTCTGAGGCACTGTGGGCTCTTCCAGATTTCTAATTAGTCAGAGCTGCCTGTCCCTGGTTTAAATTACTGCAAGAGCCTCAGGGCAGATCGAGTATCTCTCCCAGCAAAGGCAGTAAGAAAATCCACCTGTCTGATCTTGGGTGACTTCATCAGACCCAAACCTCCCCAGCAGTTGTCTGGAATCATTTTTAATCAGAATGGTGCTCAGGGATTGCACCCAAAGGATGAAGAAAGAACCTGGTGGCAACAACAGCAGCAGTTAGTCCCCAGAGGCCGGAAGCCCAACTCATGGAGATTGTCACAGCCTGAAATGCCATTAATTACCAACCTGTGTTCTGTAAGCAAACAGCAAACTCCAGACCTCTCCATGGGCTCATTCCTCATGGAAATTACTCAGCTATGCAGTTCAAATGCTTATTAGTGTATCAGTGCAGAGCTTTGATGACAATAGCTCTGAACATTTATTTTCATTAGGGATGACTGCAGCTGTAAAGGAGAATATTCCCAAGCTTCTAATCAAATCTGTCTCCTTTGTAATTTATAAAAGGGCACGGAAACCAAGACAAGCCCTTGTAGATCCGTGAAGAATTGCTTTGCTGACATCAGACATAGTGTCATGTAATTTTCTGAGCCCAACACGCAGGTGCTCTGCTGGAGTGAGGATCTCTTCAGGAAGGCACAACCTCACCTCCTCAAATCTGTGACACAGCATGTCCCAAACCAGCCCACAAGTGCCATTTCCCAGGGCTCTGTGCCCAGGCCAAGCACACACACAGCTGCTCCCAGTGGATACAAGCCCCGGGCCTCCAAAGAGTCGAAGGTTTAGAGGAATTAGAACAGAAATCCCATGAAAAGCAATCCCAGCATGCAGCCTCTAAGGAATCACAGATCACCTGAAATTCACGAAGTTCTGAATTAAAGTTATTCCTGTCTTCGCCACTCCCTCTCTCCCTCCCTTTTTTCAGCCTAACTAAAATTCCCCAGCTGTTTGCAGCTGGATTCAGGACGTAGCTCAAGTTAAAGTCAGCTCTGAGCTCAATGCTCTGGGTCATCAGCCCTGTGCCTGTTGTGGGCAAGACGCCACTTTATGGCAATGCATTCATTCAGCTCATGTGGAACTAACGATTTCCTGCAGGCCCCAGCCCTGCTTTTTGGGAATTATCCTGACTGGATGTGAGAGCCTTTGGGCTGCCACGAGCCCCAGCACACACTGGGACTCCCAGTTCACTCCTCCAGCTAAGACTGCCCTGAGAACGTTGTGATGCCACCTGGCCCAGGCCTGGATATTTCCCTTTTCAGGTTTCCCAGAGCTTGTGCTGCTCCCCTCAGCGGCGCTAACAACAAATCTGTCCAATGCATGAAATATAAAGTCCTCAGCAGCAGATTGGACACTTAAGGCAGCCAAGAACATCCATGAGATAATTGCTGCAAAATATTTAACACATCTATTAATTATTGTGGAATCCTGTTCCACAGAGCTGATCCCCTCTTTAATTAGTTTCCTACACGTATTTCATAACTCCACATAATTCTACCCATGGACTCCCAGGCTTCCCATAAATGCCATTCCCCGGCTTTGACGGAGCTCTTGCCCATCTTCTCTTATTTCCCGTATTAAGGCGTCACTTCCCCGATGCCAGGTGTGATATTTGGGGTGCAAGGCCCAGGATGGCACGGCTGGAAGCGGGGCAGGGTCACTCCTCCCTCCCCTCAAACAGCCCCACGTTAAAGCCACAACCAGAGGGTGCCAACACATGGCTGCCAGCCCTGCTGAGCTCAGGGGAGCGTGGCTGCTCTCCCACAGCCCAGACCCTCCGAGGGAGGGAAAAGCAGAGCAGGAGGAGACTCCCAAACACAGCAGCTGGGCAGGGATCAGCCCCAGGGATGTGACCCCTCGGCACAGATCCCAAATGCATCCCAACACTGCTGCTCCTGGGAGCAGCTCCTTCCCTTTGGGGTCCCTAGGGCCTTGAAACACTGAGCCATCACCCCTTTGGGCACTCACACAACCACAGGGATCCTCCTGACACAGGACCTGTCTCCTCATTTGATCCCAGTGCAAAAAAAAACTAATAAATGAGTTCAGCAAGTCAATATAAAGTAATACAACTCAGCAGAACGTATGATATCGCCTGTAACTCTGCTGAATGTCTGTCATGTCTTCCATGAGCCCTGCAGTGCTTCCCAAACCAAACTTGAAAGCCTCAGCCCTGATACCTGAAAGTGAAACTTGTTAAAATCCATCCCTGCTATGGGATTTTATTCTGGGAAACAAAACAAGGTCCTAGCACATGAAACGTGAGCAGATGAGCAACGTGAAATAGTCACAATTAACAAGTATCAAACGTATAAAACCAAATGACTCGGTGTCATTTATACAGCTTTGAATGAAAACCAATGCCAGCAGCGTCAGCGTTTTACCAAAACCAGCCCCCCCACATGCCACCCGTGCCCAGGGCACCCCAGGTGTGCGACAGGAACCTGCCCAGACACCACACCCGAGCAGCCCAGAGCCCTCACCTGCACGGCCAAAGGTCACTGCCAGCCTCCCCAGCCACCCCTCCCGGGCTGCTGCACTCTCACACCTGCCCCCGGGAGCACAAAGCACCCCGAGCTGCTTATCCTGCTCGGAACAACCCGGATTACTCCAAATTCCGCTCGGGATTTGGAGCTGTGGGGCTGACACATGCGAACAGGGAATGCCAGCAGTCCCTCCAACAACATAAAAAGCCCACGGATTGATATGAAAGGGGAATGAGAGGACGAGGTTAGTTGGGAAGTTGTTCTCTCTTTAACAGCGTAACAAACCTATTAAAAATCTCCTCCTTGGGCTTTATGAGCCGGCACACCTGCCCTGGGTTGTGTGGGCTCCAAGGAAAACAAACACCCCGCTAAGGGACTTATTGGAAAGGAGGCCACCAAGACATAAACTCAGATAATAAGTTTATACTTTCAGTATCAGTACACACTTCCAATTTATACCCTCAATACGGGAACTGATTTTCAGATTAAATCTTTGCTGAAAGCAGAAGGAAGTTTCTGCAGGAAAGCATTGACTTCTGCTAGCAAAGCAGCGCGGTGACATTTGCATGTTCAGCTCAGGGACAGCTGCTGCTGCAGGGCACTTCCCTGTCTGGGCACAGATTTGTTGCTCCCCAACCGAGTTAAAAACCTTCCCAGACTCCGACAGCTGGAAACTGGGGGCAATTGTCCCTTCAGCGCTCCGGGTAGTTTTGTTAAAATTGAGCGCTTAGGAGGCAAACGAAGTCCCGGAGCAGCACTCTCGGAAGTCCTCTCAGATGCGAGAGAAAAGGAGAAATGGAGCAAACACCTCAACGCTAGCGCCGGCAGAAAGGAAACGAAAGCCGCCGGAGCGCAGACAAGAAGCGGCCGATGCGAAGAGCCCCGCGGGGCTCGGGGAGGGGCTCGGGGCCCCCGAGGGCTCCGCCGAGCCCCGGAGAGCCCGGCGTGGCTGCGACCCCCGGGCAGGGGAGGCACGGTACGGCCCCGGGCCCGGCGCGGACCGAGCCCTTAGCACCGGAGCGCCTTTACCCCCGAGCGTTCCCCCCGAGGCTTCGCCCCCCGCACGGCCCCGCGGGGCCGAGACCGCGGAGCGGAGCCCCCCGCGCCCGGTCCCGTCCCGTCCCGTCCCCGCCGCCCACCTGCCCACGGTCTGGTTGGCCAGCTGCTTCATGCGGTTGAACTGCTTCTTCATGGCGGCGGCCGCTGCCCCGGGCTGCCCGGGCCCCGCCGCTCTGCCCCGGCCGCCCCCGGCCCCGCCGCCTCCGCCCCAGCACCGCCCGCCCGGCGCGGCCCGGCCCGGCCCCCGCCGCTTCCGGCCCTGCCCTCCCCGCACCGCACGTGATCGGGGCCCCCGGCCCGGATGTCCCGCCCGCAGCCCCGCACGGCGCTCGGCTCTCCCCGCGCCGTTCTCCCCGTTGCACCGGGTGCTGCTGCGCTATGTGGGACCGAGCTCCCCGGCGGGGCCGCCCGTCCCCGCACAGCTCCAAGCCCGCATCCCGTTCGGTTAGCCCCTAGCAGCTCCCGGACTACAGCTCCCGGTGTGCCTTGCGCTCCCGCCGCCGCTTCCTGGACGGGGCGCCGCGCCCCACGCGCTCTCATTGGGGGCTGCGCATATCCATGAGCGCGCGGACCAATGGGCTCCGAGTTCCGCTGGGAGCTGCCCAATGAGAGGCGGCGGGGGGCGCGGCCGCAGGGGCGGCGGCAGCGGCCGGGCCCCGCGCGCTCCATGGCGGCCGCTGCCGGCCCCGACGAGGCGGACGAGGCGGTGCGGGGAACGTGCGAGGACGCGTCCGTCTGCAAACGGTACCGGAGCCGGGGCAGCACCCGCCCGTCTCCCTGCGCACCGGCCGCGGCCCCGCGGCGGGGCTGGGCAGTGGGGGGGCGATGCTCGGGCGGCTCCCGGGGAGCGGCCCCGTGCTCTGCCGGTGCCGGGGCTGTGCGCGGGGATCAGCTCGGAGCTGATCCCGGTGAGTGCTCGGGGGAACCCCCGAGTGAGGACAGGGGGTGCTCCGAGCGCCGGCTCCAGGGATCGACCCGCCACTGCGCCCCAAACCTCCCCCTGCTGCTGCTAACCCTGCCGGGGGTGTCTGTAAACCAACCTGCAGTGCTGGCCAGTAGCTAATAGTGTATGGTAGTGTTTGATATCTCAGGGAAGAGCTCTGCACCCCAAACCTCCCCCTGCTGCTGCTGCTAACCCTGCCGGGGGTGTCCATAAACCAACCTGCAGTGCTGGCCAGTGGCTAATAGAGTATGTAGTGTTTGATATCTCAGGGGAGAGCTCTGCACCCCAAACCTCCCCCTGCTGCTGCTGCTAACCCTGCCGGGGGTGTCTATAAACCAGCCTGCAGTGCTGGCCAGTAGCTAATAGCATTCGGTAGTGTTTGATATCTCAGGGAAGAGCTCTGCACCCCAAACCTCACCTTGCTGCTGCTGCTAACCCTGCCGGGGGTGTCTATAAACCAACCTGCAGTGCTGGCCAGTAGCTAATAGTGTATAGTAGTGTTTGATATCTCAGGGAAGAACCAACACGATGTTTCTCAGATTTCTTTCCTTCTCCCCCTCCGGGATGGGCGCCGGGAGAGGGATGAGTTTCATTCCCTGTTGTGCCTGGGTGTGAATTTTAACCTCTGCTGTTGCTGTTTGGTTGAGCTGTCCTTTTTGGGTTTGTAGCAGCAGGTTGTTGAGTTTGGTTGGAGAGTTTTCCTTTTGGAATCAGTTGTGAAACTCCTAAGTTCTGCTAAATCAGAGTAACACTGTGCTAAACTGATATTCCTGATGTGTAGAAGCTCTGGGATAAGTGCAAACACCTTGACATATAACAGAGTGTAGAAATAAAGCCAGATTTGTATGTCTTAGGAGCTGGAAACACAATTCATCCTCTGGGTCCCACAGGAGGGAATATTTGAGATTTAGATCTTTGCTCACAAAATTTCGTCCAATAGCAAAGAGGCCATTAAAAAGATGCTTGTTAAATATGGCAACAGCTAATTTTTCTAACTAAACTTTATATAATCTCTTAGTTCAAACAGTTCCACACGTGGAACAGATTTTTAAACCTGCATGTGCACACCCGGCCCAGAGGGACCTTTCCAGCCTGTGTATCTTTTTGGGTCAATTTTGGTGGTCTCATTTCATAACTCTCTCTTTTCCCTGCTGCTGCACAGGTTTGCTGTGAGTGTTGGCTACTGGAAGGACCCTTACATCCAGTATTTTGTGAGACAAGCCAAAGAAAGGAAAGCACCTGAGATCAACAGAGGCGAGTTGGGATGCGAACGGGGCCACCTCACCTGTCCTGACAAAACCTCTGCACACCGGGAGTGAGGGGGGAATGTGGGGCAGAATGAGACAGGGGTTCTTCACAGCACTAATTCCATGCTGTGTCTGATCTTTTAAATACCCATCTGTGAATCAAAACTCTCTTCCTTTGCTTTCTGTATTCTGAGTGGGCTGTCTCTGTGTGTCCCTGTGCAGAGATCTCCTCAAAGCAGTCAGAAATGTTGGTTTGACCCAGGACAGTTGGGTCTCTGCAAGTATAGAATTATTCTGCTCTGCTTGAGCTGAAACTTGACTAAAACTTCAACCCAAGGAGCTGAGTTTTATCAGCGCGTGAGGTTTTGTTTGTAATTAAAAAAGAAGAACAAAAGCCCTGAGGTATCTTGCAAAGAGGGCATTATTCTTCCTACAGGCTGCCTAAAGATCTTCCTGGCTGTTAGACACGGAGGGTTACGTGACAATAACAATAATTTGTGTGTGGTGCAGGTTACTATGCCCGTGTGCACGGAGTCAGTCACCTGATCAAGGCTTTCCTGGAGAGGACAGAATGCAACTGTCAGATTGTAAATCTTGGGGCTGGCATGGACACCCTGTTCTGGAGGCTGAAGGTAAGGGGGGACAGGGACAGGCCTGGCTGGGGACACGGGGCTGGGGGACCCATGAGAGGCTGCCCTGGGCTCGTCCAGCCTGGCCCTGTCACACAGGGCAGCGTGCAGGGGAGAGCACAGCAGGAGCTCTCACTCAATCCCAGGACAGCTGGCCTTGGAAGGGACCTCTGGTGATCCAGTCCAGCCCCTGGCCAGGCAGCGTCACCTGGAGCAGGTGACACAGGAACGTGTCCAGGTGGGTTTGGGATATCTCCTGAGGGAGATCCACACCCTCCCTGGGCAGCTGTCCCAGGGCTCTGCCGTGTCAGGGCTCTGCTCTGTCCTCTGCCATGGAAGGAGGTTCTTCCTCACGTCAGGGTGGAACTTGTCGTGTTTTAGTTTCTGGCCATTGCTCCTCGTCCTGTCACTGAACAGTCTGGAACCACGCTGTGACACCCCTGGGAGGGATTTGTGTGGATTGATGGGATCCCCTCTCAGCCTTCCCTTCCCCAGGCTGACCAGGCTCAGCTCCCGCAGCCTCTCCTCATTACAGAGATGCTCCAGACCCCAGATCATCTCTGTGGCCTCTGCTGGACCCTCTCCAGCAGCTCCTGGTCGTTCCTGGAGATCAGGACTGGACCCTGGAGCTGTGCCCCACCAGGGACAAGTGCAGGATCATTCCCTGACCTGCTGCCACCCTTTCCCCACCTCCCCTGGGATTCCAGTTGTGAGTTTGTTTATGCAAATCATGGAATCACAGAGTGCTTTGGATTGGAAGGAATCTGGAAAATCATCCAGTCCCACCCTCTGCTATGGGCAGGGACACCTTCCTCCATCCCAGGCTGCTCCAAGGCCCATCCAGCCTGGCTTTGGACACTTCCAGGGATCCACAGCTTCTCTGGGCAGCTTGTTCCATAGACAGGAGTGTTTGTGTGTGTGTGCAGTTCATGGAAATTCGGTTACTCGGGTGTTGTATGATGGTATCACTCTGGGTGAACACACCTCTGAGTGAATTGCCTTCCCATTAGCACTACATCGGTAAATTTGGGCTCTGGAGGGAAGCCTGAGGAGCATTTTGCTTGGTCACAACTCATTGTATTCCATCAGTGGAAGGGAGACAGCTCTGATTTTTTTTTTTTTTGAGATGTGAAGCTTTTATCTTACCTGCATTCCTATAAAAGCTCTGCCAATAAAGTGCTTTGTGACTTTGAAATCACTGAAAACGGTGATTTTAAAAGCTGAAGTGGGGCCTGTAATTCCAATTCTTTGTCCGTGCAGAGAGCAGGTGTGGTGTAATGAATGTGCAGAAGCTGGCAGCCAGTCGCTGGAGTGTTGAGGGCTCTGAGTGCTGCTTTCATCTCAGAAACCCAGGGGCTGACAGCCAGAACGGGCAGCAACATCCATCACAGAGGGGCTGCTGCACAGGGAGACACTTGGCACAGCTCCTCCACCAGGCTGGGAACTTGTGCCAGCGTGGAATGGAGAGCTTTCCTCTCTTTTGTAGTCCAGGCAGGCTGGTGTGCTGTGCCCTGGCTGTGGGCTGGAGGAGAGCTGGAATGTGGTCACTGTCTGGGTGAGCCTGGCAGAACGTTCCTGGTTCTTTCCTTGGAAGGCTGTGCTGAGAACGGGGGTAAATGCTGCGGCACATTCCTGTTGCTGAGCTCTCCCAGGTCCCCAGAACAGATGGCTGGAGTGTGTCTCAGTGACCTGGTGTCTGGGATCAGAGTCCTTCTGCCCCTCTGGAGACATCCCCACCCCTCCTGGACACGTTCCTGTGCCACCTGCTCTGGGGGACCCTGCCTGGGCAGGGCTTGGACTGCATGAGCTCCAGAGGTCCCTTCCAACCCCAGCTATCCTGGGATTCTGTGATTACATAAATATTGAATAATTCCTTTAACTCTTCGAGGGCATTCTAATGTCTCTCAGCTGGGTTTTGTTGGATTTGAGGGGGTTCTGAGCTGTGGGACATTGTTACACCGCTGTTACAAGTGCCAGCGTAAGCCAAACCAGAACTGCTCAGGATGTGAGGTTCTGTCTTGTCCCGTGCACGTGGAACTGGAGTGTCCCTAATTCGAGTGTCTTCCTGCAATTCCCAGGATGAAAATCTTCTCCCTAGAAAATATTTTGAAGTGGATTTTCCAATGATCGTTGCAAGAAAAATACATAATATCAAGTAAGTGTGAGGCCAGTGTTCAGCTGTGGGAGAACGGCTGTCAGTCAGTGTGTTTATTTCATCTCTGCTGAGAAACTCTTCCTCTTCTGGGGTGTGAGGGTGGGCAGTTCCTGGCACAGGGTGCCCAGAGCAGCTGTGGCTGCCCCTGGATCCCTGGCAGTGCCCAAGGCCAGGCTGGACAGGGCTGGGAGCAGCCTGGGACAGCGGGAGGTGTCCCTGCCATGGCAGGGTGGCACTGGGCGGGATGGGGGGACCTTTCCCAACCCATTCCCTAAGTGTGTAGGATAAGGGTTCGTGTGCAGGCAGGCCCTGTCCCGGGCTGCAGAGGGTGTGAAAGCTTCAGGGAGCCACACAGAGTCCCTGTGTGGCAGGGACACTTCTGACAAATCGAGGTGATTAAGTCATGGTGCTGAATTCCCATGATTAAGTGACGGTGCTGAATTCCCAGATGTGCCTGTTCGGCTGCTGCTGCACGGGAATATCCTGGGGGGATGAACCCATTTAGGGTTATTGAGGACCCAGTACGGAGGACCTGGATTTCTCTTGAAAGATTCTCTCAAAACTTGGAGAAATTATGTATAAACTCAGCTCCAACTTCGCCAGACTTGCAAAGGTTTTCCTTTCCAGCAGAGGGCAGAGAAATTCCCTCGGCTGCTTCACACACACACACACACACACACACACACATATATATATATATGTTAAGAAAAAAGCTGTAAGCACACTGTTCAACGGTCTCAACTACTCTGAGATGCTTCTTCCTTCTTCCCACAGATCAAAACCTCCCCTGTCAAAACCAATTATGGAATCCCATTCAGGGGACTCTCTTCTAATAGGTGAGTCATCTTCAAACTCAGTCAGTGATGTACTGCAGCACTTTTAAAACTTTTCTGATCATTTTGTTCTGCTATGTGGGCAGGCTTTTAATGTTTGAAATGCTGTTTGGACAGAGAATTGGGAGGGAAAAGCAGCTTTTTTCTTCTCTTACAGACTCCTGCCCATTTGTTCCATGTCATATTGGAAATGTCTTCTCTTTAAGTGGTTTTATTCTGGCAGAAAGTTGTTGGGTTTTTTCTCTTTCTTTCATATGTAGCTCCTTTTCTGTCACAGGAAAGTAAAAAGTGCTACACAGAGGCATGGATACTGGATTAAAATATCTGTCAAGTGTTTATCTGCTTTCTGTCTCATTAAGAGCACAAATCTTTGCATTTAGCAGAGTTTTTACAGCAGAAACACAGCCTGCATAGTCCAGGCTCCTGAGCCAGTGCTGTTTGTTCCATTTTAGTGTTAAAAGGATGATAATTTCAGGTGATGTGATGTACTCTTGTGGTTTCTAACCTCATTACAGAACAGAAGGTTTTGAACTCCTCATTCCTGTGAGTGCCCAAGGCCAGGCTGGACAGGGCTTGGAGCAACCTGGGATAGGGGAAGGTGTTCCTGCGTGGCAGGGGTGGCCCTGGACGGTCTCTGAGGTCCCTCCCAGCCCAAGTCATTCTGTAATTGTATGTTTGTGTCAGGACTGCGCTTGAAAACCTTTTTACTTGTGGAAAATTCCCTGGGTTCCCTGAGTTCGTGTTCTCCGTGCAGATGCTGAGCTGTAGCGGCTGCTTCAGACAATTAAGAGGGGCAGTAATTAATTCCCTGCACCCAGCACAGCAGCTGCCCTGTGTGCCCCTGGCAGAGCCTGCTGTGACCACCTGTGTCCCTTCCATGGGCACAGTCCCTGCCCAGGCTCTGGGCACGTTCTGCAGATGTTCCTGTTGCACGTTTCTGTGTCTTCACTCCCCAGCGCTGCTGATGTCCTTGGAAGGGCAGAGTTCTCCCTTGGGGCCTCCAAAGGTGAAAGCCCAGAGCTCCAGCTCAGCAGGAGAGGAGCCCTGGCTTCCAGGCAGGGGCACTTCTGAGCCCAGGGAGATGTGCTGCACCAGCACTGTGCCAGGGGCACCCCTGGGTCCGTGCCAGGGGCTGGCCCTGTGTTCCTGCAGGGCTGCAGGTACCTCTGGAGCAGCAGAGCACCTGCCCTGCTGTAATCTAGGGCTCTTAACAGCCAGTTCCCACAGCACGGGGCTGGACTGGTTTCTCTGGAGCTGCTTCTCTGGCTCCTCCTCAGTGCTGGGTGTTAAAACTTCAGTCACAACCTCGCCGTTGCCAGGCTGGGCTCTGCTGCACCGGGGTCTTTGGGATGCAGCAGCGTGTCCAGGACTCGTGGAGGTGTTGTGGAGCTCCAGTCTGAGCTGAGCCCCAGCCACAGGTCAGATCCAGTGAGGTCTCTGGGAACTCTGGTTTAGGGATCAACTGATGGAGCTGCTTTGTGGGGAGGTGCCAGCAGAAGAGGTGCTGGAATAAGCAGATAAATCAAACAGATGAGCAGAGAGTTCTTACAGATCTAAAGGGACTGGGCAGGGAATTTGCTCAGCTGCTGGTTGGTAGGTGCCCTGTCATTTGAAACTGTCTCCTGGAAGGTTGTGGCTGGGGCTCAGGTGGGCTCCAGGGGACATCCAGGGAGCCCCAAGCCTGTGGGGCTGATGTCTCTACTGAGCAAATCGAACACACAGACCCGGGGGGGCACAGGAATCGTAGGCTGTGTTGGGAAAGAGTCACCATGGCCTTTGGAAGGGTAAGCTGTGCTTCCCACGTCTGTTGGAGCTCTCCAAGTCAGCATACCTATTGGAAAAGGACGCCGCTGTAGTGCTTGGATTTCAGGAATGTGTTTTGACTGTGTCCCATGCCAAAGTGTGCCAGAGAAGTGGCACCGTGGCTGTGGGGAGGGAATGGTTCTCATATGGATGAGGAGCTGGGATGGAGGGCGAGCATATGTTGTTCATTTTCGTTATGGAGGAGATGGAGATCTGTGCTTGAGGATATGTTGTTGTTCAACACTAAGAAAAAATTGGGAAAATAGAGTGATTAGTAAGTGGCAGCTTGTTGGCAAATCCAAACTCTGAAGAGTGGTAAAGAACTGTAGAAGTATCTTGTGAAATTAGTGACTTGATGATGATTTCAATGTGGATTAATAGAAAGTGATGCACAAGGGGGGAAAAACAGTTTGTGCCTCACATGTCAATGATTATTGCTGCCTTCCTGCAGGATCTGGCTATTAGAATAAATAGATGGAAGAAAGGATGAGCTCAGTAATGGCACAGAAATGCAAAGCAATTTTAAGTATTTTTGAGAAAAAGCTGGAAAAACAACTTAGGTGCAGTGTTGGTAGGGGTTTCCTCTCTTTGACTTTTCCCTCTGGAGGGTTGGGTATCATCCATGGGCTGGTATCACCTTTGGTCTGGCAGCTGTTAGACTGTGCAGTGCTCTGGGACTGCCGCTGGCACAGGTAGGGAAGTGTTCAGGTTTCTGTGGGGATGTGGGCAGGGATTTTAGAATCCCGTCCCTCCCTGGGCCTGCCTCCCCCCATCAGCTCACACTCCTGTCTCTGTTGTACCGGGAATGGTTTGTTTCGATTGTTTGGAATTTTGGTTGTGAGTTGTGCTGATCTGGACTGGCAGGATCGAGGTTCTCTCTCTGCTTTTCTGAATCTTTTCACGCCAGGAAGCTGCTGCTAATCCCCAGCCTCAGTGGCTTCAGGGCAGCGTGTGCTGGGCAGGCAGAGCGGGAGCTGGAGCCCAGGAACGCAGCGAGGTGTCCCCTCAGTGTGACACAGCTCCAGGGCACAGCTGGAGCCCAGGAACGCAGCGAGGTGTCCCCTCACGGTGACACCCTGCGGCAGCACCCCAGCAGATTGTTCTCAAAGTTCAGTGGCACTATCTGCTGGGTGTTGCTGGTGCTGGGAGGTCACTGCTGCACCTTTGTGACCTTGGCAGGCGCAGCCTGCGCCCGGTGAACTGTTTGTTCCCTCTGTGTGCCTCTCACACCTCCTGCCCTGCCTGGGCCAGCCTGGCTCTCTGTCCTTGCAGCTCCCCTCCCTGCCCAGGCTCTGCTGTGACCCGGTGCCGGTGTCAGGGGGACTTGCAGGGGTTGCCCTGAGCTTCCAGGACCAGGTGAGTGTGTGGCAGTGCCCTGGGGGAGGCCTGAGCTGGCGGAGAGCAGCGAGCCGAGCAGGCTGCAGGGGCTGCTGCTTTGTGAAGCTGCCAGAGATGCCTTAGCATGAAAACCCTAATGAAGTCTCTTGGAGTCAGTAGTATCCTGCATGCTGTCTCTTGGAAAACCTCCAGGAAGCTGTTGCACTAATGTGAGAAGAGAGTAAGAGAGGAAAGCGGAATTCTTGTGGCGGAGGAAGAGCTCGGTGTGCCTGGAGGCTGCAGTGCAGCAGGGTCAGGGCAGCAGGGAGGGCCGAGGCCGCCCCCCAACACAGCACTGGCTTCTCCCAGCGCTGCTGCGCAGAAAAGATTCAGTGTGCTGAGGTCAAAAGGCAGCTGTAAGCAGCTCCTGCTGCTGTTCAGTTACTGCCAGCTTGTCTTGTTCTATCGCTGTGAAATTTGAACCACTTGTGTTGTTACCTCTGTACCAGAAGCCGTGGAAAATCAACATCCAAGTGCGTGCGGTGCGTGCCTGGGGCAGGGCGTTCTCCATCTCCATGGATTATCCCTGGAGAGCTGAACCCTGGGCCTGGGCCACCAGAGCCTGCCTGGGGTGCTGGGGTGCCGGGGCTCATCTTTCTCCTCTCCCCTGCCTTGTATTTCTCAGGTTAAATCTGAGTTTGGTGTTTCTCAAACCTTCATTTCAGCCAAGTCCAGAGAGATTCTTTGTACGTGGCTGAGTGTGAGCATCACACAAATCCCCGGGGCAGCTCTAGAGGAGAACACCCAACCAAGCAACCTCCCTAAGAGCAAACACGAGCTGGGTGTGCCTGGGTGGGAATTAGTGCCTGGAATATGGGATTTTCAGTGTCTGAGGCCACCAACCGTCTGTGGCTGTGCCAGCATTAGGGCAGCTGGCCTGAGTCACAGCACTGCAGTGAGAATGAACAGAGGCCTTTGAACGTTCACAGCAGATCAATTCAGTTAAAACAAACTCTTGTTCCTCACAAGAAATCAATGGGGACCCCGTGAGCCTGCTGCCAAGCTGGAGCTTGGTTTTCCTCTTCCAGCTGCCCCGTGGATTTGTAAAATCCAGGAGCTGTAAAATCCATTTGCAGCAAGGCTGCTCGGTGTTGGGCAGCAGATTGCTCCCGTTGACACTTCACAGGTTGTCCTGAGTGGGCAGGAGCCCGCAGGGAACATCCCAGTGCAGCCCTGGCCCTGCAGAGCCCGAGCACCTCCAGCTCTGCGGGAGGGCAGGAGCTGGTGCCAGCATGTCCCAGCACTCCAGCAGTTTTGGGGATGTTTCTGCCCTCCAGGCTGGGGACAGCGGCAGTTCCAGCTGTCCCCAGCTGCCACCAGGGATTGCTGCCGGAGGGGGAGGTGGTGGAGCAGTTGGAGTTTGCCAAGTGTGATCAGAAAAGGGGGAAATTTGGGTGAGATTCCGAGGAGCAATCCTTCCCTGGGAGGGTGGGGAGGCCCTGGCACGGGTTCTGTGGCTGCCCCATCCCTGGCAGTGCCCAAGGCCAGGCTGGGGCAGCCTGGGACAGTGGAAGGTGTCCCTGCCCGTGGCAGGGATTGGCACTGGATCAGCTTTAAGGTCCCTTCCAATCCAAAGCAGTTGAGGATTTTAGGATAAAAATGCTCGAATGGGAGTGATGTGAGCACGGCACGTTTGCTTCCACCTTGGGCTCCTTGTGCTCCTTCTCTCCTGGATCGCAGAAAAAGTTCTGTGGTTTATTTCTGGCTTTTATTTCTGCTCTTTATTGATGTATTTGTGTGTCCAAGCTGGACAGGGAGCTGGCATTAATTCCCTACTAATTGTGGTGGCTGACGCTCGCTGTGCCGTATCCAAGGACAGAAACCAATCCCTATTTAAGCACTTCCCTGTGTGTGGTGGGGTTTTTGGGTGGCTTTTTTTGATGCCATTATCATGGCCTTGATGTAATCACTTAAATAGAAGGGTGTGGGAAGTAGTAAAGCTATTACAGAACATGCACATGGAAAAAGCCTTGACTCAAAATGTTGAATCATTTGCCGCACAACTTTTTTTTTTCTTTTTTTTCCCTCTCTCTTTTCTTCCCTTGTAACTCTCTTTCTGAACTGTTTCTGATTCCTGGATCCGCTCCCAAGCGTTGCTGGAATGGCAGCTATTGTCACTTGCTAGTGCCACTTTCAGGGGCTTGGTCACTTGAAAACTAAACAGAGGTGCATCCTCTGGAGTGTTTGATCACTGCTTGATGTAATAATTGAGAAAACCCACACTTGTCACCAATTGTTTTTGTTCCCCTCTCCTGAAATGGGAATCTGTTTCATCCTGGCCCTTCAGCCACTTGGCTTCTCTTCTCTCCTCCCTCCAGCTGTGCCAGGGGAGGCTCAGGCTGGACGTCAGGAGGAATTTCTCCGTGGAAGGGATGGTCAGGTGCTGGAAGGGGCTGCCCAGGGAGGCCTGGAGTGCCCTCCAGGAAAGCTGAGGTGTTCCAGAGCCATGCCAGTATTCCTGCAGGACCCTGTTGTACCCAGGGGAATAGCTGTTGCTCAGAATGCCTTCTCTAGTTTGACTCTTTCCTTAAATGCCACCCCTAAACCACACCCAAAGGCTAAATGATGACTTTTGCTTTGGCTGCAAGCCTATGTCTGCTCCCCATATTTATTATATAACTGCAGCTATGGTTAATTTATATAACTCTCTCTGTTGTTAATATTTGAGCTATTGTCACTTAGCTTAGTTTTTCAGAAATCGATGTACTTTCGTGTAGTTCCTGTGTACATACACTGGGCCATCCATCTAAGATGAATCTCCAAACAAACCAAAAAAAAATCCTGCCTTTAATCTTCCCATTTCTCTCCTCTCTGCATTCCTGGAAACCATGGTAACAGCTGGGATAACCTCAGCTTCAGCGTGGCTGCAGAGGGAGAGGGGAGGCTCAGAGCAGGCTCTGGTGCTGATGGAGCACCGGGAAGCACAACGAGGAAGGGAATTCGTGGTTTCAAAAGAAGAGTTTGCTGCTCATAGTTGGGTGTAACAGACCAAACTTTGGCTCCCAGTGCGTGTGCTCCTGTGGGGTTTGTCTGATTCGCAGCTCCAGCATCCCTCTCATTTGTGGCGTTGGTCTCTCCACGTTTTTGCCTTGCAGACTCCCACAGCCTGGACTCCAGTCGATATTCCATAGTGGGAGCAGACCTCCGTTTCCCATCAGATCTGGAGGAAAAGCTAAAGAAACATAGCTTGGATATGCAGTAAGATCACAGGGGTTTAATTGGTTCTTTGTTTGTTTTTTTAATTTTTGAATTGGGGCTTGTGGAAGCGCTTGTTCAAGGCCAGGTTGGACAGGGCTTGGAGCTGGGACAGTGGAAGGAGTCACTGCCCGTGGCAGGGGTGGCACTGGCTGGTCTCCATGATCCCTTCCAACCCAAACCATCCCAGGATTTGTGATTTCTCACTTTTATCTCGGTGATTATTTTCTGTGGCCTCCTCTTAAACCCCTGCTGTTCCCTAAACCTTTTGGTGGGACTGCGGTGGAGTCCTTGGGATCTGAATCCCAAAGCTCCTCTGGGGTTTTCTTGTTCACCATGAGGCTTTGGGGGGGCAGGAGTTGAGTTTTTGAGTGGATGATGGACAGACCTTTAAAATCTAAGCAATATAAATAGCAGCGATCTGGCTGGGTGGGAGAGAGCATATGGGGAAGCAGAATGCATCAAATTGCCATTTAATTCTTTACACTTCCATCCTCTGAAATGTTGCCTTGCTTGCCTACATCGCTGCTCCTTGTGGAATTTCTCCTGCTTCTAGTGACTTTTTTTCCCCCTTTCATTCCAGCAATTAAAAGCAAACTCAATAATTGTGAAGAAAATCTCTCGTGTGGATGTCTATTTTTGTTGTTTGGTGGATGGAGGGGGAAGAGGCAACGTGCAAACTATGGATTACATTTTGTTAGATAATAATATGTGAAGATTGTTTTACAGATACTGAACAAATTTATCTAATTAAAATTCTTCTTAGAACTTTTTTTTTTTTAAGAGAAAAGTTGGGGGTTTTTTTTCAGTTTGTTATTAATGCCTGATTTCACTGATCTCTACAAGAGTGTGAGCTGTGTTGCAGAGGGAATTCTAACACAATTGTCCTGCAGAGGGAATTTGAGCACACCTCAGCTCCTGCTGTCAGAGAGGACTTCCAGAGTGCACACTGTTCTGTGCTCGGGGCTGACTTTGGGGAGATGGAGCCCTAAAACCTCTGGTTCACAACCACGGGAGTCTCCCGTGGTTCATTAATTCACAGCTGCCAGAAAACCCAGTTTTAGTCAATGTGACGAAGAGATTTCATTCAGCCCTCGGTGTCTAGTTCAGGAAAAATGGAGCTCTTTCAGGAGATTCTGCAGACATGAAATGACTTGCTTGCTCCCAGCCCTTAGCAGATTTTTCTCGTTCTTTTCCTTTTGGAAATGGCGTTCTCCTTTGGTTTTGTTTTGCAGTTTGCCAACGCTGCTGGTGGCCGAGTGTGTGCTGGTTTACATGACCCCCCAGCAGTCTGCAAACCTGCTCAAGTGGGCAGCGAGCGCCTTCCCCGTGGCCATGGTTATCAATTATGAGCAGGTAAAACCAAAGGGGCGTTTTGAGGCCGGCATTGTTGTCATTAAAATTGCTCTCCTAGGTGGGAGTTGCTGAGGAGTGAGAGTGGGCCACGTCCTTTTGTAGAAACAGCAGTTTCTGCTCCGTTTCTGCAGTAATGTGTTTTAACTTGTAGCTTGGTTAGCTCATTGTAGAGAAAATACAGCTATTCTGAAAGACAATTTCTGGGCCGTGTTGAAGCAAAATAATTGAGACTTAATCCATCTGTGGAAAAAACCGCAGAATATTGATTTAGCTAAAGCAGAGGGAAAAGAAACGATGCTGAGTGCTGGCCCTGGGTGTATGGCATTACATAATTACCTCTGTGTTCTTTGGCAAAGTGGAGCAGAAATCACATCAGCATGAACTCCGTTTGTCCCTGTGGAAGCGCAGCCCTGCCTCGGGGGAACGAGGTGGCTCCAGGAATTAGTGACAGGATCTTCCAAGCTGTAAATCACTGCTGGGGAGCTGAAAGCAGAGGCAGTTGTGCTGCCAGCCCGGTGAGGGCGGTGGCACTGTCCGGTGGCACTGTCCCCTGCCACCCAGGCTGCTCCTGAGGAGGAGGAGGAGGAGGAGGGAGTGAGAGCTGCAGTGGGGATGTGCCGCTCACTGATCCCCTGTGCATTTGGTGACGTAGGCAGTCCAAGGGTTTGAGCAGGCTCCTGCTTTTCCCCGTGGATCCCTGGTGGAGGGAAGGGGGAACATTCTGTCTCCTTCTCTCCCTGAGGTGAACATGAGGGACCGCTTCGGGCAGATCATGATCGAGAACCTGCAGCGGCGGCAGTGCAACCTGGCCGGGGTGGAGCTCTGCGCCTCCCTGCACTCCCAGGTGAGGGGCACACCGCCCAGGGGCTGGGCCTGAGCTCTGGTGACCTGGCTGCGGGTTCTGAGCAGGGGCCAGGGCAGGGTGGGGCAGTCTCTGAGCCCTTTGCTGGCCACGTTATCCTGGAGTCGGGGCATGGTCTGGCTTGGAAGGGACTGCAGAGATCATCCAGTGCCACCCCTGCCATGGCAGGAACACCTCCCACTGTCCCAGGCTGCTCCAAGCCCTGTCCAACCTGGCCTTGGGCACTGCCCGGGATCCAGGAGCAACCTCAGCTGCTCTGGGCACCCTGTGCCAGGGCCTCAACACCCTCCCAGGGAAGAATTCCTGCCCAGTATCCCATCTCTGGCACTCCATCCCTTGTAAACACTCTCCATGTTTCGTGTTGGCTCCTTCAGGTCCTGGCAGGCCACAGTTTGGTCACCCCAGGGCTCCTCTTTGGTAGCTGAATGTCAGTGGTGGCTCAGAACCTGCTGGTCAGAGCCCAGCCCAGCCTGGCCCTGCACTGAGCAGCAGCAGCACACCTTCAGGGAAGAGTTTGGGAGCTTTTGAGAGGACAGGGCAATCAGCTGCCCAGTGGAATCCTTGGTGGGAGCAGCTGCCCTCAGGTGTTTTCCCTGGAACGCTGTGAGAGCCGTGCTGCCCTTTGTTTTCCAGAGGGAGCGGCTGCTGGTGAGCGGCTGGGAAAATGCCCGTGCCATCGACATGATGAAGGTGTACAGCTCCCTGCCACAGGCTGATGTCAAAAGGTACCACCTCGGGACCCGAAAGTCATCCCCAGGTGCCATTTCCAAGGTCCTTCCCGTCCAGGTGTGGTGTGGGGGCTGCAGACACAACATTCCTGAGCCTGGAGCCCTGCAGAGCCTCAGGATAACGCCGGGATTGAGGATCCAGAGGGTGAACGCTGCCAGGAGCAGGCTGGAAGTAGTGATGGCTTATTTGGGTGTGACAGAAGGCATCTCCTGAGGGAAAATTTGCAGATGGAAGATGCCACAGAAATGCTGTGCTGACTTTTTGCAGTCCCCAGGATGTTCCTTGGGAAGATTTTGGCTGGGGTTAAGCCACGACACGTTGAAATCATGAGGGGGAGACTGCTGGCTCTGCAGAACTCGGAGCACAGAGCAGGGACTGGAGGCTCTTTAACAGTCACCAGTCTGCCTGGATTTTGTGAATATTTCTGCATGAAATGCTGAACAGTGGGAAATTTTAAGGGGCAGCTTCTTAGGGATATAATGTGAAATGTGAGCCGCTCATGGCTGGAATCAGCTGAGCGAGTTACCTTGGTCAAAACATTCATGTATGGGGGTTTCTCAAAGCCTGGAACTGAACAGGTGAGAGTGGAAATCAGAGGTGGTTTAAATAGGAACAGGGATGTGTGGTGGGACCATATGGCACTGGTGGAGACACAGAGCTCGTGCTTTCTCTGCGGCATTTTTGGCTACCTTGGATCTGTGCAGCTCCGTGCACTCGTTCCACACAAGGAAACAGGGTTATGTAAACTCTGTCCTCCAGTATCAGCGAGGCAAATGCTTTTTCTTCAGAAAAGCCTTTCCCAGAGGGTTCCTCTGCAGCACTTCACACCCAGGGGTGAATTTAGGAACTTTTGCCCCTTTAGATCCTCAGCAGCAGCCCTGGTGTTTGTGAGGAGTCGCACAGATGAGTCCTGGAAGGGGGAATTCCAGGGATGAGCAGTTGAAAGCACCCTGTGGGTCACTCGACTGGGTGGGAGCAGTGGTGCCGTCCTGGACAAATACCTGTGATTGTTCCCTGGAGAAGTGACTGCCTTTCTGGCCACAGTTTTCACTCCCATGGGGTGAACAATTCAGTAAAAATTCTGCTGGAGAGTCCGGCTCAAATCCCGACTTTTATTTCATCCCTACAGAATAGAAGCCCTTGAATTCCTGGATGAAAAGGAGCTGTTTGAACAACTGATGCAGCACTACTGCATCTGCTGGGCTTCCAAGGACAGCAGCAACCTGGGTAATGTTCTCCAGCACCTGGGGGTGATCCTGCCATGGAAATGTCCTGTGGGAGGGCTGGGATCTTACCCCAGGGGCGCTGGAGCCCCCCTGCTCCAGGGTGCTGCTCCCTCCCTGGGCTGGGAGCACCTTCCAGCTGGGGATTGTCCCTCCACAGCCTTTGGAGGGTGCAGGGGCATCCGAGGGGGAGCCTGTCCAGCCCAGGGGAGCTGGAGCTGTTCCACCAGCAGATGCCGTATGGGTTACTTTAAATAGCTGCCTGCTTTATCCCATCAGTGCTAATTGCAAGGTTTACAAATCCCATGCATGGGAAGTGCCATATGGGCACACGGGATATGGAGGCACAGTGTCCTGACAACACCAAGATAAATTTGTATTCCTTATCCCAGGCTTCTCTGCACTGTCCCCATTTGCAGCCATCTGACACTGAAGTTTTCCACGCCGCTTTCTCCCTGGGGGAGAATATTCCCTCTGAAATGAGCCCTTTTACGTGTTCCTTTTGTTCTTCAAATTCTGCCTCTCCTGGACTGGGATTTCTGTGAAAGAGAGACTTGTTTTAGGCTTCCTGTAGCATTTGGATGTTGCTGCTGCTCAAGACGTGATAAAATGGGAGGAATTGTTGTTTGGCTGAAGGATGGATGTGTTTGTCCAGATTAGAAAGACAACGCTGCTGCAGTCACAGTTTGTCTCTGCTTCTGGCTGCAATTTCAGGGACTCCAGTCTTTCCAGAAAACCTCTGCCTGCTGCTTGTATCATTTCCCCCCCTCATCCTCTCTGCCCTTCCCCTGCTCCTGACAGAGTATCCAAGAGCAGATTTTATTGACTGTTCTCCTGCAAATGGGAATAGATTTGGTCTCTGCAGCCTGCCTGGGCAGCGAAGCCTCTGACAGAGCTGGTAAAGGGGATCTTCAAATAAAAACTGGTAAAAGGAGCTCTTCAACACCCTGTTGCTGCTGCTGTGACAGAGCTGCTGCCTTGTGCTGGTGCTCTCCTGAGTCCCCCAGAGCTGTGAGCTCAAAACCAATGTTCTCTGTGGGATTTCTTCAGGCTGGAAAGTGCTGACTGGAATACACAACTTATTTCAGAGGAGTTAATGCCCAAAAGTTCACCTGTTAGAGCAGCCCCTGTTTTGGGGGTGTCAGCAATGTGATTAGAGAAGGGCTGGGGGCAGTTTGGGGTGCTGAGGTTGAGGGGTGCGGGGTATCTTAGAATTTACAAAAGTCAGCGATCTCAAAGGTGATAATCAAGTGTCCAATGGACATGGCGTGGGTATGCCTCCATCTAAAGCAGGGCTCTTTTATCCAGAGGGAATTTACTGCCCTCATTTATGGTACCTTCCCCTGCTTTGTCCTCCTGATTTCATGGGCAGACCCCGAGGTTCCTGAGCATTGTGTTGTTCCCTTCTGCCATGCAAAACTCCAGTGCTCCTGCAAATTGATTTCATCAAATGAATTGCTGCATCGCAATCAAAACAGGGTTAGAGAAGTCCAGCCCAGCCTGTTTCCTGCTTTCCTCACACCAAATCCTTTATGCTTAAATTTAAAAAAAAAATGAAATAACTCTCCAAGCATCTTTCTTGCTGCACGTGGCTGCCCTTGGTGCAGTGAAGGGCAGGGAGGGTGAGAAGAAACCCTCCTTTCTTCCCTCAAATCCCTCTCTGTCTTCACACAGGTCTGGCAAACATCGACTTCTGAGGGCTGCAGGGAGGGAGCCCCGTGGCACGGAGAGGATGGGATTTGGGATTTGCACGTGCCAGCCCCGAGCCGTGCCTGGGCCAGCTCCTGGTGCCTTTGGGTGGTTCCAAGGAACACTTTGTGTGAGCAGGACTTGCCTCCCAGCCGTCTGACGTGGACTTGCACGAGGTGTCAGTACCTCCAGCGTAAAGCTTGCCTTCCCTAGTGTAAAGCTGGAAGTGAAGTGTTCTTGGATCCTTTGATTTCCCTCTTCTGTGTTTCCGTGGGTGTGTAACACGTGTTTGTGACAGGAGCCTGGAGCGCTGGGGAGCTCAGCACAGCGTCCCTGCCCTGTGCATGGCTGAGCAGGGAGGGAGTTCGGGGCGTTTCTGTTCTCTTCAGGTCTCATTTTGACGAAGTGGCGCCGTGTTGGCTTCTCCAGGCTTCCCTGCCGTGCAAGGCTGTCACTGCTGGGTGTTCTTGGGGAAGGGGGAAGGAGAAGGAGGGCCCTGACTGTGTTCTGTGACGTTCAGGAAACTGGAAAATAGACTTGATTCAACTGGGAAAAGCTTAGCTCGTGGTTTCAGCACTGGGATGCTGAAGAAAGAAATTAATCTCGATTTGCACTGCTTCTGGTAGTATCTTTACACCAGTTCCTCCTTCTCTCTCTCCCCTTAAAAGAAGCAAAAGAAAATCCCAACAGCAATGAAAGCCCTTGTCCTGTTGTTTGAAATTGGATCTTGCCACCTTCCTATGAGAAAAATAATAAATGTTTAGTATTTATAATTTGTCTCCTGTCTTACTTGCTAGAAGTGACCGGTTTCTGTCTGGTTTAGTGACATTTTTCCTCTCACCCAGTGCCTCACCAGGAGTATCCTTTTAAAGGAGCTGCTGGCAGGCCCAGAGCAGCTGTGGCTGTCGCTGGATCCCTGGCAGTGTCCCAGGCCAGGCTGGAGGGGGCTTGGAGCAGCCTGGGACAGGGGGAGGTGCCCTGCCCGTGGCACTGGGTGGCCTCGGAGGTCCCTTCAACCCAACCCCCTCTGGGATCCAGGGAAGTGACCTTTCCTTCAGGCATTGAAAATGAACCCAAACCCACCCAAGCCCAGCCCTGCAACGCCTGTGCGCTGCAGGAGCCTTCCTGAGCAGTCACTGCCCAGAGGCACCAGCACTGTCCTGCTCCTTCCTCGGGGGTTAAATGGGGAATTCAGAGTTGCATGAAAGCCCATCTCTGCTGTCAATTTAATTTTAGCCAGACCTCCTTTGGGACCATGTTCCCTAAACCTCCTGTAGCATCCTTCTGAGTGGGAGCCAGGCTGGAGTCGTGGCCGCCCCAGAACATCCAAATCTGTTCCTTTGGAGCCGGTCCCCCCTGGGGAACATCCCCTGAGCTGCTGCATTTCTCATCCCAGCGGGTTTGAGCGCGGCTCATTGCGGAGATCCGCTGGGCTCCATCAGTCCTTTGTGTCTCTTTGTCATAATCCCGTCCCTTTGTGTTTGGGAACAATGTCTCTGCTGGCATGAGGCACGTCCCGGTGCTCACAGTTCTATTTTGGGTGATGTGTGGTTTGCTCCCCAAAGGGAGAGCTCGGCCCCGGAGCGGGATGAGGCCCCACGGTGCCGCCCTGCCCTGCAGCAGCTTGGCTTCCCACTCCCAGCTCCTCAGCACCCAGCCGGGAGAAGGGAAATCACTGCGGGGAAAGCTCGCAGAGCCTCTCCCCGCTGTTGGCAGCAGCGGTGAGGAAATGGGGTCACCTCGTGCTCCGGGGTTCCAGCAGCATCCAAGGGGCCGGGATCCCTGGCAGCTCCGGGGGAGGACGGGGTGGGCAGGACGGAGCTCGGGGCTGTGCTGACTGAAATAGATCCATGGCTCCTCCAGCTCCCTCCAGGGAGTGTTTGGATGTGGAGGGTGGTGCTGGAGCAGCGCTGCTCGGCTGGAAGCCGCTGCCTCGGGAAGGTTTCCGGCCAGGAGAGGTGGCTGTGCCTGCTGCCCGTGGGATGTGTGACCCTGGAGCTGCCCCTGGAGCTCTGCCTCTCCCTCCTGCTCCAGCTGGGGGATTTGTGCTGGTGGGGCAGCAGAATTCACCTCTGAGAGTCAGAGAATGGTTTGGACTGGAAGGAGCCTTTAAAGCTCAGCCAGTGCCACCGTCAGGGACAGCTCCCACTGTCCCAGGCTGCTCCAGCCCGTGTCCAACCCGGCCTGGGACACTGCCAGGGATCCAGGGGCAGCCACAGCTGCTCTGGGCACCTGTGCCAGGGAATGCCACCCTCCAGGGCAGGATTGTGTCCAGAGGAGCCCTGCTTGGGATGGGCTCCCCAGAATGGGGAAAGGGATGGGAAGGGATGGGATGGGATGGGATGGGATGGGATGGGATGGGATGGGATGGGATGGGGTGGAATGGAATGGAATGGAATGGAATGGAATGGAATGGAATGGAATGGAATGCTTTGCCCAGGGGGAGGCTGGGGCCTGTGCCCGTGGCAGAGTGAGGCAGACCCCAGTGGTCCCTGCCTGTGAGCTGCCAGTCCCTGATTGTTCCCCAGGAGCTCATGAGCTCATGAGAATCCACGCTCAGTCCTGGCTGTTGTCCTTCTGTTGGGGGATGGCCCTGCCCTGCACCTGCGTTCATCCACGTCACCCAGCCCTGAGCTCTGCCTGCTCGCTCTTTAAAGATGGATAAAAGAAGTTGCCTTCCAGGAAGTTCAATTATTTAGTTCCTGGCAGGGCTTGCCCGGCTTCAGGAGCTGAATGAAAAGCAGTGTCTGGCTCAGTGCACCGTGTTTCAGCCCCTCTGCAGAGTTACCAGCTCCCCATTTTGAGTTTGCACAATTTTTCTGGGCTGCTGAGTCACAGGAGAATGTGTTTATTGAGGATGGAGGTGTGGGTGGGCTGAGAGGACAGCCAGGGAGCCAGGGGCCGGGTCATTGCAGGGAAGATGTGCTGGGGTGTGTGGGACCAGGAGCATCCATCCCTTCTGTGGGAGCCTGGTGGATTTCAACGCCAAGCACCAGAGTTCAGGATGTGAAATACCAGAATTAAGGTCTGAATGGCTTCATCCCGCTTGGATGGCTATTTTCCGTGCTCAAACACGGTCTGTGCGAGCGGGACTGACACAAACCCACCCCTGCTCCCCAGCAGGCAGCCGGAGCTCAGCCCGCGCTACGGATCCCTGGAAATTTCCATCTGCGCTGAGGCAGCCGCTGGAAGGAAAACTCTTACACAACGTGGGCTCTGGGAGGGGGCAGAGGTCACCTCACCTGCGCCACAGCTACGAGCTGCAAATCGTTCTGCAAGTTCTCTTTCAGTTGTGTAATCCCGGGGACTCTCAGGCTCCGAGATAAACGCGGGAAGATAAGGCGGTGTCCGGGGAGCTGCTTTGATTCTTTATGGCTCTTCAAAAGAGCTGACCCCGATGCTGGATTTGCCGGGGTCTTCCCTGGCAGCACCACGTTGTGCAGCACCGAAATAATTTGTAATAACCTTTTTTTTATGGATGCCACTGGAATTCTGGTCTTTAAAATGTACCAACACCGATTCACAGAGAGCACTTGAAGCGTTTGAAGAGCATGGGGTGACAGGACAAAGGGGGATGGTTTCAAACGGACAGAGAGGAGGTTTAGGTTAGATTTTAGGATGAGATTCCTCCCTGGGAGGGTGGGTGGCCCTGGCACAGGTGGGTTTCAGCGTCCCTTCCAACCCAAACCCGTCTGGGATTCTGTGACGGTGTTAACAGTACTTGATGATGTTCTTTGGCGTCCGCCTGAGTGTTTTTTGGAGTTTGAGTGGTTTGGGTTTAAATCCCAGAATGGTTTGGGTTGGAAGGGAATTAAAGATCATCCAACCCTCAATCTGGTTTTCTATTCAGACCCTCATTTGGGTGCTCTGGTTCGTGTGGAAAAGCGAAGGAAAGGCGGCAGATCTGCACGGTGAAATGAGAGGAGTGAGACACAGGGGGTGGACAAAACAGGGGCAGTTCTGCCTTTCCTGCCCAGGTAGATGGATGAGGGAAACGTTCTCTGCCATCCCTAAAAACTATTTTTGGAAGCCTTGGCTTGTTTGGTGCCACCACTTCCTGTACTAATTGACACAGTTGCTATTGTCACTTATCTAACAAATCGGTGCAAGCCCAAACAAGGACAAAAATAAGTGTCTGCTGATAGGAACAGATTTCTCTGTTCTCATCCCCACGCCTTTTCCCACCGGCAGAGCTGCCGTGTATCCTCTCGAGCAAACCTTGGTGCCGAGGATTCCATCTCCGTGCGGGGCTGGCGCTGCTCAGAGCAGGGCTCTCGCCTCTGCGTGTCCCTGGCACCCCTGAACGCGAGGCAGGTGCCGAGGCTGAAGCTCCCGCCGAAGGGAAACCCTTCCCTCCAGGCTGTGCTTGTGTTTCATCCCGCTTCAGGCCTGTGCTCAGCGGTAATTAATGCCTTTGTCACCTGAATGTGGACCATTTCCTCTGCAAGGCTGGGGCAAACATCCCCGCTCCCTCGGGAGTGGTAAATGTTTAAAAGCCAAGGACAAGGGGTTAATCCTCGCGTTTGGGCTGTGACCTTGCCGCGCTCCGATGCCGGGACACAGAGCCTGGACAGCCCTGGGCAGCGTCCCTGCGCCAGGACCGTGCCAGCAGCGCCTTCTCCCTGGCCAGGGCCGTGTCCTGGTGCTCCTGGGCGGTGCCCATGCTGCTGGGGATCTGGGGTTTGGGACAGCTCAGCTCCTGGCAGCGCCTGTGTGGCGCCGTGGGAGCTGCTGCAAGGAAGAGGAAGGGCCAGATGAAATCTGGATATGTGTTACATTAATCTCCCATAATAAGTACCCCAAAAATAAATGAGATCTGGATTCCTTCTGCCCAAGTTAAAATCCTTCCCAAAGGAGCGCTCGACTGGGCGTGCTGGGAGCCGTGGTGGCCGATGGATTCCACGGCCCTGGGAGATGGTGCCCTGGGAGCTGTTAGAATTAAATCAGGTGTTCCCCTGTCCCACAGGTCCCGGGGTTCACAGGGGCCCCAGAGAGCAGACAAACCCAGCTCCCACTCCTACAGATATCCCAGTCATATCTATAAGGTGATGCCAACACCTCTTGGCCGTAGGAAGCAAGTTCTTGGGAGGGGAAATGGGGTGATGGAGGCTCTTTTAGGGGTGCCATTACTGGGATTCTCCTGCCTGACCCTTGTCTGTGGTGTGGCCACAGAGACAGGCAAGTGGAAATTTCCTTCCCATCCCCAGGGCCTTGTGACAACATCATAAACCACCGTGGTGTTCTTTACCCTGCTTACGAGAGAGAAGAGTTCCTATAAACCCCAGTCCCCGGTCAGCCACCACAAACACGGGCTGCAGAGGTTGCTCAAGGCTGCAGGGCCCATCCCTGGAGGGCTGGGCTGATCCCTGCCTGGGCCCTGGGCACGTTCCTGCTGCTCCAGGGAGCTGCCCTGGGATCACCCGGGCAGCGGCGGCCGTGCCCAGCACTGGGGATGTGTGACATTGACCCTCACAATCAGGCTGTGCCCAGCACTGGGAATGTGTGACACTGACCCTCACAATCAGGCTGTGCCCATCTCTGGGAATGCGTGACATTGACCCTCACAATCAGGCTGTGCCCAGCTCTGGCTCTGTGTGACATTGACCCTCACAATCAGGCTGTGCCCAGCTCTGGCTCTGTGTGACATTGACCCTCACAATCAGGCTGTGCCCATCTCTGGGAATGCGTGACATTGACCCTCACAATCAGGCTGTGCCCATCTCTGGGAATGTGTGACATTGACCCTCACAATCAGGCTGTGCCCAGCTCTGGGAATGTGTGACATTGACCCTCACAATCAGGCTGTGCCCAGCTCTGGGAATGTGTGACATTGACCCTCACAATCAGGCTGTGCCCAGCACTGGGGATGTGTGACATTGACCCTCACAATCAGGCTGTGCCCAGCTCTGGCTCTGTGTGACATTGACCCTCACAATCAGGCTGTGCCCAGCTCTGGGGATGTGTGACATTAACCCTCACAATCAGGCTGTGCCCATCTCTGGGGATGTGTGACACTGACCCTCACAATCAGGCTGTGCCCAGCTCTGGGGATGTGTGACATTGACCCTCACAATCAGGCTGTGCCCAGCTCTGGCTCTGTGTGACATTGACCCTCACAATCAGGCTGTGCCCAGCTCTGGCTCTGTGTGACATTGACCCTCACAATCAGGCTGTGCCCAGCTCTGGCTCTGTGTGACATTAACCCTCACAATCAGGCTGTGCCCAGCTCTGGCTCTGTGTGACACTGACCCTCACAATCAGGCTGTGCCCAGCTCTGGCTCTGTGTGACATTGACCCTCACAATCAGGCTGTGCCCAGCTCTGGCTCTGTGTGACATTAACCCTCACAATCAGGCTGTGCCCAGCTCTGGCTCTGTGTGACATTGACCCTCACAATCAGGCTGTGCCCAGCTCTGGGAATGTGTGACACTAACCCTCACAATCAGGCTGTGCCCAGCTCTGGCTCTGTGTGACATTGACCCTCACAATCAGGCTGTGCCCAGCTCTGGGAATGTGTGACATTGACCCTCACAATCAGGCTGTGCCCAGCTCTGGCTCTGTGTGACATAAACCCTCACAATCAGGCTGTGCCCAGCTCTGGCTCTGTGTGACATTAACCCTCACAATCAGGCTGTGCCCAGCACTGGGGATGTGTGACATTAACCCTCACAATCAGGCTGTGCCCAGCACTGGGAATGTGTGACATTAACCCTCACAATCAGGCTGTGCCCAGCACTGGGGATGTGTGACACTGACCCTCACAATCAGGCTGTGCCCAGCTCTGGCTCTGTGTGACATTGACCCTCACAATCAGGCTGTGCCCAGCTCTGGCTCTGTGTGACATTGACCCTCACAATCAATACTCCAAAGATCAGCTACATCTGGATTCCTTCAGCCCGAGTTCAAACCCCTCCCAGTGGAGCCCTTGCTGGTGGTGCTGGGAGCTGGGGGTTGCGAGGTGCTGGTGCCTGGGGGTTCCCCCCTTTCTCCCTCTGCCTCTGGTGTTCCAGGCAGTGATCCCTGCTGGGGTGGGGAGGATTTAGGGAGGGTTTGATCAATGTTTGATCAATGCCAGCTTTTGGAGTGGCTGCTGGATCCCTTGGCACCCTCACCTGCATCTCCATTTGAGAGCAGAGCAAGAGGTACATGAAACCGCCAGCCTTGGAATCTCCGGGCAGGATGTGAGCTGAGCTTGAGGGGAATTCTGATTGAAGGTCTTCACTCACAGGGTGGGCAGGCCCCGGCACAGGGCGCCCAGAGAAGCTGTGGCTGCCCCTGGATCCCTGGAAGTGCCCAAGGCCAGGTTGGACAGGGACAGGGGAAGGTGTCCCTGCCCAGGGTAGGGGGTGGCACTGCCCAGTCCTGTTTCTTGGAGGTCCCTTCCCAGCTGAAGCAGTCTGGGATGCTGGGATGGCAGCATCAGCTGCTTCCCAGGGCTCTGCCCCTTGGGCTGAGCGCAGGGGCCACCCTCCAGGTGTGCACGGCAGGAGCCACATCCCGAATCTCTGCAGAGCCCCCTAAAACTGCACCACCAATAGCAACAAAAAACCGAGGGGAAAAATCCCCAAGCCTTGAAGCAAGGCTTGGCAGTGATAACGAGCTTTGATATCCCTGGGGGCCGGCCCAACAGCTTTTATGACCCCTTTTTTTTTTTTCTTAGCAATGCAAATCCAATCTGTATTTAGAGCCTCCCGTGCAGAGCTGCCTCTTCAGACAGTCAGGGGGAGCCTGGCAGCCTCCTGGGGTCCTCATCCCTGCGAGACCCCCTGCTCCTGCGCATCCGGGCTGTGCTCAGCATCCCCCAGGGCCCATGGCCGGTCTCTGCCCGCTGCCGGACGCGCTGGAGCTGGAGGTGAAGCCGCAGCCCCCGCGGCCGCTCTGGTACGAGCGCCACGTCCAGCCCTGCGTGGCCGAGCTGCTGGGCACTGCCCTCTTCATCTTCGTCGGCTGCCTGTCGGCGCTGGAGGACGCGGGGGGCGCGGGGCGGCTGCAGCCCGCCCTGGCACACGGGCTGGCCCTGGGGGTCACCGTCAGCGTCCTGGGGGACATCAGGTAAGGGCAGCACCTGGGGCTGCAGGTGGGCAGGGGGGATGCCCCTGGATCCCGCCCCCGGCCCGAATCCCGGTGCCCGCGGCACCCCTGCCTTCACACGGAGCCCCGTTGGCGGCGTGGCCCGTTGTGGGGTGGTGGCACCTTTGGTGGCACCCGTAACTCCGTGGGTCTGGGGTTCGCCTGGCTTTGGATTGCAGTGTTTCAATGTTTAGCCCCTTTTAATAAAAATTGGCTGAAACAGGAACGTTCTCTTCTGGGAGCTGGAACTGGGAGATATTTAAGGGCCCTTCCAGCCCAAACCATTCTCTGATTTTATGATTCTCTGTGAAGCTGAGATGATTCCTTTTACGAGGATGTCAGAGCAAAACGTTTTGACCCAACTGTGCTCCTCTTCTGGGTATTTTCAGGTTAAAAAAAAAAAAAAAAAAAAAAAGTGGTTTCAATTACTCAAAATCAGCATTTAGACAAATCTGCTCATTGAAAAAGATGTTGTGTGGAGCTGAGATACAGATTTATCCCCAAGGAAGGAGGAGTCCCCGTGGGATTTCATTCCCTTCCCTTGTGTCAGCTCCACACAGCCCAGGGCTGGGATTCTCCAGGCTGTCCTGGGGGCTTGGTCAGGATCATGGGCAATGCCAGGGTCCAGAGCAGTGGGACTGATAATTTATCAGTGCCTGATAGGAGGGGAAACGGCCCAGGGTGAGGTTTGTGCAGTGGGGACTCCTGCCCCACAGTGCCTGTGCTGGCAGAGCGGAGATGGGCCCCCCTGCACCCCAAACGCAGGGCAGCAGCACACGGGGGTTTGTGGTGAGGGGCTGCAGAGGGGGGCGGGGGGTCCCCGTTCGCTCTGAGGCCAGGAGGAGCCAGATCAGCATCCTGCCCTCGGGGATATTTTAGCCCAGAGTCAGGTTCACACAGAATCCTGAAATGGTTTGTGTTAGAAAAGACCTTAAATCCCACCAGGTTCCGCCGCTGCCATGGCAGGGCCACCTCCCGCTGGCCCAGGCTGCTCCAAGCCCTGTCCTTGGGCACCGCCAGGGATCCAGGGTTCTCTGGGTGCCCTGTGCCAGGAACTGCCCACGCTCCCAGGGAAGGATTGTGCCCAGGGGGGCTGCAGAGGAGCCCGGCTCAGGGGGGTTCCCCAGCCTGGCTGCTCCCCCAGGTGGGGTTTGTGTGCAGCCGGGTCCTCCCCCAGCCCCGGGGGCTGGCAGCGGAGCCGTGTCCAGCCGGGGCTCCATCCCTGAGGAGCTCCCTGCTCCGCTGCTGGGGTTTGATCCCAGCTGAGCAGTCAGATGTGGTTATCCTTCCCAGACTCTCTGACTCATCAGCAGCAATTATCAGGCTGATCAGTTATGAAACCTGATCATTAACCCGTGTCTCATGGTAATCAGTTTTAATTAGGGGGTCTCTGTGTCTGGCTTGCTCGTGCTTTTCGAGGTGAAGGATTCAGCTCTGGTACTGAAGCAGCAGCCCTGCTCCAGTCCCTGTCCCCCCGGGGGACGCGTGTCCTGCCAGGCTGGTGCAGCCCCAGCAGTGCATCCCTGCAGCCCCAGCGGTGCATCCCTGCAGCCCCAGCGGTGCATCCCTGCAGCCCCGGCGGTGCATCCCTGCAGCCCCAGCAGTGCATCCCTGCAGCCCCAGCGGTGCATGCCTGCAGCCCCAGCAGTGCATCCCTGCAGCCCCAGCGGTGCATCCCTGCAGCCCCAGCTGTGCATCCCTGCAGCCCGTTCTGCCAGCGCCGCAGCAGCTCCTGGCAGCTGCTGGGTGCCGCAGCCCCAGCTCCTGTCCCCGCAGCTGCCCGTGCCCGCGCTGCGGAGGGGCTGGGTGTGCAGGGAGAGGAATCCGCTGGACCCGCGGAAGGGCCGGAAAAGCGTTTGTGGTCCCGGGCCGGGGTGAGCGCAGGGTGTGAGCCCCGCGCTGGGGCGAGCCCCGGGCTGATGCTCCTCTCTCCTCGGCAGCGGAGGCCACTTCAACCCCGCCGTGTCCCTGGGCGTGTGGCTGCTCGGGGGGCTGCGCATGACCATGCTCATCCCTTACTGGTTCTGCCAGCTCTGCGGAGGGATGATCGGAGCTGGGCTGGTGAAGGTACGGGCCCGGGGGTGTTTCCAGGCGGGGCTGGGGCACAGGGACTGCCCTGGCCTCCCCAGCCGGCGCTGGGCTCTGGGGCCAGGCTCACCGAAGCTCTCCAGAGGTTTGCTGCGCTCACCAGAGAGGCGCAGCAGGACCGGGGGTGGCTCTGAGGCGCTGCCAGCTTGGCTCAGGGCGTTTTCCTGCCCTCGTTCCCCCCGCCCTGCTCCCTGAGGGCCCTTTGGGCTCGGTGCTGCCCATCCCCAGCGCCGGCAGCACCCTGCGCTTTGGTCAGCGCCGGGACAGCCGGGGCTGTGCCGGGCTCACGGTGCCGGGCGGTGCCCAGAGCCTTCTCTGACGAGCCAGGCGCTCGGGGCTGGCTTTCCTGCCGCAAGCGCCGAGTTTAGCTCCTCTTTAAGCCGCCCGCCGCCCCGACAGCGAGCCCATCTGCTGGCACAGGGCGCAGCCCGCAGCGCGCTGGGCACCGACGGCTGTCCCCGCAGGCTGTGGCACCGAGCGAGCGCTTCGGGAACGCCAGCGGAGGAGCCTTCGGCGGCATCACGGCTGACGAGCAGGTCCCCGGGGCGCTGGTGGCGGAGATCGTGCTGAGCTCCTTCCTGCTGCTCGTGGTCTGCATGGGAGCCGTCAACGGCAGCACCAGGAGCCCGCTGGCCCCGCTGTGCATCGGCCTCACCGTCACCGCCGACATCCTGGCGGGGTGAGCTGCGTGTCCCCTCAGTGTCCCCTCAGTGTCCCCGCCCAGGGACCGCCGCTGCAGGGGAGGACCCGGGGTGGGACCGGTGCTCCGAGCCGGGGGCAGCTCTGAGCACCCTCCATCGGCTCAGGAAGGATGGGAAGGGCTGGAAAGATGGGAAAACCAGATCCCACCCCAAGCACATATTTACCCCTTTAACCTGCACCAGGGAGGAGAGAGCGCCCTGCTCCTGGGGGGAGTGGGATGGGATGGGATCCATGGGATATGGGATATGGGATATGGGATATGGGATATGGGACATGGGGTATGGGGTATGGGATATGGGATATGGGATATGGGATATGGGATATGGGGTATGGGGTATGGGATATGGGATATGGGATGGGGCAGGCTGGGATGGGACCTGCTCTCCTGCAGCACAGCACCGACCCTGCTGCCCAGGGAAACTGAGGCAGGCCAAGCACAGCAGACAGGTTGGCAAATGATCCCAGCGGGTGTCCTGGCAGCTTTGGGAGAGCTGATGGTGCGTGCAGGAGCAGCCTGGGCTCAGCCTGGAGCAGGAGCAGCCTGGGCTCAGCCTGGAGCAGGAGCAGCCTGGGCTCGTCCCTGCAGGTGGCACCGGGGCCGGCTCAGCCCCCCGAGCACCCGCCGTGGGTGATAAACCCCGGGCCTGCCCAGGCTGTGTTTGCCCTGGGAAGCCCTGAACAAACAGGAGGGGGTTGTGTCCCTGGTGTCCCTGGTGTCCCTGGTGTCCCTGGTGTCCCTGCTGTCCCTGGTGTCCCTGGTGTCCCTGCTGTCCCTGCTGTCCCCGTGGCTGCTGAGAGCACTGCCAGCCTCAGCCCTGCAAACCCATCCCCCGTGGAAAACCACCCTCATCACCGAGCAGCCGTGTCGGGCTGGGGGCCAGGGCGGTGCAAGCCCCCTGCCCTGGGAGGCAGCCCCGGAGGCGGATGCTGCAGCCCCACCGCACTCACTGCCCCGTCCCCAAGGGACAGGAGCTGCCGCCGTGTCCCGCCGGGATGACGCAGTGCCTCTGTTCCCCTTCCAGGGGCGGCGTGTCCGGAGCCTGCATGAACCCGGCCCGAGCCTTCGGGCCAGCTCTGGTGGCAAACTACTGGGACTACCACTGGGTGTACTGGGTGGGGCCCATGGTGGCCGCCCTCCTCGTCGGGGCGCTGGTGAGGTAGGTGACACCTGCAGTGACCCTGGCGGTGCCACCCTTGCCCCTGCGCTGCTGCCTCCTCCGTCGGGCAAGGCTCCCGGCAGGTGTTTTCCAGAGGGGATCCGAGGGCTGGAAGCTCCTTTCCCTTTCCCTTTCCCTTTCCCTTTCCCTTTCCCTTTCCCTTTCCCTTTCCCTTTCCCTTCCCACGGGGACAGCTCCAGCCTGTGTCCGCACGTGCCTCTGTCTTGTGTGGCTGGGCCGGCGCTGTCCCCCTGTCCTTGTTGTGTCCTCGCCACGGCAGGAACGCTGATCCCCGGGTTCTATCTCTTTTCCCTCCCCAAAGGCTCCTGCTGGGTGACCGGGCCACCCGCCTGCTCCTGAAGTGACGGCGAGCTCAGGGCCCGGCCGCGGGGAGCGGGTGCAGCCCAGCACGGCGGGTGTGGAACCTCCTGCCCCTGCCCCTTCCCCTTCGTCCTGCGCCCCTCGGCACCTTCCCTGCGCCCTGGGGCAGCCGCGGATCCTCTGCCGCTGGAGGAGGATGGGAATCTCCCGGCCAAGCCACGGCCCCGGGGCTCTGCCGGCCCCCGGCTCACCGGGAGCATCCCCCGGCAGCGCCGGCGTCCCCCGTGCCCCGAGCTCCCCTGGCACCGCCCGTGCGCAGCGTCTGAGCCCCCGGGGCTGTGCCCGGGCACGCACAGAGCCGGGGAGCACCGCTTGCGCCTCTCAAACCGGCCGGGATGACTCCAGGCAGCTCCTGCCGCACGGGTGCAGCCTCAGAGGGCGACAGGAGAGGGGAGCGCTGGGGACAGCCCCGTCCCTGGCCCCTCGGGGCATCGGCAGCACCAGGGGTGCGGCGCTCAGCCGGGTGCCAGGGCCGGCCCTGCCCTGCCGGAGCAGCAGCGGGGTGGAGGGGCGCTGCCAGAGGCAGGAGGGGCAGCGCAAGGGGCGGACGGAGCCGGGCGGGCAGGCGGAGAGGAGCCAGCGCCGCGGCTCTGCCACAGCCGGGCATCAGTCCCCTCCGGCAGCGCTGCCCCGACTCATCCCGCCGCCACCAACCTCCCCCGGGGGGCTCGTGGGGCCGGGGGCTGCCCTGGCACACGGGGGTCACTGCGAGCGCTCCCCGCCCCACACGGGAACCCCTCGCCATCCCCGGGTTAAGTCGCTCCGAATTTTTGTGACGTTTTAACTTGGGAAATGCCCGTGGCTTCCCCGGCTCCCCCCGGCGCGGCTCGGAGGTGCCCCCGGGGCAGCGCTGGGGCAGCTGTGTCCCCACGGCGGGCACTGCCCACATCCCGGGCAGCGGCGCAGGGATGGGGCTGGAGGGGGACAGGGCCCGGCTGTCCTGAGCGGGGCCAGGGCACCTTCCCCGGGCAGGGACGGGCTTGGCTCCGGCTGCTCCCTCTCCGGCAGCAGCGGGTGGGGAGCCACCCCCGGCTACGGCAGACGCCTCCTCCCTCTCCGGCCCTGGCCGTGACAGGGCAGCGCCCGGCCTCCCGCTGTCCCCGTGGGGCCGGCAGGGCACTGCCAATGTCACCTCTCTCTCTATTTTGGGCTTGTTTTCTACTCGCCCGTGCCGGGAGCTGACCCACGCAGGGCCGCAGGCGCGCAGGGAGATGTTTTTAGAGAAGCGCGGCGCTGCAGAGATGCTGGGGCGAGGGAAGGCTGGGAATGGAGCACCCCTGGCGAGGGGCGAGGGGGGATCGCTGCCCCCTCCCAGGGCTGGGCAGAGCCCCGGGAGGCACCGCGGGCCCCGGGTGAGCCGGGAACCCGGCAGCTGCTGATGCCGGGAGGAAAACGACGCAACCCCCAGAAGGAGACAAACAGCGAGGAGATGTCACCGGGACGGTTGGCATGGCAACGCCACAAAAAATGCCGAACCGAACGCGGAGCAGGATCGCCGTTTCCGCCCCAAAGGGAGCCCGGGGGAGCCTGTGGGGACCCGGAGCGTCCCCGCCTCTGCTCGGGGCTCTCGGTGGGAGCGGGGCCGGAGCCCCGGGCTGTGACGGGCTCCCACCTTCCCCTTTCGAGAGGATGCCCGGCCCCGCAGGAAACGCGCTTGGCTGCGGCTGCCTCTGCACAGGGCAGCCTGCTGCACCGCGGGGTGCACTGCCGGCATCCCAGAGCCCCCCTGCACCCCAAATCCATCCTGCACCGCGGGGTGCACTGCCGGCATCCCAGAGCCCCCCTGCACCCCAAATCCATCCTGCACCGCGGGGTGCACTGCCGGCATCCCAGAGCCCCCCTGCACCCCAAATCCGTCCTGCACCGCGGGGTGCACTGCCGGCATCCCAGAGCCCCCCTGCACCCCAAATCCGTCCTGCACCGCGGGGTGCACTGCCGGCATCCCAGAGCCCCCCTGCACCCCAAATCCATCCTGTACCGCCGGGTGCACTGCCGGCACCCCGGGTGTTTCCTGCACCCCAGCTCCATCCTGCACCCCAATTTCCTCCTGCATCCCAGCTCCATCCCACACCCATCTCCCTGCTGCACCCTGGGTTCAAGGCACCTCTCCCCGGAGGTGCAGGAGAGGGGGGCCCAGCAGGTCCCTCCAGGGCAGTGGTGCCACCACCTGCAGTCCCTGGGTGCAGGGGACAGCAGGGGGACAGCAGGGGACAGCCCGTGCACGGCCTCGTGTGCTGATGTGTTGGGCACATTCATCCTCAATTTGTCAGGGTGACTCTTGATAAAGCATCTGTAACACCACGTTGTTTTTCCTTGAGTATTATTAAAGTGCTTGATTTATGCTAATTAAATACCAATTAACTCCCAAGCACTTAATGTGCTTTAAGGACATAAAATACCTCTCATTCCCGTTCAATTAAATTTGCATCAGGCCTGGACATGGGTCTGCGCCGTGCTTTTATCGGCACATGGATCTGCTGGGATGCTGCCCGGGGTTTTCCAGGTCCTCGGTGCCTGCTGGGATGGAAGGGGGTGGGGATGGGGCTCGGGAATAGGGTGAGTGCAGGATCCTGGTGGTCACTGCTGGGATGAGGGGCTGGGGGGGCACCAGCACCCAGCCCCTGCCTGCTGGAAAGCTGGGATGAGCTCCGGGCACCGGGGAGAGGTGCCAAAGGCTGCACGGACGCCAGGCACACGCTGGCCCAGGTGCCACCAGCTGTGCCCGGTGCCAGCACTCTGGGGACACCGGGAAAACAATCAGAGCGCTCAGCTCTCCCCTGTGCCCTCACCTGCAGTCTGGGAAAGGATCAGCTCCCAGTGTTTTCCTTTCAGCAGGATTGGGAGGGTCTAGCAGCGTGTTCCCCCGCAGCCCCCCAGCAAGGGCAGCACGCTGAGGGGTGCCAGGAGCCTTGTGGGGGGGACAGGACAGATGAACACTTTCAGAATGTGCCCCATGACAGCATCTGGGAATTCTCCCGTCGCTCAGCTCCGAGGGTTTTCTGCAGCTGGAGAATTCACAGCCTGGGGAAAAAAAAAAAAAAACAAACCAAACCTGAATGAATCCTTTCAGCTCGTTTTGCCCATCAGGCAGACCCGCAGCGGCTGCAGAGGATGAACCCCGAGCTCGTCTCCGGGTGCGCTCCAGCCCCGGGAGCCGCGGGGCTCCCCTGGGCGCTCCCGGGGCCGGGTGTCGGCGTGGGCAGGCGCGGGGGGCGGCGGAGGTGGGCGATGACGCGCGCAGCCAGCCCTGCGCGTGAGCTGGCAGCTGCATGTAGGAGCTGGGAGCGAGGATGGAGGAGTGGGAGCGGGGATGGAAAGCTGGGGAAGCTTCGGCAGCCGCGCCATCGACAGCCACTGCAGCGGGGATGGGATGGGATAATGGGATAATGGGATGGGATGGGATGGGATGGGATGGGATGGGATGGGATGGGATGGGATGGGATGGGATGGGATGGGATGGGATGGGATGGGATGGGATGGGATGGGATCCATGGGATGGGATCCATGGGATGGGATGGGATGGGATGGGATGGGATGGGATGGGATGGGATGGGATGGGATGGGATCCATGGGATGGGATGGGATGGGATGGGATGGGATGGGATGGGATGGGATGGGATGGGATGGGATGGGATGGGATCCATGGGATGGGATCCATGGGATGGGATCCATGGGATGGGATGGGATGGGATGGGATGGGATGGGATGGGATCCATGGGATGGGATGGGATGGGATGGGATGGGATGGGATGGGATGGGATGGGATGGGATGGGATGGGATGGGATGGGGATAGGTCCCTGCCTTGCCAGCCTTGGCTGTGCCTGTGGGGCTGGGCACTGGGCCCCAGGCTGGGCAGCATCCCTCGCGGCTGTGCCACCTCCCCCAGTGATGTGCCACGGCCCTCAACAGCTTGGCATGTCCCTCGCTGCTGTGCCGTGTCCTTGTCACCGTGCCACACCCCTCACTGCTGTGCCATGGCCCTTGCTTCCATGACAAATCCCTCACCACTGCTCCATGTCCCCAGCACTGCCCCATGTCCCCCAGGAGCACGGTGCCAGCTGTGGTCCCCCAGGGCCAGAGCAGCCCCACCAGGGTGTGCAAAGAGCCCCAAGGAGCCTCCCCCACCACGGGCAAAGCTCCAGGCACTCCCGGCAGAGAGCTGGGCGTGTTCCCTGGGGACAGGAGGGGACATTCCCAGCTCAGCGTTGGGGGCCAGGCCCACTGGTGCCACACCTGCTCCAAGGCCGGAGGAAAGGAAAGGTGGGAAGAGGGGTTTCCTCCCTGTTCCACCCCACCTCCACTCACTCCATTGATCTTTTGTTTCTTCTCATTCCATCGGCCACCCACTCGGGCTCCCCGGAGAGGAACTGGCACAGAGGTGTCCCCTGGGGCCCCCGGACCTCTGGAGCCCATTCCCCATCCCCTGCTGACATCCAGCCTCGCTTCCCGCAGCACCCGGGGCTCTCCGTGCCCAGCACTGCTGGAGCTGAAGGATTTACATTTTAAAGGGGTTTTAGAATGGATTTGCACAGACATTTATCTGCAAGTGGTTTTTTTTTCTTTTTTCAGCTTTTGCCACTCTGAATGTCGGTGGAGAAGAAGCAGCAGCCAGAAACCGCAGCAGGGAAAGCCTCAGAGGATTGGTGTGTGCCCACACAGACCTGGCGAGAGCGGCAGCCCAGGATGGCACGGGCCATCCTCAGCCACAGCGGCTCCTCGCCGCGCTCCTCGGCCTGGGAGGGCGGCGGACACCTCCGGCCGTGTGCCAGCCCGGCAGCACCCGCGGCCGAGGGGACCTCTGTGCCACCGCCGTGTCACCTCTGTGCCACCGCTGTGTCACCACCGTGTCACCTCTGTGCCACCGCTGTGTCACCGCTGTGCCACCGCTGTGTCACCACCGTGTCACCTCTGTGCCACCGCTGTGTCACCACCATGTCACCTCTGTGCCACCTCTGTGCCACTGCCGTGTCACCTCTGTGCCACCTCTGTGTCACCTCCATGTCACCTCTGTGCCACCGCCGTGTCACCGCTGTGTCACCTCTGTGCCACCGCCGTGTCACCACCATGTCACCTCTGTGTCACCTCTGTGTCACCTCCGTGTCACCTCTGTGTCACCTCTGTGTCACCTCTGTGTCACCTCTGTGCCACCTCTGTGCCACCGCCGTGTCACCTCCATGTCACCTCTGTGCCACCGCCGTGTCACCGCCGTGTCACCTCTGTGCCACCTCTGTGTCACCTCTGTGCCACCTCTGTGCCACCGCTGTGTCACCGCTGTGTCACCTCCGTGTCACCTCCATGTCACCTCTGTGTCACCTCCATGTCACCTCTGTGCCACCGCCGTGTCACCACCATGTCACCTCTGTGTCACCTCTGTGCCATCTCTGTGCCACCGCCGTGTCACCACCATGTCACCTCTGTGCCACCTCTGTGCCACCGCCATGTCACCACCATGTCACCTCTGTGTCACCTCTGTGCCACCTCTGTGCCACCACCATGTCACCACCATGTCACCTCTGTGCCACCTCTGTGCCACCGCCGTGTCATGTCTGTGCCACCTCTGTGCCACCGCCGTGTCACCTCCGTGTCACCGCCGTGTCACCACCGTGTCACCACCGTGTCACCTCGGTGTCACCGCCAGGCCGGGCTGGCTGGAGCCAGGGCTCGGAAGGGGAATGCTGGCGGCGCTCTGTGCTGGCAGCAGCCGGAGTGCTGCACAATAAATAGCCATTTTAATTACCGCACAATATTTACAAGATCGCTTCCTCGTTTGGGAAATCAAAGCAAATGCTCCATCAGAATGATCAACGCCGCTCAGAGAAGCGCGGGGCCGATGGAGGAAGCCCTGGGCTGCCAGCGGAGGAGGCTTTGGCGCTTTTTCACCTCTGTGCCGCCGTGCGCCCGCGGTGCCCGGCACTGCCGGGGCGAGGCTCGGCCCTGGGGGGACCCGCAGGGTTTGTGCGGGATGCTGAGCTGCCAGGGCCGGGCTCTGACGGGCCCCGGGTGCGGTGGGTGACAGCAGGGTCCGCCCCGGGTCCCCGCCCAGCTTCCCGCGCCCTGGGCGTGCCCCGGGCCGGGATGTCCCGGACTGAACCCCGCAGGGCTGCTCTTGTCCCAGCCCCGCTCCCGTTCCCGTTCCTGTTCCCGTTCCGCGCTCTTCCCTCCTCTCCTTTCCTCCCTGGTGTTTATTTTTTTCCTTTTTCGCAGCCCTCCCGTTGCCATGGGGACGGGACGGTGACATCCCGAGCCGGGCGGAGCGGAGGGAGCGCGGCTCCCGGGGCCACCCCGGACACGGGCGGGGGTCCCAGGGCTACGGGCCCCCCGCCCGGGCCGGGAATTCCCCCGGAGCGCCCCTTTTCCGGCGGGGTTTAATCACCTTCGAGAACCTGCTGCCAGTCCAGAGGGTCCTTTCGGGGGAGGAAATTCCATCTGGAATGAGCAGGGCTGGTGTGGGGGGAAGGAAGGAGGGCCTCGGCACCCGAACGTTTGCTGATAAAAGGGCTCGCGGGACCTGAGGGATGCGACCCGGGATAATCTGGGATCACGGAGAGCTCACCCTCCTTGCTCCCGGAGCAGGGAGGACGCCCGGGGAGCCCGGGTGACTCCTCACGGGCTGTCCTGGGGTGCAGAAGCAGCGCCAGGGTCCCATGGGGACGTTGGGAGAAGGAACAGAGGGGGAGAGTTGGGAATGCGGGGGGCTCCGAGCCCCAGCCGTGTGTCACTGCCAGCGCCACCCCCGGGTGACAGGGGGACCTGAGCCCGCCCGGACGGGCACGGCCGCGGCCCGGGGTCCGAGGGGAGCCCGGGGGCACAGGGGCTGCTCGGGGGCTTTGTGCCCCCCTGGAGCCGCAGCAGGGCCGGGGTCACCGCCCGCTCCCGGGGCCGCGGATCCGGAGCTGCAGGAGCTGCAGGAGCTGCAGCCGAGAGGGGAAAAGCCAGAAAACAATTTACAGCTTCCTGCAGATGGCGACCGGCGCGATGTGGCTGACAAACACAGACGAGCGAGAGTGAGGGAGGGGTAAATAAACCTCGCAGCTGGCGGGGTGAAACAACCTGCCGGGATTTACTGAAAATTCCTGCTCGGGCTCCCATCCCCGCGCCGGGCAGGACGGTGACACCCTGGGGACACCCCAGGGGACCGGGGGACGCCGTGTCCTCCCACCCGCTGCCCCAGGGGTCCCCTCGGGGCCCAGGGACCCAGGAGCAGCCGAGCTGCAAAACCAACTCGGGTCAGTGCATCAGAGAGAGGGGAAAGCCCCGTGCAAATGTTTTCCGTCCCCAAATTATTTTGGTTTCTAAACTGGTGAAGGCCCAAGTCTTTCGGGGGGGACTCTTCTTTTTTTTTTTTTTTTTTTTTTTTTTTTTTTTTTTTTTTAATGAAACTTTTTCAGATTATTTCTGGAAATTCATGGGTTTTCCTCCCAGTGAGGCGCTGAGGGGACACGATGGGCTGTGGCACTGGGGAGGGGGTGGCCATGGGGACAGCGGGGGACAGCGAGGCAGGCGCTGCACCCCCGGCCCGCGGCTCCCGCCTGCCGCTCGCCCTCGAGCCGGAATAATCTCCAGTGGAAAATCACAGGAGATAAAGGCGGTGAGGAACAGCGAGCCCCACCCGGCTCTCAGGGCCCTGCGCCTCATCCCGGGCTCGGCCGTGCTGGGAAAGCGCCGGAGCCGCTGAGGAGGGGCAGCAGAGCTCGGTGCCCGGGGGCACGAAGCCAAGGAGCCCCATTTTCTGTGCGGCATCTGCCTGCAGGGATTTGTGCACCGAGAGCAGGCCCGGATAAGCTGCGGGTGGCCAAAAGCCAAAGGCATCTCAGGAACATCCGCGTGGGGATTTCCAAATCCCGGGATTCGGGACACCCCGGTAAGAGCGCGCTCGGAGAAGCGAGCACCCGGCACATCCCTGCCCCACAGCCCGACCGGCGGGATCCGTGAGCGTGGGGCGGCAGAGCGGCTGAGAGAGAAGGGATCGCCGCCTCAGCCGGGAGGAAAACCCTCCCGGAAAACCTAATGAAGAAATCATCGCGCAGGGATCAGCCCCGCGCCGTTAATGAGCCGCGTTGTTATTTAAATGAGGCTCCTGGAAGGGCTGGGTGAAGAATTCATTACGAGATGATTTTTCTGAGCGCTGTGGCGAGCGATGGGTATAAAACCAGCCCTCCCTCGGGAGAAGGGAGCTGCGGAGGAATTCAGCTCCTGGCGGGGGGAGCAGCTGGAGATTGCCATGGCACAAGCAGAATTAATTAGTGTGCAGCCCGGAGGGGGCAGGTGCCGCAGCCCGGCCCGGGGATGGCAGGGGCTTGGTGGCTCTGCTGCGGTCCTGCTTCCCCTCGGCGCTGCCCCAGACCCGGGCTGTGTCACCAGGCTGCTCCGAGCCCTGTCCAGCCTGGCCTTGGGCACTGCCAGGGATCCAGGGGCAGCCACAGCTGCTCTGGGCACACTGTGCCAGGGCTGCCCACCCTCCCATCCAGCCCTGCCCTCTGGCAGTGGGAGCCATTCCCTGTGTCCTGTCCCTGCATCCCTCGTCCCCAGTCTCTTTCCAGCTCTCCTGGAAATCCCACGGGCACTTTAAGGGGCGCTGGGATCTCCCTGGAGCTCCCTCTTCATCTTTCACATCACTCACTCACTGTTGAGTTTGAGTCTTGCTTTTTCGTCCAGCATAAAAATTTAATGCTGTCCTCGACTCTTGGCGCTGTCTCCCGGCTGTCCCAAGCCCTGAAGCTCCCCTTTGCACTGCGGTCGGACATGTGGGGGTGGCAGTGCCACTGCGCCCCTGCCACCACCCTGACCTCGCCCTGCGCCCACCCAGCGTGGAGCACAGAGGGACACCAAAAAGCCGGATCAGCAACAAGGAATAACGACAGCTTCCTGTAGAGTTACAGGACACGGAAGCCAATTATTGATCAGACGGTTTGGGAACCAAGCAACAGAACCCCAAGGATTTCACCACAAACTTTGCCTAACCAACTGTGCTGGAAGGCGGTTGGATGTGGGCCGTTTCTGGGTACATAAAACAGAATTAATTTGTTCTCCCTGAAAGCCAGCAGCCAGGAATATGAAATATTTAAATAGCCCGAGCGCGTTTGGCGTGTGCCGAGCCGTGCGAGCAGCCCGAGCCCCCCCGCGCCCGCGGGGTCAGAGCAGCCTTGGGCAGCCGCGGTGGCCGCGTCCCTGCTGCGGGGGGCAGAGGCTGCACGGCCCCGGGCAGGGAGCGACGCGGGCTCCTCCTCTCATCGAGCCGCCTGCAGCGCGCCCTGCCTCGAGCGGGGATGGAGAAACGCTCCGGGTGTGAGAAATGAGGATGCATTTCCACAGCCGGGCACCGGGCACCGCGGCTCTGAGCTGGGAATGGTTTCACTCCTCCGGTACGGCCCTGCCTCCCCTCTCAGCCTGGGCACGGCCCCGCCGCCCCTCTCAGCCTGGGCACGGCCCCGCCGCCCCTCTCAGCCTGGGCACGGCCCCGCCCGGCCCTCCCTGCAGCCTGGGGGTCCCAGGCAAGCTGGGGGATGGAGCCTTGTTTGATTTAACCCCTTCCCGCAGCCCCTCACCTGCTCAGTGCCAGCCCTGCCAGCTGCCGCATCCCCTGCGCTCAGGGCACCCTCAGGGGCGGCCGTGCCCTCTTTGCTTTGGCCGGGTTTCCTCCTCTCCGCCCCACACACCCGAGCGTCTCCGCCCGCTGTGTCTGACCCTCCTCCGGGTGAGCGGAGGTGCCCTGGAGCCCCCTGCGCCCCCCGGCAGTGCGCTGATGTCCTCAGAGAGCGGCGTCCGTCACATCCCTGCGCCCAGGGCAGGCGGGCATTCCCCATCCGCCCCGCCGGGCACGGCCGGCCGCCGGAGCGGGCGGGAGGAGGCAAAGGGAGCGCTGGATCTTCACCCCAGCACCGGAGCAGGGGCTGTCCCAGCCGGGCGGCGCTGTGGCCGTGTCCCTGCAGCTGTCCCCGTGTCCCCGCGGCTGTTCTTGCGGCTGTCCCCCTGTCCTGGTGCCTGTCCCGCTGTCCTCACGGCTGTCCCCCTGTGCTTGTCCCCCTGTCCCTGTCCCCGTGTCCCCGCGGCTGTCCCTGTGCCTGTCCCCCTGTCCCTGTGCCTATCCCCGTGTCCTTGCGGCTCTCCCCGTGTCCCTGTGGCTGACCCCGTGTCCCTGTGGCTGACCCCTGTCCCTGTGCCTGTCCCGGTGTCCCTGTGCCTGTCCCCGTGTCCCTGTGGCTGACCCCCTGTCCCTGTGCCTGTCCCAGTGTCCCTGTGGCTGACCCCTGTCCCCGGGGCTGTCCCCGCGGCTGTCCCCGTGTCCCTGTGGCTGACCCCTGTCCCCGGGGCTGTCCCCGCGGCTGTCCCCGTGTCCCTGCTGCCGTCCCCTCGCTCCGGCCGCTCCGGAGGTTTATGTAAGCTCGGGCTCCAACATTTGTGTTTTCTCTGTCCCAGCGGCGGCTGTGAAGGATCTCCTGCCGCCGGTGGGTGGGAGCTGGGTCTCTCCTCACACGAACGCAGCCTCTCTCTCCCCGCTCCATCCTCGCTGCACGGAGGACGTGGGACACGCCAAAGCTGTGAAGGCAGAAAGGGAAAAACCAGAGCAGCTGATGCCACCGCGCTGCGGGGGGTGCCTGTCACCCCGTCTGTCCCCGGCGTCCCCAGGGAACCCGGGGCAGACCCCGCTCCCGGCTCCAGCTGCGCTTCTGCCCTGGGCCATTTGTCCCTTTGTCCCTTTGTCCCTTTGTCCCCCGGGGTCTGGCCGGGCTGTGCTGCCCCCGGGGACCCCCCGAGCAGCCTCTGAGGGGGGACTGAAGAACCAACTGCTGAGAGCAGCGACAAGATCCTCCAGAGCTGGGAGGGACCAGGATTTTCTGCCTAAGAAGATCCCTGTCGCTGCTCCAGAATCCCTGTCCCTGTCCAGGATCCCTGTCCCTGCTCCAGGATCCCTGTCCCTGCTCCAGAATCCCTGTCCCTGCTCCAGGATCCCTGTCTCCACTCCAGGATCCATGTCCCCATTCCAGGATCTCTGTCCCCACTCCAGGATCCCTGTCTCCACTCCAGGATCCCTGTCCCCACTCCAGGATCCCTGTCCCCATTCCAGGATCCCTGTCCCCACTCCAGGATCCCTGTCCCTGCTCCAGGATCCCTGTCCCCACTCCAGGATCCCTGTCCCTGCTCCAGGATCCCTGTCCCCACTCCAGGATCTCTGTCCCCACTCCAGGATCCCTGTCCCTGCTCCAGGATCCCTGTCCCCACTCCAGGATCCCTGTCCCTGTCCCCCCTGGCGTGCTGGCCGAGGGCAGGATGACAAACGGATGTGGCGGCTGCCGAGCGCTGCTCAGGCACCTTTATATCTAATTAGAGCTGGACTCTCCTTCCACCTGCTTCCTGTGGCTGATTTGGGTCCCGAAAACAAAAAGAGATTAAAAAAAAAAAGGAGAGAAATCTGTTCGGCAGCTTTTTTGTGTTCCTCAGAGGCTCCAGGGGAGCAGCATCCCCACAGCAGCGCGGGCGCTCCCACATGAGCCGCTGCTCCAGGGCACAGCTCCCACACTCCCGGGGCTCCCGCACGTGTGCAGGCAGAGCTCTCCTGGGAAATGGAGAGAATTCCGCCTGGCTTTGGGGCCGGCTGCGCTGCGGGGTGAGGCCGCGGGGCCGGAGCCGGCCGGCGCAGCATCCCGCGGCGGCAGCGGCTCCCCGTGCCCCGCGATTCGGGGTGCGGGGTTCCCGGGAAGGGCCCGTGTTCCCGCTCCTCGCCCCCGGCCCGCAGGCTCCCGCATTTCCCAGCACGAGCCCGGTGGCCGCTCCCAGCTCCCCTTCCCCCGGCTGCCTGGTGGGAGGATGAGGTCCCTTCCTGAGGATGTGAATCACGGCCCCGGGGCCGGCTGCCCCGCTCCCGCTGCCTCCCGTGCGCAGCGGCTGCCCCGGCCCCCGGAGCTCCGGCAAAGGGAGCTGGGGCTTGGCAGCTCCGCGGAGATGCCCTGCGTGCCCGGCAGCGCAGACACCTCCTCCCACCGCTCCGCTCGGGGTTTGCAGCAGGAGCGGACGGAGGGGGAAGCACCAGGCTGAGACGCGAACAGGAATGGACTGGGCCGGTTTCCCCTCCGCTCCACGGCCGTGCTCCCCTGAGAGCGCCCGCTCGGGGCTGTTTGTGTGTGTGTCAGTCCCTCCGCACACCTGGGGGGCTGCGCTTGCCTTAATAAATACAGCAGCTTCCTCAGAGGAAGGAGCTGCTGGGACGCTCATCCCGACATTCCGAAGTGATGGGGGGATCCGCATCCTCAGCTTTTGTGAAAATTTGCACGGCCGTGAAGATCCTGCCTTTGATACGACGTGACTCAGAGTGCACTAAATAATGAAAAAAAGTAAAATAAGGCGGAATTATGTAAACTAAGGAAAGAAGAAAGCAATCCCCTGAGAGCAAGAACTGTACCTGGCTTTTGTAGTTCTGTACCACGGCCCAGCAGTGACGAAAGTTTGAGCATGATTATCGTGATTACCGACACTCGTAGGGGGAAATTAGAGCCATATTCTCTGCGTTCCACGTGCAGCAGTTATGGGGGCTGTCCTTGGAAAATGGGAACATACAGTAAAAAAAACCAAAAAACAACAAGGCAGAAACAGGCAAAGCCCAGAGTTTACAGCTAAAACGAGCAGAATTCAGCCTGGCGTGGCTCCGCGTGCAGCGCTGAGGGGAACACCCCACTCCCCTCGAGCCGTGCAGGGGGAAGGACTCAGAACGCCCTGTTGTTATTCCCATTGTTCCTTTCCATGCAGGAGGAGTTATCTCTTCATTTCTGCTTCACGGATCCCTGTGTGAGCCCGCACTGAGTGGGGCTCCCGGGGCAGGGGGGACCCCGCGGCGTGGCCGGGGCTGATGGGCACGGAGAGCCCCACGCGTGGCCCCCGCACACCCGGGGACGTTCCCTCACCCCCTCCCGGCACGGCGCAGCACGGGCAGGGACGGCTGCAGCTTATTTCTCCTCCTTAGCGGGGAAATCAGACGGTGCCGAGGGATGGAAGCAGCCTGCTGCTCCTGGAGGGTGACATCAGCAGGACGGGTCAGCCCCGATTCATTGCTGCAACGAACCTTTTAGAGCAGCTGCATAATGACAGCCCTGGGCCTATTTCGGGAAAGTCTCCTGGGTGTTTAATTCCATGGAGTGAGCGGGGCTTTCTTCAGAGAAAGAGCATGTAGGATGGAGGGCTGGATCACAGCTGAGCAGGGATGGTCTCGGGCCTCAAAAGGGGAAGGATCACGTGGATGCGGATCCAGAATTAAATCCCAGGAATGAGAATTTAGAAAGACTTGTTTGTGGAAATAGGGATACGTTTCACTTGAAGTTGTCTCCGTGTTTTGATTTGAATTCTCATCTCCTCAGCACCCAGACCAGGACGAGGAAGCACCCAAGGAGACCTGGATGAAGGAGGAGGGGGCCGATGGATCTGATTTTCGGTGTCTGTGAGTGCTGCCAGGGAGCGAGAGAGATGTGGCTGGAAATCCCCTCCGTGCCAGGCAGCTGAGGTGTTTGCAGTGGGTCGGTGAAAGAAGGTCATTATTCCAACTGCAAATTCAAAAAATCCTTCCCAGAGGACCGCTGAGGCCGTGGTTTGTGTCCCTGTGCCTGTGTGTGAGCCCTGGGCGTGTGGCCTGGCCCGGGCTGCTCGTGGCCACGCTCCTGCTCCCCCAGCCTGGCACAGCTGCTGTGCTGAGCTCCTGCCTGGATCCCCTCTGGACCTGACTCGTGTTGTGCAGAAAATCAGGGTAGGGGAAAAAAGGCTCCCGGCCTGAACAGGGAGAAATCTGGGACTCCAGGGCCCCAGCGCTGCCGCTGCCAGCCCTGCAGTGGGCATGGGGCAGTGCAGGTGTCCCCGAGGCTGGCACGGTGACATCCATACCCAGCTCCTACTGAGCGCTGCTCCTTCCCCCACCCGCCGGCCCGGGCAGAGGCGCGGGGCCGTGTCCCTGCCTCGGTGACCCTGCCCACAGCCCCACGCGGGCCCCGGGCGGGATCGACCCTGTCCCGGGGATTGTCCCTGTCCCGGGGATTGTCCCTGTCCCGGGGATTGTCCCTGTCCCGGAGTTTGTCCCTGCCCCGGGGTTTGTCCCTGCCCGTGCCCACTGTCCCCGCTGTCCATCCCTGCCCGTTCCTGGTGTCCCCACTGTCCATCCCTGCCTGTGCCCACTGTCCATTCTTGCCCATTCTCAGTGTCCATCCCTGCCCATTCCTGGTGTCCCTGCTGTCCATCCCTGCCCATTCCCGGTGTCCATCCCTGCCCATTCCTGGTGTCCCTGCTGTCCATCCCTGCCCATTCCCGGTGTCCATCCCTGCCCATTCCTGGTGTCCCTGCTGTCCATCCCTGCCCATTCCCGGTGTCCCCGCTGTCCATCCCTGCCCGTCCCTGCTGTCCCCACTGTCTATCCCTGCCCATTCCCGATGTCCATCCCTGCCTATTCCCGGTGTCTATCCCTGCCCATTCCCGGTGTCCATCCCTGCCCATTCCCGGCGTCCATTCCTGCCCATTCCCGGTGTCCATCCCTGCCCATTCCCGGTGTCCATCCCTGCCCATTCCCAGTGTCCATCCCTGCCCATTCCCGGTGTCCATTCCTGCCCATTCCCAGTGTCCATCCCTGCCCATTCCCAGTGTCCATCCCTGCCCCTCCCTGCTGTCCCCACTGTCTATCCCTGCCCATTCCCGGTGTCCATCCCTGCCCATTCCTGCTGTCCCCACTGTCTATCCCTGCCCATTCCCGGTGTCCATCCCTGCCCATTCCTGCTGTCCCCACTGTCTATCCCTGTCCATTCCCGGTGTCCATCCCTGCCCGTCCCCGCTGTCCACCCCCGCGGGATGCAGATGCCGTATGCAAACGAAGGGTGGGGCGGGGCCCTATGCAAATCAGCATGCAAATCGGGGTGGGGGAGGCGTGGCCGCGGCCGGGCGCGCGCGGGGGGCGCGGCCGGCGATGCAGATGAGGGCGGGGCGGTGCCGTATGTAAATGAGGGGGCGTGGCCCGGCGGGCGGTGTCGGAGCCTCCCGCCAGCTGCGGGCAGCGGCCCCGGCAGCGCAGCCGGAGCAGCGCCAGCCCCGCCGGTAGCGGCGGCACCGGAGCGGGCCGGGCCGGGCCCGCAGCCCCCGCCAGGCATGGCCGAGCCGCCGGCCGCAGCGCCGGCCCCCGAGGGCGAGGAGGGCCCGGTGCGCTTCGCCCGCAAGGGCGCCCTGCGGCAGAAGAACGTGCACGAGGTGAAGAACCACAAGTTCACGGCGCGGTTCTTCAAGCAGCCCACCTTCTGCAGCCACTGCACCGACTTCATCTGGTGAGCCTTTCCCCCGGACCGCCGCGGGACACCGGCTCGGGACGTCCCGCCCATCGCATCCCATCCCATCCCCCGGCCCGCTGCGGCTCGTCCTCCCCATCCTTCTCCGCTCCCCTCCGGCTCCCCTCATCCCCCGCATCCCCTGCCGGTGCCCCCGGTGCCCGCTCCCCTCCGGGCGGGCTCTTTGCGCCGCGGGGCCGGCGTCTCACTCCGCCTCTCTCTCCGCAGGGGCTTCGGCAAGCAGGGTTTCCAGTGTCAAGGTGAGTGTCGCGCTGCCGGGGGGGCTGAGGGGACCCGCACTCCGCGTCCGCCCCCCGGCCCCGGCGCCGCGTCTCCCTGCGGGCGGCATCCCCGCCGCACCGGCCCCGAGCATCCCCGCCGCGCCGGGAAGCGGCTTCGTCATTTTTTAATCGACCCAGCGACTCCTCGGTGCCCTTAAGCCGGTCGGGTCGCGTTAGCGGAGATAAGCGCCCAGGACTTGGGCTAAATCCCCCGAAAAAAGGCCGAGGGGAGTTTGTTTTTAATGTACTTAACACCAAAACGTGTGTTCGGGCGGCGAACGGGCTGGGCGAGGGCAGCTCCGCGGCTGCAACTGCGCAGCCGGCGAGGGCTTGAATGGCTCGCTTGTGTTGCCGGGGAGAAAAAAACGAGGCTTTATAACAAAATATGTTGCGGTAGCCGGGTTACTACGACCATAATTCTTTGTTCTGATGATGCCGGGATTCTGGAGGGGCCCTTCAGGGATTTGGGATGTCCCCTCGGGAAATTGGGCTGAATTAGCCAGGCGTTCTCGGGTTGCTGTTGGAGCCAGCCCGGCTGGGAGCTGCTCCTGCCCTGTCCTGTGGGTCCCACCCGCGCGGGGTTCAAACGGGGCTGGTGCTCGCAGCTGCAGGCAGTGAAATTTTGCTTTTGTGAATATTTGGGGACAGAGTTTTTATTTTGGTGGATGGCTGACTCCCAAGCTGAGGTATCTGGCGTGAAAACAAACCCGCTTTGGGGCTCTGACAGGCTCCTCTCCGCAGCTGTCCTTGGGTTTTGGAGTGGTACCCTCGGTGTGAGGTGCTGGGGGGCTCCTGCGGGGGGGCTCTGCCTCGGGAGCATCCCTGCAGCTGCCTGCACCTGCAGCGTCAGGTGAATCCAATTTAAACGATGCTGCTACTCATCCTTAACGCCTGCCACACGTGTATAACACTAAAACGCCCAAAGCATCTCTCTGCCACCTCCCAAAGCCCAGCCTGAAGGCCTGGACGGGCGTTGGCACGCTGAGGAAAGTGGAAATGGAGATTAAAACGTGTCCTAGGGCTGTTTCTCAAGGTCACAGCTCCCCCCCGCACCTGGGGTTTCACACATGGGCGGCTGAGTCACGTTACCCACAGGAATGTCGTGCACCGCGGATCTCTGGTGTGGGTCTTCCCAGGCTCACCCGGCTGTGAATTCCCCGCCGTTCCTTGCAGTGGCGGTGTATTTGTGCGGGCACGGTGTCCGTGGGAGCCGGGCCGTGTTTGTGGAGCAGGTGGGGACCACGCAGGCTTTGACTCCTGCAGCCCTGCTCGCTTCTACCTCCGGCGCCCAGCGCCGGGTCACTGGCGCCGTTCCAAGTCTCCTCCAGCTGTCAGGAGCTGTTCTCCAAACCGGCCACCTTCATCCTTGGGTGTTTTCAGGCAGTGTCGAATCAGCCTGGGTGGGCCCGGGAGCCCTGGGGAGCTGCGGTGCCACCAGGAGCCCGCCCGCTGTGCCAGGGACGCCCCAAGGTGTGTGGCTGCTCGGTGCCATCCCTCTGTGCCTTAGGAAAGCCCTGCCCAGGTCACTCTGGCGTTCCAGACGTGACTGGGCCCTAGGGAACGTTTACTGTGCAACAGGGAATCCTGCAGGCTGAGCTCTGCCGACCAGCCCAGCCTGCGCTTCCCAAAATTCCGTGATCTGTGGATTTTCCCGGAGCCCACCTGTGGGGTGCTGGGGTGCCCAGTGCAGGTGCTGCTGTGGCTGAGGCAGCTCTGGGCGATGCCGTGCCCGGGGTGGAGGACACGCCGTGTTCTCCCTGCAGGATGTTTCCAGCCTGGGAAAGCAGCGCAGAGATCTCTCCCACGGCCACCTGCTCTGGAATCACGGCTGCCCCGGGGCTTGTCCTGGAGGGAGGCAGAACTGGGGGTGCCAGGGCTGGCCCTGCCCTGCTCCAGCTGCGCCAGGGGAACTCGTGCTGGCCCCTGCAGGCACCACCAGCTTTGGGGTTGTGCTGAAGCCGCTGTTGAACTCGGCAAATATTGACAGGGAGGCAGAAAATCCCAGGGCTGGCTTTTGTTTAGGGGTTCCTCGTCCCCGCAGGGCCGGCAGGAGGCTCGGGAGAGAGGATCTACCTCTCCCTTTGCCGACCACACCTTTAATTCCACTTTAACAACTTCCCCGAGCGTCTCGTCCCGTTGTGCTGGGGGGTGGCTGGAAATGCAGCTGGGCACTCAGCTTTTCCTACTGCCGTTTTAAGTAGGTTTTCACCTGTGCCCTGATTTCTTTCTAGGGCATTTGCGATAATTAGATTGTTAATTAGCTCATTACTTGCGACTTTTGGCAGGAAGTTAGCAGAAACCGACTCTTCGTAGCTCGAAATACTAATGGATACCACAAAATGCCACTTAATTGCCTGCTAATCTGCTTCTTATCCTCGCGCACGATCTCCTCCTTATCCTCGTGTGCATCTGCGGACTTCCTGGGCCAACGTCTCTCTGGTGAGCCAGAAAGTGTCTGGGCGTGGGCAGCGGAGGTCTGCGCACAGCCGCTCCAGGGGCAGGGCTGCTCCCGGCAGGCTGGCGAAAAGAAATCGATAGCTGGTGGGTGTTGGAAGCCGAAGGATGTGCCTGGAGCTGCCAGGGAGATGAACCCGAGGCTCGGTGCCTCTCGGTGCCTCTCAGCCCATGCCACAGAGGGGCTGCCTGGCCCTGCTGCGGCTGGGAGGTGAAGAAACTTCTCAGGAACAGAGGAAGGAGAGTGTGACGTGTGTGTGTGAGTGCAGGTTTTGTGTGTGAGTGCATGTTTTGTGTGTGTGTGCGAGTGCATGTTTTGTGTGTGTGTGCGAGTGCAAGTTTTGCGTGTGTGTGTGCGTGTTTTGCGTGTGTGTGTGTGTGAGTGCAGGTTTTGTGTGTGTGTGAGTGCAGGTTTTGTGTGTGTGTGAGTGCAGGTTTTGTGTGTGTGTGAGTGCAGGTTTTGTGTGTGTGTGAGTGAGTGCAGGTTTTGTGTGTGTGTGAGTGAGTGCAGGTTTTGTGTGTGTGTGAGTGCAGGTTTTGTGTGTGTGTGAGTGCAGGTTTTGTGTGTGTGTGTGAGTGCAGGTTTTGTGTGTGTGTGTGCATGTTTTGTGTGTGTGTGTGTGTGTGAGTGCAGGTTTTGTGTATGTGTGTGCATGTTTTGTGTGCGCTCCCCTCCCCGGGTCCTCATCCCGGCAGTACCAACACCAGGAGCGCCTTAGAGGCAGGGAGCAGCCCTTGGTGTCTGCAGGCTGGGGAAGGAACAAGCGGCCCGGTCTTGTTTCTCCTGACGTGGGAGGTGCTGCAGGAAGGCAAAGGAAAGGGAATTTGGTTTGGAAGCTTTGGAGAGAGAAGCTCTTGGCTGCCTTCTGGGAACTGGCAGCTTTCTCTTTCCCTCTCGTGTTTTCCCTGCCTTGGCACCCTCGGGGCCATTTCTGCTGCTGGCCAGGCAGCTCTCGGTCCCTTTGTGGCTCGGGGTGCTGAGGGGACGTGCCCCTGGCGCTGGGTTTGCTCAGCCTGGGCAGAGGTGAGGAGCAGTGCAACATGATTCACACTTGGGAGCAAAAAATAACCTGCATCTGTCGCTGCTTTCACGTGTACAATGGAGAGAAGATCTCGGAAAGGAGAATCTCGGTTCTCCCTGAGGAGAGAGGGAAAAAAGGCGTAATTTGGTAATGGGTGCTTGGATCCCATGCGGTAACTTATCTGGGGAGAATGTTTACTTCTTGTCCCTGCTTATGACTCAGTAAGCAAGGCAACTCTTCAGATTAGATCTCCTTCCCAACTTTCTACCACACAGAATTCCTGCCTCCAGGTTTTCCTCTCCCTGTCCTCCAAGGCCAGCGCTCTCGTTCTGTTTTGTGTTTTCACCAGCCAACATCTGAGACCAGAGCAGAGCAGCTGGAAAATGTCACCCAAGGCCTCACCTCTCAAGCAAGTATTTCTCTCTAGCTCAGTGCCTTCACCAGCCACCCTTCCTCCCCCCGAGGCGGAAGTGAAACCCATCTCACTTTGCTCCCCACGGCAGCTCGAGCCGCTCTGCGGGCTGCGCTCGGCACCGCTCTTATTGACTCCATTAAACAAGTAAGAAACAAAAAGCAAAACAAACTCCAATCATTCCGAGTCGCCTCAAACCCAGTAATTTCGTGTCAACGCATTATGCACACTGGAGCAATGTTAGTGTTCAAATAGACTAATTAAAAATGTTACTGCAATTACTTTTGCAACACAAATGACACTAATTATATAATGCCGCAGAAATTGGAAACGCGGTTTCGGAGGGATTTCTGCGCGCCCGGCGGTGGTAACGCAGCGCTGGGCGCTGCAGCCGTGTCCCCAGGGCAGCGGGGTGTCCCCACATAGAGCCATGTCCCCACACAAATCCTGTCCCCAGGGCAGTGGAGTGTCCCCACATGGATCCTGTCCCCAGAGTGTCCCCACATGGATCCTGTCCCCAGGGCAGCGGGGTGTCCCTACACTGATCCTGTCCCCAGGGTGTCCCCACACAGAGCCATGTCCCCAGGTGTGTCCCTACACTGATCCTGTCCCCAGAGTGTCCCCACACGGAGCCATGTCCCCAGGTGTGTCCCTACACTGATCCTGTCCCCAGAGTGTCCCCACACGGAGCCATGTCCCCAGGGCAGTGGGATGTCCCCATATGGATCCTGTCCCCAGAGCAGGGCAGTGGGATGTCCCCACATGGATCCTGTCCCCAGGGCAGGGCAGTGGGGTGTCCCCACATGGAGCCATGTCCCCAGAGTGTCCTCACAGTGATCCTGTCCCCAGGGCAGTGGGATGTCCCCACACGGATCCTGTCCCTGGGGCAGAGGGACGTCCCTACACTGATCCTATCCCCAGGGCAGTGGAGTGTCCCCACAGGGAGCCCTGTCCCCATGGTGTCTCCACATGGATCCTGTCCCCAGAGCAGGGCAGTGGGATGTCCCCACACGGATCCTGTCCCTGGGGCAGAGGGACGTCCCTACACTGATCCTGTCCCCAGGGTGTCCCCACAGGGATCCTGTCCCCAGGGCAGCAGGGTGTCCCCACAGGGATCCTGTCCCCAGGGCAGGGCAGCAGGGTGTCCCCACATGGATCCTGTCCCCAGGGTGTCCCCACAGGGATCCTGTCCCCAGGGCAGCAGGGTGTCCCCACATGGATCCTGTCCCCAGGGCAGCAGGGTGTCCCCACAGGGATCCTGTCCCCAGGGCAGCAGGGTGTCCCCACAGGGATCCTGTCCCCAGGGCAGCAGGGTGTCCCCACAGGGATCCTGTCCCCAGGGCAGCAGGGTGTCCCCACAGGGATCCTGTCCCCAGGGCAGCAGGGTGTCCCCACAGGGATCCTGTCCCCAGGGCAGCGCTGCAGAGCAGGTACAGCCAGAAAAGGGAAGTGCGTGTGTGTGTGTGTGTGTGCGTGTGTGTGCGCACGGCCCCTGTTGCACCGATGAGCTCCGCTCCTGCACAGCCCAGTGCGCACAGCGCTGGGGGCAGAGGGGAGCGTGTGCCCCCGGGCACGGCCCTTCCCGGGCCGGGCTTAAAGCTGGCACCTGAGCCGGCCTCGCTAAACCCGCCCTGCCCTGCGCTGCCCACCTGCGGCTCCGGGGAGCGCCGGCAGGGACGGGTGGTTGGCAGGGAGCGGGGTTTTGGAGGCAGGTGTTTAGGAGGGAGAAGGGTGTTTAGGAAGGAAGGGTATTGAGGAGGGACAGGTGTTTAGGAAGGAGATGTGTTTTGGAGGGAGGTGTTTAGGAAGGAGATGTATTTAGGAGGTAAGGGTGTTTCAGAGGTTCAGGTATTTAGGAGGGAGGGGAGTTTAGGAAGGAGATGTATTTAGCGGGGACAGCTGTGGGGGAGGCCGGGGGCCGTGCAGCCCCTCTGGCAGTGCCAGGGCTCTGTGGCCGTGCAGGGACAGCTCTGTCCCCGTGCAGCACGCAGGGGCTCGCCCGAGCCTCGCAGTGGAAGTGGTTTCTCTTTCCCTTCCCCCTGCTGTTGCAGGGTGGGTTTTTCTTTCTTATCTCCGGAGATAGCTGTCACCCTAAACCCATCTTGGGCCCCGATCGTGGGGTGGTCTGTTTCCTTCCCGGGGTATCCGCTGCTGACTGGTGCCAGCCATGGGATGCTGGCTGGGAGGTTTGCAGCTGGTTTGGAGCTGTTTTGGGTGGGCATCTGGGTGCCTCGGGGTGGCAGGAGGCTTTGCAGCACACCTGCCTGGTTCCTGCTGGCTCTGACGCCGCTGCAGAGGTTAAACCACCCCAGTCCTGAGCCTCTGCCACGATTGTTCTCCTGCTACTGAGCCTTCCTGGGGAATTTAGTGCCTGGGCTGTCTCTAAGGAGACTCCTCAGCAAACAGCGCAGCATTTGTGCACGCCTGCTCGCTCACACGCGTGTGATCCCACAGACTCCCGTGCACACGGGTCCCCGCAGGGTGCGCAGGGCATCCTTCTCGGGGGGCGAGCTGTGGGCGGGCGCTCACCTGTCTCGGCACCAGCAGAAGATGCCGAGAAGCAGGGCAAGACCTTGAGGGTTTGGTGTCTGCTGTGGAGCAGGAGGTGGGGATGAGGCTGCCCTCAAAGCTCGGCGTGAATTCTGTTAACTGCCGGGGTGTCTGGAGGAACCGGAGCGGGGGAGTTGCGCAAGGGTTTGCACTGGGCTGCTGCCCTCCCTCCTTCCAGCCAGCACAGCTCCTCCTCCTCCTCCTGCAGCTGGGGAGGCTCCTCGGTGCCACCCAGGCCGGATCCATCGGATGAGCGACATGGTCACAGTGACTGAGAGATTAACGCCCGGCAGCGCCCGTCATGGAGCTGCTGGGGCGCGCTCCAGGAGGGGTGTGATCACCCGGGGAGGGGGAAATGCTCCCCCCTGGCCTGGAGGTGTGTGCTAACCACACGGGAGCTTTGCAGCCATGGCTGGGGTGGGATTGCGCCCAGGTGAAGCCTTTGGGTGGTTTTTCCTGCAGCAGGAAGCTGCGAGACGAGCGGAGCTGCTGGAGCCCACGGGGGCCTTTGGGTGCCTGTGCTCCGGCCCGGGCAGTGCTGGTGGGATAATCCCAGCAGAGGGGCTTGGGAGTCCCTGCTCAGGAAACGGGGAGCAGGGAGCTCCCTGCAGGGGAAGGGTAAGCGCAGGTGCTTGGGCAGCGAGTTCCCTCTGCCCTCTGGGGTTGTCAAAGACGAGCTCTTTGCAAAAGGCAACAGCACAAAATCAGGAGTCCTTGTGTGGGGGCCCTGGCTGCAGCCTGGGGTGGCCAGCGCAGTTCTGGGGTGGCCAGCACCGTTCTGGGGTGGCCAGTGCCGTTCTGGGGTGGCCAGCGCTGTTCTGGGGTGGCCAGTGCCGTTCTGGGGTGGCCAGCACCGTTCTGGGGTGGCCAGTGCCGTTCTGGGGTGGCCAGCGCTATTCTGGGGTGGCCAGCACTGTTCTGGGGTGGCCAGCGCTGTTCTGGGGTGGCCAGCGTGGTTCTGGGGTGGCCAGCACCGTTCTGGGGTGGCCAGCGCCGTTCTGGGGTGGCCAGCACCGTTCTGGGGTGGCCAGCGCCGTTCTGGGGTGGCCAGCGCCGTTCTGGGGTGGCCAGTGCCATTCTGGGGTGGCCAGCACCGTTCTGGGGTGGCCAGCACTGTTCTGGGGTGGCCAGCGCCATTCTGGGGTGGCCAGCGCCATTCTGGGGTTGCCAGTGCCATTCTGGGGTTGCCCCCTGTGCTGTCCCACAGCTGGGTGAGGGCAGGGGACACGGAGCAGCTCCAGACCTTTCCAGGTGATGCTGTAGGAAGCAAAGCCTGGCCAAAGACTCGAGCATCCCCCGTGTCCCATACTTTGAGATTTAGCAGGAACCACAGGTCCTGTGCTCCTTGGAGTGGGGCCCTGCAAGGGCTCCCCGGGGTGACGAATTCCCCACACGTGTACCTGGACAGAGATGTGGGGCTGGGCCATGTGGGCAGCAGAGACAAGGGCTGTCCCTTGGGGCTCCCTTTCTTCAGGGGAAGGACGGCTGTGGGCTGCTGTTCCCCGGCTCTGAGTCCATCCCTCCATCCCTCCCTGCTCTTGGCTCTGTGGGTGGCTCTGTGCCACGGCCAGGAGTCCCTGGAGGCAGAGAGGCGACACGAGCACCAGGGATGTCAAATGACACAGGAGCTGCCTTCGTTTTGCAGACGGTGACCCAATGGCTGAAGGTGAGACTCTCCCCGGAGCTCTTCAGCCCCGCCAGGGCTGCTGGTCAGGGGCTGCTGCCCCAGCAGAGAGGGGCAGACCCGGCCCCGGCTGGCCCTGTCCCGCAGGAGCAGCTCCAGGAAGTCAGTTCTTCCACAAGAGCCGCAGAAGGGATGGGGGAGACAGGAAGAGCTCCGGCGGTGGTTGGTAGCAGCCAAATTCTGTGTTAAGCAGAAGCAATTCCCAGAAGTAGCTGTGCTGGCTGTAGCTCTTCCTGGGAAGGGAGGGCACCGCTCCAAACCACAGCCTGCTCCTGCTGGGCTGCACCCAGAGCCGTGCAGGGCCAGGCTGGACTCACCCCGCTGTCGGGATCACCCGCAGAAGCCGTGGGGTCTCTCCCAGGGAATGCTCTGCTCCCTCCTCTGGCTCTTCCCAAGGCTGTGGGGTGGGAATGGCTTTGGCTGCGGTGAGGGGGCACCGAGCCATGTCTGGGAGCTCCTTCTGTCAGCACCCCAAAGGGGTCTCTGCTCGGAGAGGGCGGCCGAGGCTCGGCTGGGCCAGCCGAGGGGTGGCTCTGGCCAAACGGGCTCCTCCTGCGTGCAGGTGCCTTGTCCGGCTTTGCCGTGCTCGGTCCTGGGCTGTTGGGACCACGCTGGTGCAGGCTCTGAGGGATGGATCCATCCCGGCTTTAGACCGGCCTGCACTGGGGGAATGGAGCAAATGAAAATGTTCTCCCTGTGAGGAGGCACCCGAACTCTGTGTAATTAATAACCTGGCAGCAGCACTGGCTTTTCTCCTGCGGAGGATGACTCCTGCTCATGGCTGGGGAGCTGGCCGAGCCCTCCCAGGGCCGCTCTTGGAGCCCCGGCCATCGCTTCCGACAGCTGAGGCCGGCTCCCTGTGAAGGGAAATGTCCTTCATGAGATGTGACAGCTCTGCTCCCGCAGCATCGCGGGGCAGATGGAGCCCTGCTCCTGCTGCTCCTCCCTGGCAGCTGCCAGGCTCTGCTGGCCACTGGCACTGGCCGCTGTCGCTGGCCACATCCTGCTCTGCAGCACGGAAGGGCTCCTGCAGCTGCATGTCCCAAACAGGGACAGGGCTCCGTGTCACCTCCATGCCACCTCCTGAGAGCCAGGGCCTTCCCTTCCCTTCCCTTCCCTTCCCTTCCCTTCCCTTCCCTTCCCTTCCCTTCCCTTCCCTTCCCTTCCCTTCCCTTCCCTTCCCTTCCCTTCCCTTCCCTTCCCTTCCCTTCCCTTCCCTTCCCTTCCCTTCCCTTCCCTTCCCTTCCCTTCCCTTCCCTTCCCTTCCCTTTTGAGGGATTTTGGGCTCACTCCCTCAGCTATTTACAGCCATCCCGCTCTTCCCATCACATGGGAAAAAAAAGCCCCAATTCCGTTCCAGCCTGATACTGGAACCAGTGAGTGTTTGGGGCGGGTCACCTCGCTGGCCTCCCGCTTTCAGGACTGAACTCCTGCGGCCCGGAGCAGGAGCCCTCCTGCCCCAGCCGATGGGCACCGGGTGCCGAGTGCTTGTGAGCCACATCTTGTCAATTTAAATAATTTGCTTCCATATTTGGTCTCGCTTTTGTGCCAGATTTATACGTCTTGTTTAAATCTGACAAGCAGAATATACTTGCTGCTAATCCGAGCTGGACAAGGCAGTGCCTGCCAAAAAATCCAATATTAATAAGCTCCAGTACATGGAAGTTACTGGATTTGCAAACTTGAGGCTTGTTATGGCACAGCTCCCTGAAAATTGGCTTTTTTGCATCTACTTAAATCTGGGTTTTTCCAAGGAGCCAGTCTGTGAGCTTCCCTCTTCGGGTGGGAGCTCCCTCCCCAGCTCAGTCTCTGGAACAAGGGAAGCTTTCCAGCTCTGAGCAGGCGATGAGTTGCTTATTTTTGGGGGTGTGGTTGGGCAAACGGGGGGAGCTGGTGTCTGTGCAGGGAGATCCTGGGAGCAGCTGGCCTGGAGCGGAGCCCTGTGCTCGGGTGGCTCCGTGCTGGCACTCGGGGCTTGTGCTTGAGGACATGGAGCTGCTGGAGAGAGTCCAGAGGAGTCCGGGGCTGCTCCAGGGCTGGAGCCAGGCTGGCAGAGCTGGGAATGTTCACCTGGAGGGGAGAAGGATCCAGGGAGAGCTCAGAGCCCTTCCAGGGCCTAAAGGGGCTCCAGGAGAGCTGGAGAGGGGCTGGGGACAAGGGATGGGGGGACAGGACACAGGGAATGGCTCCCACTGCCAGAGGGCAGGGATGGACGGGAGATTGGGAATCAGGAATTGTTCCCTGTGGGCAGTTCCTGGCACAGGGTGCCCAGAGCAGCTGTGGCTGCCCCTGGACCCCTGGCAGTGCCCAAGGCCAGGTTGAACAGTGGGGCTGTCCCAGCCTGGGACAGTGGAAGGTGTCCCTGCCATGGCAGGGGTGGAACAAGATGGGCTGTGAGGTCCCTTCCAATGCAAACCATTCCAGGATTCCATGATTCCGTGTTTAAAATCTTCAGTCTCTTGTAGTTCTGCTCTCGTCTTCCTACATTTGATATTTAGTCAGCAGCAGGGAAGCTAAAAAAGATTCAGATGTCTAAATCTCAGCCTTCAGCTGTTCTTCCTCTTCCTCACGCTGTGCTGCCAGCATGTTCCAGCTGATCCCGCCGGTGGATTCCTCCCTGTCTTTTGTTGCCATGTGAAAGGATGCAACAGGAATAGCTTCACCTTTGGGGGGCACGGTTAAATGCCTTCGTTCTGCTGGTCTGAACGGAGAGCACAGGCACATGGAATAGCTGACACTCGGAGCACATGAACAAATGCATTTTCATGATTTCCAATTATAGCAGAAGAATGAGAAAGTGAGGTGGTGAAGAGGAGTGAAAGTCGTCCTGGCTCCCCCGAACGGCTTCCTGCAGCCGCGGTGACATCACATCGCGATGGAGTCAGGATTGTTTTATAATATCACCAGGAGCCGAGTGAGGGGGAAGTGGCCCATGAATTTCATTTGCATCACTGAGTGGATTAGCTCCTGACGCAGTGCAAAGTCATTATTTACAGTGTCTCCAGCTCCGGAGCCCTTCCCGCACGGCGCTGCCGTGGCGAGGCTGATTCAGAGCTGGTGCGGCTGCAGCGCTGCCGAGGGCACAGGGATGGAGCGCGTCCCGAGAGCCCGAGCCGTGCGGCCCTGCCCTGCCCTGGCCCTGCTCTGCCCTGCCCTGGCCCTGCTCTGCCCTGCCCTGGCTCTGCTCTGCCCTGGCTCTGCCCTGCCCTGGCTCTGCTCTGCCCTGGCTCTGCCCTGCCCTGGCTCTGCCCTGCCCTGGCCCTGCTCTGCCCTGGCTCTGCCCTGCCCTGGCTCTGCCCTGCCCTGGCCCTGCTCTGCCCTGCCCTGGCCCTGCTCTGCCCTGCCCTGGCCCTGCTCTGCCCTGCCCTGGCTCTGCCCTTCCCTGGCTCTGCCCTTCCCTGGCTCTGCCCTTCCCTGGCTCTGGCTCTGCCCTTCCCTGGCTCTGCCCTCCCCTGGCTCTGCTCTGCCCTGGCTCTGCCCTGCCCTGGCTCTGCCCTGCCCTGGCTCTGCTCTGCCCTGGCTCTGCTCTGCCCTGGCTCTGCCCTGCCCTGCCCTGGCTCTGCCCTTCCCTGGCTCTGCCCTTCCCTGGCTCTGCCCTTCCCTGGCTCTGGCTCTGCCCTTCCCTGGCTCTGCCCTCCCCTGGCTCTGCCCTGCCCTGGCTCTGCCCTTCCCTGGCTCTGGCTCTGCCCTCCCCTGGCTCTGCCCTGCCCTGGCTCTGCCTTTCCCGGTCACCCATCACACTGAAATACCCGACTTGAGCTCAGCTCAGGAGGAGCCCCTGGCACGGCTCCGGAGCTGGGCTTTAACCGCGAGGGGAGAGGCTGCCCAAGGGACAGGAGCTGTGTCCTCTGCCCGGGACAGGGGCACTGTCCTCACCACGCAGGAGGTGTGCCAGGGTGTGCCGTGCCAGGCCGTGCCAAACTGTGCCAAACTGTGCTGTGCTTTGCCAGGCTGTGCTATGCCATGGCATTCTGTTCAATGCTGTTCCGCTCTGTGCCGTGCTGTTCCATGCTATTCCAGGCCGTTCCATGCCGTGCCACTCTGTTCCATGCCACGTCATTCCATGTCATTCCATGCCATTCCAGGCTGTTTCATGCCGTGCCACTCTGTTCCATGCCATGTCATTCCAGGCTGTTTCATGCCGTGCCACTCTGTTCCATGCCATGCTATTCCAGGCTGTGCCAGGCCATGCCCCTCTGTTCCATGCCATACCATTCCAGATCATTCCATGCCATTCCAGGCCGTGCCAGGCCATGCCCCTCTGTTCCATTCCAGGCCATTCCAGGCCGTGCCAGGCCATGCCCCTCTGTTCCATTCCAGGCCATTCCAGGCCGTGCCACTCTGTTCCATTCCAGATAATTCCATGCCATTCCAGGCCATTCCAGGCCGTGCCAGGTCGTGCCACTCTGTTCCATTCCAGGCCATTCCATGCCATTCCAGGCCGTGCCAGGCCATGCCGTGCTGCCGGCGCAGCGCTGGAGCCCCTGTGCCCTTAGCTGTCTCTCAGGATCAGTCAGTGTCACCCAGAAGGCTCCTGCACAGCTGGAAATAATCCCCCAACGATTATTTCCAGCTTTCCGTGCCTCGGTGCCGTCTCTGCTGCGGCGGTGCCTTAGCTGGGGGTGGTGCTGGGGCTGTGGGATGCCGTGGGTTTGTTTTTGTTGTGTGCCCAGGTCCTGCACGGGCTCCTTGGGCAACCAGCCTTCGTGGGGGAGCGATCAACATCTCCACGCTCACCGGGTTTCTGAAGAGTTGGATGGAACAATTTGGGTTTTGGGGTCTGGTGGGAGCCAAGTGCCCTTCCATGCGACATCTGTAATTGCCAGGGGGTTCTGAGGATGCAGAGCTGCCTAGAGGGATCTCCCTGTGTGCAGGGGGCAGAAGGGCTGAGCAGCACCTGCGTGTCCCCTCCCCAGCCTGCCAGGGGAGATTTCTGCCCAGGAATGGCTCTGGACTGGACCAGTCCACCTTTGTGTGATCGTGCATCAAAGCACCGTCCCCAGCACCTCAGTGCATGAATTTCCAAATTTGTCTCGCTGGCTTGTCTTTGGTGGAGAGGAGCCTCAGGGCCGCAGTCTTCTGGAGGGGAGGGCTGTGGGTGTGTGGCTGTGTGGGATAACTTTGGAGCCGTGCCTTTGTGAGGAGCAGCAGGGACAGGAGCCGGGATCGGCCGTGGAGCCGCTGCCTTGGGCAGGGAGGGCACGGCCACGGCGGCGACAAGGGCACAGCTGCCGGCCCGGTGTCTCCCCGGGCTCCTGAGGTGGAAAAAGTCTCACTTACTGGGTCATTTAGAGACTGAATCTGGGGTTTTGGCAGGAGGAAAGGCTTTAATTAGCTGCTGCTCAGTAGGGCTGCTATTAGATCTTCAGAGCAAGATGCTGCCGGACTGGAAAAAATGCAGCAATAGCTCATTTGCTCAGGAAGCCATGATGGTGATTTGCATTTTGGTCAGGTGCTGAACCCTTGGAGAGAAATTTTCTAAAATAACTTCAAACTGTATCTGGGGCTCCTTCCCTCTCCGCAGCTGGGTGAATGCCTGTCTTGGTCCCAAAGCCTCTGGGTGTGAATTCCTTTGTCTGCAGCACTCAGCTCTGCGGGGAGGGCTGGGCTGTGGACATGTCCTGTCAGCCAGTGCTGCGTGACAAACGACTTTTGTCTCTCCACCTTGGAGCAGAATTCAATTCCCCCTGATTATACACCTAACAGGATTTTTCTGCTGTGCCAGCAGCCCCTCTGCTGACCTGCATTCCCAGGAGATGTGTGGTAGGGTGGGAAGCTTTGCAGTGCATCCCCTGAACCTCAGCTCCGCCGCTGCTGCAGGACGAGGTGCTTTGAAATGTGTTCTGAACGCTCTGAGATGCGTTTGGGACAGGTTTTTATTGTTTCTCCTGTGTTGTCAGCTTGCACGAGTGCCAAATGAGAACAACCCCGCTCAGCCCTGGGCTGGCTCCTGCCCACGGGTGTCACAGGCTTTGAGTGGCTGTCACCAGCGTGGTGCTGGGCAGGGGTGGCCGCGTCTCGGTGCTGTGCCGTGGCAGGGCTCTCCCGGGCTGTCCTCTCCCCGGGGCTGGCTCTCCTCGGGAGCAGCTCCCGGCCCTGCTGGCTCCTGCTCCTCCTGGCAGGATTGCTTTGCTTTCCTCTCTGGCTTTGCTGCGGATGCTTGCTGCTCCTTCCCCAAATGAGAGCTGGGAATTCCCAGCTCTTTCGGCCTCCGTGCCAGGCTTTGGGAGGCAGAGTCCCGCTGCTTTCACCCGGCTGCGGTTTGGCCCAACGGGGTACGAGGCAAGAGGCTGGTTGATCTTTTGGGTCGTTTTGGCTGTTTGCCCAGGCTGGTGTGGGTGGGAAAAGGGGGACAAGGTGGGGGACACGATGCACTGTGGCACCTCCTGCTGCGGGGACGGGTCACACAGAGCGGGAAGGATCCCTGGATCCTCTGGTGCCTGCCGGGGTGGGGACAGGAGCCACGGCACCCCTGGCCAGCAGCAAATCCCGGTGCTGCCGATGGTCCCCAGGGCCGTGGAGTTCCCTCCAAAACCACCTCCCCTCTTCTGGGCTTTTTAAATTTGGAATAAACTTAATTTCTCTGCTGTTACTATTAACTGAGTCCGAGAGGATGAAAATAAATGCCTGTTGGGAAGGGCAGGCTGACTCACTTTCTCGTTCTCCTGTAAATTTCCATTTAAGTTTCAGTTTAAGCTCAGGTATGAGGGGAGTGAAAGCCGGTAATTTGTGACAAAAACTTCTATTTTAACTCGCAGCAGAAGAACTCCCTTTTTAATTGCAGAAATTATAAGGCTGGGACTCCTGTGAAGGAACGCTGGCTGCGGCAGGTTCCTGCTGGCTGCTGCGGGTGCTCCACCGCAGGGCCACCCAAGGGAGCATCCCCCTGCGACCGCACACCCGCCCATGCCCGCGGGACCTGCACCGGTCAGGCTCCCCTGGACCGTGCTGGAACATCCCCCAGGTTTTGGGGAGCTCTTGCCGCCTGTTCATTTATCTCAGGGCTCAAACTGGACCCGCAGGAGAGCTGGGGCCCAGAGCTGTGCTTTAGGCACAGAGCCACGCTCTGGTTTGCGCTCACTCTCGCTGGCGTGGCTCCCTGGGGCTGGGAGCAGCCCCGTTGTGTGATGGCACAGCAGCCAACCCTCCCTCCAGCCGGGGCTTTGTGCCTTTGTGGTGTCCCCATCGTGTGTCCCACCCCCGGGCTGGGGTGTGCAGCCTCCTCCATCATCCTCCATGCGCAACCAGCTCCATGATTTTGAGGCATCTTGCCCTTCTCTGGACCTCTCCTGCTCTGTGGGGTTTGGAGGCAGCAAATTTTTCCTGCTGTGGGTGATGGGGCTGCCCTGCACCCCCCAGCACGGGGTGGGGGACCTTTTGCTGCAGAGCCTGGTCACTTATCTCATTCCTGGATCAGGTGCCTCGAGCTCTGCAGCAAGTTCTTCTCTTGGCTGTAAATTTACTTCCACTGTGTCAGAGCGAAACAAGAAAACTTCTTTAAAAAGCAAGAGGAAAGTCATGTGAGGGAGCGGCGTTGTGTCAGCACTTAGAGAGGGTTCACAGTAGCGTGGCCCATCTGGTGCCTTCTGAAAGGGGAAGCAGAGGGCTTCCAGCCTGAGCTGGGCTCTCAAGGCTCCCAGAGCTCCCAGCCTGCGTTGGGCTCCCAGAGCTCCCAGGGCTCTCAGCCTGAGCTGGGCTCCCAGAGCTCCCAGAGCTCTCAGAGCTCTCAGCCTGAGCTGGGCTCCCAGAGCTCCCAGAGCTCTCAGAGCTCTCAGCCTGAGCTGGGCTCCCAGAGCTCCCAGAGCTCTCAGAGCTCTCAGAGCTCTCAGCCTGAGCTGGGCTCCCAGAGCTCCCAGAGCTCCCAGAGCTCCCAGCCTGGGCTGGGCTCCAGGAGCTCCCAAAGCTCCCAGCCTGAGCTGGGCTCCCAGGGCTCCCAGAGCTCTCAGAGCTCCCAGGGCTCTCAGCCTGAGCTGGGCTCCCAGAGCTCCCAGCCTGGGCTGGGCTCCCAGGGCTCCCAGAGCTCCCAGGGCTCTCAGCCTCCTCACCCTGTGCTGGGGGACTCAGGGAAGCTCTGTGGGACCAGTTGGATGGCGCTGCTGGCTGGGTTGAAAGGGACCTCAGAGCCCATCCAGTGCCACCCCAGCCATGGGCAGGGACACCTCCCACTGTCCCAGGCTGCTCCAAGCCCCAGTGTCCAGCCTGGCCTCGGGCACTGCCAGGGATCCAGGGGCAGCCCCAGCTCTCTTGGAACCCCTCCAGGGACTGGAAGATGCTCCAGGTCCAACATCCCCCGGGGGTGGAAGCAGCATCCCCTCCCCGGCAGGCTGTGCCCTAAATTAGAGCAGCAAGATGCTGCAATGGGTCCAGATGGAGACTCCTAAAATAATAGCTGTCAGCTCCCTGGTGACTTGCACGGGGTGCTAAAGCTTTTGGCTTTAGGAATGACGATTTGGGAAACAGAAACGCTGCTGGGCTGGAGCCAGCCGGAGGTGCCGGTGGCGCGGCCCCGCCTGCGTTGGGATGGATGAACACCCTCGGGATCATCACCTGCTGCTTCTGGGACATCCCACAGGCCTTGGGAAGCTGCTACCGCCCGTCCATTTATTACGGGGCTCAAACTGGATTTGCAGGAGAGCTGGGGTCGAGCACTTGGCTTTAGAGGAATTGGGATTCCCGGGGCAGGTGTGTGACCGTGTGTGTGAAGTGCTGGGAGTGCTGGAGCGTGGGATCAGCCGGCGTCCCTGTGCCAGAGGTGTCTGTGGATGCTGCTGCTCACGTTCCAGGCCCACTTTACTGCCCTTTGCTTTGATGTCCTCTCCCTGTAATGAGCCGGGGCCGATGGATGTCTAATAACGAGCTCCCATCTCATCTTCCTCCTCTGCGGGGACTCTTGGGCTCCTCTAATTGCTCTGCAGTGGCCGTGGGAGGCGGCTGCCTGTCAGGACAGCTGTTCCTTTGATCGGGCTATTGCACATTCAGGTCTTGTCCTGCACAGGTTTCATTTTGCTGTCCAGGACTTGCCAAGCCATTACACTGAAACGAGCGGCTTAATTGTGAGGGCTAGTGGCTCAGCATCACCTCGTGGTCAGCATCACCTTGTGGTGAGCATCACCACCTCAGCACCTCCCGAGCTGGGAGCTGTGCTGCTGGGAGCTGTGCTGCTGCTGCTGATCCAGGAGCGGTGCTGGTACCCAGGGAGGCTGAACAAACAAACCCGTGCTGAAACAGCTGGGAAAAGGGTTGGTTTGTGATGTCCTGCACAAAAACCTCCTTTCCCTCTGCTGCTGAAGCTGCTGGGTGTGCAGTGAGCAGCCCCTTCCCTCCGGGGCAGAGCTGCGGGGGGAGTGACCAGGGCAGCCCGTGGGGACAGCTGGACCTGCCGGTGGGTCTGCTGGGGTCGGACACAAATCCGCGTTTGTGCTCAGTGATGGCGAGCTGCGGCAGGAGCCCTGGGCTGGAGCTCCTTGGTGATGCCAGGGGCTGTCCCCTGCTGTCCCCTCCCGAGGAGCAGGGCCCGGCTGCGCTCTCAGGTGACAGCCCCCAGCGCTCGGAGCTGTTCTCGGAGGGGAAGGACGGACAGGATAATTACCCTGCTGCCTGATGAGGAGGCTACTGTCTCCTGCAGAGCCTCTGGCTCTGTGCTGCTGCCACGCCGTCTGTGCTTTGGAACCGGCTCTGCCGTGCCCCCAAACCTCGGGGAGCTGGGCACATCCTGGCAGGACAATTCCGGCATCCTCGGTGCCTTCCTGGGCACATCCTGGCAGGACAATTCCGGTGCCCTCGGTGCCTTCCTGGGCACATCCTGGCAGGACAATTCCGGTGCCCTCGGTGCCTTCCTGGGCACATCCTGGCAGGACAATTCCAGTGGTCTCAGTGCCTTCCTGGGCACATCTGGAGCTTTCTGTGCCAGAGCCAGGTTTTGTAAGCAGGGCTGTTACACGGAAACTCTGCAGTAACTTCCTGTGACTTTCACTGGCAGAGGAATGAAAATTATGCAGCCCCTAAAAAGGCTTGAATGAAGAGTCAAAGGGTGCATTTCAGGTCCTTGTGTAACGTGTGAGAAAGGGTCGGCGTTTTGAAGTTTATTTGCATCTCCGCGGCCGGTGGGGAAGCTGCTGTGCCTGGGCATGGGGTAACTCAGCTGCGTGTCTGGGGGAGGTGACCTCCAGCCTCCCTGGTGTCCCCACAGCCAGAGAGAAACTTCTCCTGCCTGGTTTGGCTCTCTCTTGTGGAGTGCCCTGCCTCCCCCAGGAGTGCCGCTCACAACAGCAGCTGTGAGCCTGTGCTGCCTTCACTTGGCGCTGCAGGGTCCCTCCTGGACGTGTCCAGGCCAGGCTGGATGGAGCTCTGGGATGGTGGAAGGTGTCCCTGCCCGTGGCAGGCGGTGGCACAGGACGGTCCGACAGGTCCTTTCCAAGCCCCGGTGTGATTCTGGAGCCAGCAGCACCGCGATCCTGGGGCTCAGCCGGCTCCCGCTTCCACGGGGCTGGAAGGGAGCTGAGCGCAGGCTTTGGGGTGAGCCCAGGCACAGAACCCTCCTCATCCTCTGCAGCTCCTCGGCGAGGGCTCCGGGAAGGGGCTGGCAGCCAGCAAAGCCCGGGGGGATGTGGGGGAGGCAGAGGGGGGCTCTGGCAGCTCTGTGCCGCACAGCACTGCCGTGCGCCGCACATCACGGAAAACACCAGCCGGGCGCCTCTGGAGCCCTCAGACCGGGAATTTCTTCGCAGGCGTCCCCGTGAGCAGGTGGGGCTCCCCGGGGTGGTGCCCGCTCCCCGCCAGCCCCTGTCGCTGTGCCACCCCGGCTCGCAGCCTTCCCCCAGCGCTGCCGTGTGCGCCAGCAGCGCCTGCCTCTGCTCTGCCTGACACCTAGTGATTTTTCTCTCTCTGAAGGTTTCTGAGCAGTCTGAATTGAGGAAGGGGAGGGTCGCTTACAGACACGGCTCTGGCTTGGCTCTGTTTTCAGGGAGCGTTTTGAGGTTTATAGCAGCTCCTCTGCAGGGAGGGCTGGGTTGATAGTCAGCAGCGGTAGCGGGTCAGGTAGGCTATTTTTGGAAGGGCTTTTTAATTGTCTGGCGTGATTCTCGCAGGGCTGGTGGCTGGATGGTTACTGATGTCCTGTCAGGGTTTGTTAGCACGAGGCGGCTCTGCTTGCACACTGATCTTAAATAATAAACCCACGAGAGGGGCTCGGCTCTGCTCTGCCTGACTCGGGAGGGTGGCAGGGGATAAAGCACTCAGCACCTGGCTGCTCTCATGCCACAAGCTGCTCCAGGACTGTTGTGAATCTGTCTTCTCCCCTCTACGGTGGGTCTGTCACAGGGCTCAGGGGCATCGTGCCCACCCAGGACCTGCCCGTGGCCGGGCTCTGCTGCCCTCCCTGCCCACGGCACCGCCTGGATTTGGTTTCAAGCTCATTTTCCACCTCGGCTGCGTGAAGGACGCGCTCTCGGCAGCAGAGAGGGTTTGACTAAACACCTTTTAGTTGTGTAAGCCAGTGGTTCAAATGCTTCTGCTCCGCCACGCTCCTGAGCTGCAGAGCAGGCGGCTTTGGGCTTTCCCAGCCCCAGGGGCTCTGTGCTCGTGGCAGGGGCTCTCCCCAGTGTGTTTGTCTGGTGCAGGAGGGCCCAGGCAGCCCTGGGATGGCCACAAACCCCGACACCAACACCTCTCCTCATGCAGTGTTTGGGTCCTGCCCAGCCCCTGGGAGTTGCTCAGACCTGGTTAAGGCATCGCTTTTGGATCTGTGCAGTGCTGAGGGCTCCGATCCCTGTTTGACCTTGGGGTTTTTGAGTCAGGAAATTCCACTCTTACCCCTCGAAACGAGAAAGGGAGGAGAAGTAGAGGCTAAGGCAGGGAAGGGTTTGCCTGACCTGCTCCTCCTGCCTGGCCCGGAGCTGAGTGCCCGCTCGTGCCTCAGCTGGTTTCACTCCAGTCACCAGCGCGTCCCACCACCCCTTGGTGGGCTGGTGACGCCTTCAGGTGCTCCCCAGCGGGAGCGTGCCCTCTGCAGCCATCGGCTGAAGGAAAGCTGCTCGCAGCCCGCCTGTGTGCGGTGAGGAGCACGGCCCTGACTGCTGTGCGGTGAAGGGACTCGCTCCTCGCGCAGCCTGCGGCAGGAGACGGGAGCCAAAGCCCTGGTTTGTGTCCTGCATCCCACCGCTGCCCCGCCCGGGGTCCAGCAGTGCTGGAACACGCTGGCTTGAATGAGGAGTTTTAATTAGTTTCATTCTTAGGCTGTCTTTGCTGCGCTGACTCACTTCCAGCTCTGTGATAACTTCAACACATGACTCCACGTCGAGGCAGAGGAGCAGGAGTCCAAAGGAGGGGAGGTGGCGGTGCCTGGGCGTGGGGCACGCTGTGCTGGGGGCTCGCTTTGGGGGGAAGCCAAAGGAAGTCTGAGGTCAGGCTGCACCCAGAGCACCAACTTGGGGCTGGGCAGGAGGTGCAGGAGGTGCAGCAGCTTCGGCTTTCTCCAGGTTTTCCCGCAGCCCTGCTGCTCAGCGAGGGCCGTGGGAGAGCAGGAAGGGGCAGCAGCAGAGCAGCGCCAGGAGCCGTGCCCCGAGAAGTCCCCGTGTGCACCCCGGAGCCTTGTCTGTGGTATCACTTCCCCAAAGCTATTTCTGACGCAGGGAGGTTCTCGCTGCTCAGCCTGAACTCGTCTTGTTTCGTGTCTGGTGGGGCCTGAGCGCCGGTTCTGCGGTGTGACGGCGAGTGCGGCGCAGGGCCCTGCTCCTCCTTGCTCCAGCGAGGTTTGGGGCAGGGGCTGTGCTGGGGGTCACACACACGCTGTGCCCCCTCGGGGAGCCTTTGGGGCAGGGGCTGTGCTGGGGGTCACACACACGCTGTGCCCCCTCAGGGAGCCTTTGGGGCAGGGGCAGGGGCTGTGCTGGGGGTCACACACACGCTGTGCCCCCTCGGGGAGCCTTTGGGGCAGGGGCTGTGCTGGGGGTCACACACACGCTGTGCCCCCTCGGGGAGCCTTTGGCTGCCATCTGTCCGTGCCCAAAGCACCGAGCCGTCCCGGCTGGCGTTGGCCGGAGAGTCTGGCTGGGCTGGCGTTTGTGGGGGGCTGTCCCCACACACCGCAGCACCCTGGAGGGAGGGGAGGGGAGGGGGTGAGTGGGAAGGCTGGAAGGGGGAGCAGCTCCTCGCTGTTCCTCCTAATTGCTCTCCCACTTCTGTACCCGAGCGAGCGAGGAGCTGTCTTGAGCTGCGTCCCTGGGGACGCTGCCTGGTTCTGTCATCCCCGGCACCCTCCCCACAGCGGGGCCCTTTCAAAGGAATCCTTCTCTGTTTTGACTCGGTCCGTCTTCCCCTTGATGTGAGAGCGATCCATCTGCCTCTTGATACGCCGGAGGATGCAAGGGCTGCGCTGAAACCTCCTGAGCGGGGGCGAGAGCTCCCGGGACGGTTCCCACGGGCGCCGCGGGAAGGTGTGGGAGCAGGGCTCAATCCCCAGCCTTTGCCTGAAGAATCCCTGGCTCCAGACTTGTTACTAGAAGCCGATAATAAAATTTGTAGGAGTTTTCTTTCTGATGGAAGGCGTGGGGGAGTGCGGGAGGAGCTCCCCCGATGCGCTCGGCGCGGTCCGGGACTGTGGAAAGCGGCAGCCCCGAGGCCGGGCCCTGCGGTGGGCGCCCGGGTTGGCCGGGGATGGAGGTTCAGGGATGGGGATGGGTGTGGAGCCAGGCACGCCCTGCTGGCGCTGGGGCTGCTCAGGCGCCAGGGATGGACGGGGTGAGGCAGGGCTGCGCCCCAGCACGAGCTGCTCCTGCCCGAGGAGCTGCTCTCTGGAGAGGCCGTGCCAGCCCCACTGGGATGTTACTGCTCGCTGGGTCAGGGCTCTCCAAACTCTGCTGCTTCCCCCCTGCGCCGTGTGCAGGGCTGGCACTGCCCTGCCGCTGCGGGAGCGCAGTGCAGGAGTGCTAACGCTGCTCCTCACGGCCGGCTTGCGGTGCCCCTGGGGGTGCGGAGGTGGATGATGAGATGGATGCTCAGGTGGGTGCTGAGGTGGATGCTCAGGTCAGTGCTGAGGTGGAAGCTGAGGTGGATGATGAGATGGATGCTCAGGTGGGTGCTGAGGTGGATGCTCAGGCGGGTGCTGAGGTGTTGCTCTCCCCAGTGCCTCTGCAGAGCTCAGCAGGACTGTGCTGCTGTCTCTCTGCAGCCAGAAGTGCCCAATGGCAAAAACTCGGGGTCTTTCTCAACCAGCTCTATCCACAGGTGTGTGGAGTGTTTGCAAGGAGCAGGAGTGCTGGGGGCAGGAAAGCTTCAAACTCATGGAATGGTTTGGGTTGGAAGGGACCTCAAAGAACATCCAGTGCCACCCCTGCCATGGCAGGGACACCTCCCACTGTCCCAGGCTGCTCCCAGCCCTGTCCAGCCTGGCCTTGGGCACTGCCAGGGCACCCTGTGCCAGGGCCTGCCCATCCTCACAGGGAAGAATTGAAAAGGAGCTTTTTCTGCTCCAGAATTACTCAGCAGATTTCTCCTGCAAGTTGACTTCAGGCTGATTCTGCTGAAGATTGATTGTTGGGGGTTTTTTTATTGTTTTTTCTGGTTGTTGTATTTGTAGAAATGACGATGCCTAAGCACTGTCTTACCAGCTGGTCAGGAATTCGCTGCAGAGTTGATAATTTCCAAAGGAAATATTCCTGCAGCGGTAACTCCCAGTTGGTGGGTGCCCACCTGGGTGCTCTTTCCCTGGAGGCAATCTCTGTTTCAGCGCTGGTTAAACACCTTCTCCTCCCTGCAGGCGCCACTGGCCCTTCTGTTCTGAGCCGCCTGAGCACATCCCTACAACCCAGCTGCGTTGGGCACTGGAATTCCTGCCAGCCCGGGATGTGCTTTATGCTGGAGACTTCTACAAGGACAGACAGTGATGGAGCAAGGGGGAGCAGCTTCAGACTGAGAGGGGACACTTCGGTTAGATACTGGGGAGAAATCCTTCCCTGGGAGGGTGGGCAGCCCTGGCACGGATGCCCAGAGCAGCTGCGGCTGCCCCTGGATCCCTGGCAGCGCCCAAGGCCGGGATGGAGCAGCCTGGGACAGTGGGAGCTGTCCCTGCCATGGCAGGGCTGGCACTGGGTGGGCTTTGAGCTCCCTCCCAACCCAGCCTTCCTGGGATTTGGTGATTTCTGCTGCCAGCCCCGTGCCCCAGCCCCAGGCTGGCCGTGCCGGTGCCCGGGGTTCCCGTGTGCCTGGGGCCGGGCTGTGGCAGGCTGAGCTCAGTGTCCCCACCCCACGGCGTTCCCCACCCCACAGCGTTCCCCACCCCACGGCGTTCCCCACCCCACGGCATTCCCCACCCCACGGCGTTCCCCACCCCACAGCGTTCCCCACCCCATGGCATTCCCCATCCCATGGCGTTCCCCACCCCACGGCATTCCCCACCCCACAGCGTTCCCCACCCCACAGCGTTCCCCACCCCACGGCGTTCCCCACCCCACGTCGTTCCCCACCCCACGGCATTCCCCACCCCACGGCGTTCCCCACCCCATTGCATTCCCCATCCCATGGCGTTCCCCACCCCACGGTGTTCCCCACGGCATGGCGTTCCCCACCCCACAGCGTTCCCCACCCCACGGCGTTCCCCACCCCACGGCGTTCCCCACCCCATGGCGTTCCCCACCCCACGGTGTTCCCCACCCCACGGCGTTCCCCATCCCACGGCGTTCCCCACCCCACGGCATTTCCCACCCCACGGCATTCCCCACCCCACGGCGTTCCCCACCCCACGGCATTTCCCACCCCACGGCGTTCCCCACCCCACAGCGTTCCCCACCCCACAGCGTTCCCCACCCCACGGCGTTCCCCACCCCATGGCGTTCCCCACCCCACGGCGTTCCCCACCCCACGGCGTTCCCCTCCCAACGCGCCAGCGCGGGGCTGCTGTTGCTACGGGAACGGGCTGGAGCTGGAAACCTCCTCTGATTCCTTCTCCTTGCCAGTTAAGACACTCAGATGGATTGGAAGTCGCAAATACAATAGTTTTTGGGGTGGTGCAGGGAGTTCAAGGATCTTTCCCTAATGAAGGAGCTGCCTGAACTCTCAAGGGGTTGAATGAGATTTTCCCCTCAATACCCACTCAAAAGCTCGACGTGTGTGGGGCTGCTCGTTCTGCCACCTGCGGGGATAATTAAGACCTTTCAGGTTGCCATAGAGAGTATTTTGCCTTCTAATATTGCATCAGTTTATATTTGGGATATTTTTCCATAAGATTGCCAGTGCAGAGGCTGCTGTCTCTGTCAGGTGCCCCGGTGGCAGGTACAGAAGGGGAGGCCTTAACCAGCCTGTAATTTGCGGGATGGAGGAGATGCTCAGCGCTCCTGGTATTTCTCTGCACTTGGTTTTTCTAACAAATACCATCCAGAACGTTCCTTCCTCGCTGGAGGGACGTCAGCAGCCTGCTGCAGGAGCGATGGGATCTTATGTAGGCCAGACCCTGGACTCGGAGCGAGCATCTCCAGAGGAATTGTTCTGCAGTCACGTTAGCCCAGCCGAAATTCATCCTGGGGAGCTCGGCCCTCTTGGACGGGCGCTGCGGAATCAGAGCAACGCCGCCAGGAGTTGTGTCTGCTCCTGGGAGCTTGCTCACCCCCTCTTGACCCTGAAAACCCTTTCCTGCTCTCCAAACCCCACGGCAGTGGTGTGTTTAGGTGGGGGTGGGAACAGGGTGTGTGCTGAGCCCCAGCTCCAGCCCTTCCTGCGCTCCCCAGGGCCCCACCGCTCACTCCTGCTCCTTTGGGCACCTGCAAGGCTGAAAAGAGCGGCAAAGAGCGTTTGTGTGGGGTTAGAACTGCACAGCAGAGAGCTGCTCTGCAGTGAGACCTGAATGTTTCCCGGGATGGGAGCTGGGACAGCGGTCAGGAGCCGGGGCTGGCAGGGAGGAGAGGGTGTGGCTCTGCGAACTCCCCCTGGAGAGAAAACGGCTGGGGCAGCACCCAAGCCCTGCCTCAGTCACCCCGGATCACTCTGGGCGTGTTGGGGTGTCTCTGCACAGCTGCTCTCAGCAGGGATCGTGGCACGGAGGGGATTGCAGGGTGGTGTGAGAGCCCAGAGAGCTGCTGAGGGTGCCGAGAGCCGCTGAGGGTGCTGAGAGCCGCTGAGGGTGCCAAGAGCCGCTGAGGGTGCGGAGAGCTGCTGAGGGTGCCGAGAGCCGCTCCCTGAGCGAGGGCAAAGCCTGGAGCAGTGTCCTTGTCCCTGCAGCTCATGGAGAGGGGACAGAGCAGCTCCAGCAGCTCATGGAGAGGACAGGGCAGCTCCAGCATCACACAGAGGGGACAGAGCCGCTCCAGCAGCTCACACAGAGGGGACAGGGCAGCTCCAGCGTCACACAGAGGGGACAGAGCAGATCCAACAGCTCACACAGAGGGGACAGGGCAGCTCCAGCATCACACAGAGGGGACAGGGCAGCTCCAGCATCACACAGAGGGGACAGAGCAGATCCAACAGCTCACACAGAGGGGACAGGGCAGCTCCAGCATCACACAGAGGGGACAGGGCAGCTCCAGCAGCTCACACAGAGGGGACAGGGCAGATCCAACAGCTCACACAGAGGGGACAGGGCAGCTCCAGCAGCTCACACAGAGGGGACAGGGCAGCTCCAGCATCACACAGAGGGGACAGGGCAGCTCCAGCAGCTTACACAGAGGGGACAGGGCAGCTCCAGCAGCTCACACAGAGGGGACAGGGCAGCTCCAGCATCACACAGAGGGGACAGAGCCGCTCCCACACTCGGGGCTGCAGCTCTCGCTCCCTGCCCGGGGCTGCGGAAGGAGCTGTAATTCCATTAACCAGCTTGAATATGCTGGGGTCAGCTTTTGGCATCCAAAATAACACGATAATGAAAGAGAATGACGAGGTAATTGTTATTAATGGCCCCCAGGTTGGAAGAGAGCTGACGCAGTGGGTGTCACAGCGGGCCGTGGCCCAGCAGCCGTGCCCGGTGAGGGTGGGAGGGGAGGGAGGTCCTGGAGCAGAACCTGAGCTCCAGGAGGAGATTCTGCCGTGTGAATTGTAGTTTATCTGAGAGCAGATTTGCTGTGAATTAGCATCCTGGCAGGGTGCAAAACACGAATTGTTGGTGGGTGTTTGATGTTCCAGAGTCCGAAGGGCAGAGAGGAGCTTCCCTCAGGGTGGCTGGCAAGTGACTCGGAGTCCTGGGCTGAACCTGCCCCCTCTCCTTTAGCTCCAGTCTCCAGAACGCTCGGGAGAAGCTGCCCGTGGTGCAGGCAGCGATTTGCAGAAGGACCCAGTGGATTCCAGCTCCGAGCTGCGTGGGGGCTCAGGAGTCTTTGGCGGATTTGCCAGGCTGGCGGTGCTGGGGATGGGAGCAGCCGGGAGATGCAGGGGGAAGGGAGGATGAGCCTGGGGTGTTCTGTGTCACAGCGGCCCCGTGGCGAGGGGAGAGCTGCCCAGACAGGCTGTGGAGTCTCCTTTCCTGGAGATATTCAAAATCCAGCTGGGCAGGGTCCTGGGCAGGCGGGTGAGCAGAGGGGTCGGACGAGATGACCTCCAGAAATCCCTCCCAGCCTCAGCCGTTCCGTGATTTCCAGGAGCCGGGAGAGGCGATGGGGCTGTGCCCCTGTGCTGCGCTCCTGCTGAACTGTGGTGGGGCTGAAGAGATCGCGAGTGGGGCACGGGAGCCTCTGCATCCCGGGGGAGCCGGTCCCGCATCCCTCGGGGCTCGCAGTCCCGCTGGGGGCAGCGGGGACCCGGCACCGCAGCAGCGCTCGGCAGCGAGGAGCCGGCTCCTTCCCCAGCCCCGGCAGCGCGTTGTGACTGTTTGTGTAAAAATAACAGATCTTTCCAAATATTTATTACTCGATCATGTGCTGAGGAGCGGGTGCCGTGCGCTCAGCGATGGAAAACCGCCCCCGAGCAGCTGCCAATCCCGGCTGAGGCCGGGCCCGGGGGGTGCCCGCCAGGGAAGGGCAGGAGGCGGCACCCGGGCACGGTCACTGGGGCCGGGTGTGAGGGACGGGCACCGGGAGCTGGGCTGAAATGACATCTGGTGGAACGGGCACCTCTTTTAGGGGTTTTCTCGCCCAGGACTCTCCCAACAGACTCAAGGTTGTGTTGGCAAGAACCTCAGAGCGGCTTTGCAGGAGGCAGCGTGGAGGGGCAGCATCCTGGGTACGTGCCTCCTCGCCCAGCCCCAGCAGTTCCAGGCAGTTCAGTTCCTTTAAGCTCCCGGGAACGTTATTCCTCCTGCAGGGATGTGCACGAGGCTGCTGTGCGGGGCAGCGCTGCAGCCACCCCTGCAGCACTCCCTGCGCCCTGCAGGGCACTGGAGGGTGCGTGGGCACCTCACCCCTGCTGTGGGGACGCTGCACCGTGATCCCTTCCATGGGGACATTGCTGGGAGCTGGGCTGGAATTCTTGATCCGGCTGCTGCAGCTGATTTTCCTGCCCTGGTGAGGTGGCCTGGCCCTGGAGTGTGTCACGGGTCAAGGATGAGCATCTCCTCTGCCGAAGAGCAGGTCTGAGTTCCAAAAATCAAACTGGTGGCATGGAAAAGCTGGGCACACGGCTGGGGGCGGGAGCTGGAGCTGCAGCTTCCAAGGAGTTACCGGGAGCTTCTGTTCCCTCTCGTCCTGGCTCTGCTGACAGCTCCTCAGAGCTCGGCAGAGAGCTCCTCTCTTCTCATCTGCTTAGCAAAGGGGGCAGAGGAGGAGGCCGGGGAGAGCTGGGGACACGGCCGGGGACACGCAGCTCAGCACAGCTCGGTCTTTCTGAAATCTGCCCTATTTTGTGCCTCCAGAGTGCTGCAGAACAGCTGGGAGACATTTCGGGCGAGCTCACAGGTTTTTATTGTCCCACTTAGTCTCTTATGTGCGGAGCTTTCCCCTTTATTGCTTTGTTGAACTAGACTGGGTGCAAAGCTGGGCGGGTGCCGTGCCAGCTGTGCCAGCGCACAGCTGGGGTGAAACGTCCCCTCTTGGCTCGGGGTGACACCAGGGCTGGCAGAAGCTCGGGGGGCGGCGGTTCCTGCGCTTTGGGAGAGGGTTCTGCAGCTTGGCAGGCTGGGGAGCCGCTAAACTGCTTATGCAAATGTCATTAAAAATGCAAATGGATTCTTTCAGCGGGACAGAGCCGCGTTAAAAAGTAGGGCAAATCGTAAACATTAATAAAGTCCTACTGGCCAGCAGAGACGGGGACGGGCACGGTGAGCCAGGAAAGCTCTCTGCAGAGCTCCGTGTAAATAAAACGGCTCCTCTGCTTCCTCCTGCCCTCCTCCTCCTCGGGCTGCCAGCCCAGATAAGGTTCTCATCGAACCCAGTGGTGTGTGGTTGCTCAGGACTGCCCCCCACGCACGGCAGACTCAGCCCTTGGCTGGACGGAGTTTTTAGGGACAGCAGAAGGCAAACGCTTCAGCCACTTTGTTAAAACGATCATTTCTTTTAAAATGAGGTAAAACGTGAAGCAGGCTTGATTCCCTCCTCCCCAGCCCTGTGCTTTAAAACCCTTCCCTAACGTGATCCTGCAGGTAGTGTCTGATTTCACCTCCTGCGCTCCCCTGTCCCAGCCCTCCATGGCCATCACCTTGAGCGGGTTCCTGAGCTCGTCCCACGCGCTGCTGCATCCCAGAGCTTCCCCGGGGGCAGGGACAGACCGACCCCCGGGACAGAGCTGCCCACCCCTCCCGCAGCAAGGTGACTCCTCCCGCTCCGTGCTGCCTGTCTGGCAGCATCGCTAAAACCCTGCTCCAAACAGCTCTGGCTGGAGCGAGGAGGGAGCAGACACGGTAAATCCGCCTGTTGGAAATGTTATTTTAATATGTTATCCGCGGAGGATCAAAGGCGGTGCCAAGAACGCGAGCGTCCTGCCAGCTGCAGCCCTTTGAATGTCTGCGAGGCAGAGACGTTGCTGTGCAATAACCCCCGGCGCTGCGGCCTGTCAGGAGATAACGGCCCGTGCTCCAGGCAGGAAAAGCAAGCGGGGCCCCCCGTAATTCCCTCCCCGCGGCCCGGGGGCTGGAGCAGCCCCGTCCTGCGGGGTCAGAGCTGGGGGGGTTTGCTGCTCCTGGTGCTGCTGGCAAACCTCTCCCGGGAAGTGAGCAGCGCTCTCCTGGCTGGGGCCCAGGAGAGCAGCGAGCATCCTCCTTCCCTTCTTCTCTCCTTCCCTCCCTCCTTCCCTCCCTCCTTCCCTCCTTCCCTCCTTCCCTCATTCTCTCCTTCCCTCCCTCCTTCCCTCATTCCATCCCTCCTTCCCTCCTTCCCTCATTCTCTCCTTCCTTCCCTCCTTCCCTTATTCCATCCCTCCTTCCCTCCTTCCCTTATTCCATCCCTCCATCCCTCCTTCCCTCCTTCCCTCCTTTTCCATGCCCAGCAAGGTGCCAAAGCCCCACAAGGTCCAGCCGGGCTGGGCTGGCAGTCAGGGTTGCTCAGGCGCTCAGGATGCTGCTCCTGGGGTGCTGCTCAGGGGCTGGATGCAGGGCTGGATCCTGGGGTGCTGCTCAGGGGCTGGATGCAGGGCTGGATGCAGGGATGCACAGAGGAAGCTGCTCAGGGGTTGAATCCTGGGATGGATGCAGGGCTGGATGCAGGGATGCACAGGGGATGCTGCTCAGGGGCTGGATCCTGTGCCAGACCCTGGCTTGGCCAGGATCCGCCTCCCCGCTAGGACGAGCCCCAGCCAAGCCAAGCCAAGCCAAGCCCGGCCCCCCGCAGGAGCCGGGAATGAGCATCCTGTGGGTGCCCAGGGCGCTCCGGCCCGGCCCCGTGCCCCGCTGCAGCCCTCCCCTCGCTGCAGCTGGTGTTTCCTGCACAGGAAGTGGCGGCGGTTCTTATCTCGGCAGCTCCGTCCCTCCCTCCCTCCCGAGAGTTCAGGGCTGGGCAGGGTTGGAGCAGCTGGAAGGGAGGTTATGGGTGCTCGGGCCACCACCGTGACACCGCCCCTGTGTTCTGGGGGGGTCTGGCGGCACGGAGGGGCCGGGCTGTGGCTGGCACAGACCTGGGGGGGTCGCAGCTTTGTGCCCGGCTCTGTCCGTGCCTGATTTATGCCACAGCAGGGTCTGGGGGTGGGACTGGTCTGGGAGGCTGCCGGGGGTGTCCCCCGAGCGCTCCTGCTGCCCTGAGCTCAGCCCGGCTGCCACCGGGATCCCTGCGGGCATCCTTCCATCCTTTCCTTGGGCTTTGGCTCTGCCCGGGCTGCCCTTGATCCTCAGCGCTGCTGTTTGCTCTCGTGTGAAAAGGCCCGTGCTTGATAAATGTGTTGGATTTTGTTGGTTTTTTTTTTTTTTTTCCCCTCGACTGGAAGTTTTCCAAATCACTGAGATTTTTTTGTGATGTGGTTTTGTTTTTGTTTTTTTTTTGCCTGCTCTCCTCACCAGCCTTCGCCTTGTCTTGTGGTGGGAGGCAGCGCTCCGAGCTTTCCGAGGGATCGGCTGTCCCAGGACAAACCCCGTGGGAGTTTCTGCACAACACAAACTGGGACTGGAGCGCTGCAGGAGGAGGGAGAGGAGGGAGCAGCGGGGAGAGGCTGCGACTCCACCAAGGCCTGGGGCGGTCTCATTTCCCATTTTTATCGGGAAATTAGGCGAGCGTGTGAAATGTTTTCCAGCAGCGTGGTGCTTCTGGGAGGATTTCCCCCGAGGGGTGCCGAGCTGGCTGGAGGCTGGCTGGGAAGGGGGTCCCTCCCCTCGCTCCTCTTCCCTGGCACTTCGGCACAAGCCCTGGAGGCTCAGCCCCGCCTGATGGGGTTAACGGAGCACCTGGCACGGGAAAAGTGTCTCCGAAACAGCGAACTTTCCCTGCAAACGGTGCCAGGGCTGCCGGGCCGCCCCTGGCCTGTCCCGTGCCGGGCTGCAGCTCGGGAGCCGTGGGCAGAGCCGCTCCCCGGGAGACCCAGCCACGGTCCCTCCTTCCCTCTGAGCATCCTCTTTGTCACCAAAGCCGCGGCTGCTGCCTGCCTCGGGGAGCTGCAGCTTGTCCACCCCTGCTCCGCACGGGCTGATGCCTCCGGAGGGGCCCCGGGCGGGATGAGGGACCCGCGGTGCAGGAAATGCACCGGGATGCTGCTCAGGGGCTGGGTCCTGGGATGCAGGAAATGCACCGGGATGCTGCTTAGGGGCTGGGTCCTGGGATGCAGGAAATGCACCGGGATGCTGCTCAGGGACTGGGTCCTGGGATGCAGTAAATGCACCGGGGATGCTGCTCAGGGGCTGGAGCATCACCAGGACAAATCTGTGACGGATCTGGCAGCTGTTGTGAACAGGGTTTATAAATTAGGGATAACTTGTTCCTAAGGAACGTGCCCTGAAGAACGTGCCCTGAACAGCTCCGGCAGGGTCTGTGCCCCGCCTCTCCCCGGCTCTCCCCGGCTCTCCCCGGCTCTCCCCGGCTCTCCCCGGCTCTCCCCGGCTCTCCCCGGCTCAGGGGCGTCGGGGGCGGTGCTGGGGCAGCCAAGCCCCGTCCCTCGCCCAGTCACAGAGCTGGTGTGTGCCTGGGACCGGTCCTGGCCCCAGACTGACAGGCAGACATCCTCTGGGTGTGAGGGACAGGACCCGGGCGCCACCGGAGCCCCGGCCGTGGCTCTGCCGTTGTGTTTCTGACACCCAGAGCCCACCCCGGGGTGCCCCACGGGGGGCTGCTGGTGCCACGGGGCTCTCCAGCGCTCCATCCTGGGCACAGCGCCTGGTGCTGCCTGATGGGTGCTGGTTTGGAGGCTGTGCTGGGGGCCGAGAGCCGCCCGTGGCTTTTTGGGGAGGTCCTTTGGTGAGAAGTGGTGATGGAGGACATCCCTCTCCATCCCATCCCATCCCTGATGCTGCCGCCGTGGGAGCAGGGAGCTCCTGAAAGCACAAAGCACACCCAGCTGGGACCAAACAGTGCCTGGTTTTATTTCTCCTCTATTTTAGAGCAGCCTCAGCGCCCATGGAGCAGCCCCTGGCTGTGTCTGCGGCTCCCGGGGCGGCTGCTGGGTGCTCAGCGCCCATGGAGCAGCCCCTGGCTGTGTCTGCGGCTCCCGGGGCGGCTGTTGGGTGCTCAGCGCCCATGGAGCAGCTCCTGGCTGTGTCTGCGGCTCCCGGGGCGGCTGCTGGGTGCTCAGCCCCCCAGGCTGGGTGCTGTGGGAGGGCGCAGAGCGTGGGGGGCCGGGGTGGAGCGTGGGGACTGTGAGTCAGCCCCGCCCGAGCAGATGGAGCTGCCGTGAGAACGCTGCCGGGGCTGGGCGAGCAGGGCTGGGAGGTTCTGGGGGTGCTCTGGTGCAGCCTCCAGCCCCCGTGGCCCCTCGGAACCCCCTGAGCTGCAGGGTTTTGGGGCCACGCTGCTCTTGCAGGGAGAACACAAAGCCAAGGGAGCCGCCGGCCCAGGGCTGTGGTGCTGAGCCTGTGCCGTGAGCAGAGGGAAGGGGTTGGGGTGGTGAGACAAGTCCAGCCACAGGAGACAGAGGCCAGAGACGGACAGGAGAGCGTCCTGAGATTGTCTGGGTGCCGGGGCAGGAGGTGTGCGATGGCAGGGGCTGGTTGTGCCCGTGCCTGAAGCGCTGCCAGGGCGAGCTGGGGTTTTCCAAACCGCCTGGTTCCAGCTGGTGCCGTGGGCTCTGGGGCTGGACGCCGGGGCAGGGCTGTGGCACAGAGGGGACACGGTCGGTGCTGGCACCCAGGGCTGTGCACTGCAACACCAAATGAATCCTCTGTGGGCGGCTTCAGCCTACCAGGGCCCTGGCTAATTGATGCTTTCACTTGTAGTTAAACGGAGCTGCTCACGTTCCTGGGTGTTCAAGAAACCCTTCAAACGTTGCTCGCTGTACGGAGAACAAACCCTCCTAAGACGCTGCCAGCTCAAAATAAGCCCGAGGCAGCAGCAGGGAAGTCATTACTCTTCATATCGGACACAAAAAAAATATATGTTTCTGTTGTGTTCAGGATTATTTCTGGTTTCTGCGCTTCCTGGAAAGCAAAGGGACCATGCAGCGTTGTGGTTTTTTTAGAAATGCAGAGGGGAGCGGGATTACAGCCCGTGCTCCGCAGCAGCGTGTGAATGCCTCCCAGCCCTTGCTGTGCAGTAACTGAGCTCATGGCCTGCTCTCGATGGTGCCTCCTTCAAAGAGCTCCAGTTGTTCACAGCTGTGGGGCTGGGCCTCCAGCTCTCGGCTCCCTGGCCACGCTCCTGGAGGGAAGGGGAGGGCTCTGGCAGAAGGACCCTCTGGAA